>NC_142290.1:25893134-26206806 GCF_965620075.1 Prunus avium
GTTGGATATCTATTATTTTCTTTGTTATATTCGTTGTAAAGAGCATTTACAGATCAGACCAAACTTAGATAGTACATAACAAGAGTAAATAGTTTTTTATAATTAAAAAAATGTCAAATATCTAAGAAACGGTACAATCAGAATCTCAAACCAATATCCAGTGATGGATTCACATTTCCCATTTTTCAAAAGCATTGTCATCGTGTCAGTTTGAACTACCAAAGAATTTGCATGAACAATGGGATGAAGTGAAATAGTCAACTTCCCTGGACAATAATAGAGTGATTTGATTTCTGAACCCTGTAATTCCATGAGGATTGACAGTTGAAACTTGAATATTTTCATAGCAAGATGCAGACACAATTGGCGGTCATAAATATGGATGCATGTCATTGTCAAGAACAATCAATCAAAAATACACTCTTTATAAGAAAGATTTGACCTTTCCACAAAGTAAATATCAAGATGGGGTTAACTATACTGATATTAGGCCTCCATCAATAAAATTTTATCACCATCCCTCTGCTTCCAGCAGAGTACAGCTCACTGGATCCATTGCAATGTGATTTTCTTTAATTGAATTAGAGAGCTGGTAGCAATTAAGTCCAGTTATTTTTTTATATTCATTCAACCTACGTCCGAAGAAAGGGTAATTGGCAGATTTTTCTTCTAACAATTTTCTCCTAGACACTCTGAGGTCATTTCACAAACTATCCCAGAAAGGCCCAAAAACTTGCCATCAGCATGAAGGAATCTTGGGAAGCTTAGATCTCTGGTTGAGCTCAATCAAGTGAAATTGCTAGTGGACTCTCACATCAATACACATACATCATGCTCCACGCAGTTAGGTGAGGGCAGTTTGTTAAAGGAGGTTTTCTTTTGTCTTCCTTTTCCCGTCATCCAAGTAAGGATGGATACCAAACTCGTTAGAGATTGATAGTACTATGCGCCCTCAGAAGAGGGTTTAACATTTAACTTGTGCCTGGCCCACCATGGCTGATGGGAGATGCCGACGGGATGGGATGACATGGGACCCACAAATACCTAAATCTGTAATTCTATTCTACATGCCCACTATCTTATGTGGGTCTCTTTCCCTCCAAGCACCACAACCTCAGTCCAGCTAGCATTACCCCATGACAACGTCTTTCTCTACAAGGGTATATCCGTCATTTAAAACAATACTCAGCTATTTTATAATTAATATCTCCTTAGTCTAATTTGGAAATACAGCAAATATGGTCATGGCAGTGAGCCCACCGCGATGACCCAAGTTCGAATATCGTTCCATGTAAATTAGTTCGAATCTCGTTCCCCGTAAATTAGATTAATTTAGAGTAGATTTTGCTTATATAAACCTAAAAATAAAAAAATTTGGAAATACATTTGTCATTTGACCCCAAAAATAAAGTACAAATTATTTCTAAAAGAAATTTCCTGATAAAATTAAAAGAAATTCTTTTTTTGTGAAGAAACTAAATAAAAATCTAGATGACAAAATTAACCTTTAAAAAGGACTCCTCACCAAACCCAGTACAACCCCCACCCTGCCTCACCCCCACCACTACTGCCTTTCTTTTTTCCCAATTGTCCTCCAACTTATTGAAGAAGAAAAAAAAAGTTTTATTAATTAAAAAAATTAAACTGCAGTGAAATTACGGAAATACCACTGGCACAAGCCAGCGAGCCCTTTTCTTGGTCGAAAAGCAAAGCACTTTTGTGAAAAAAGTTGGCAAGGACAAAACCGTTATTAAAGAACATAATCTGAAAACATAATTGCACTTTTTCAAGAGACAATAGAGACATAAATTCAATTGTATAATCCCCAAAATCTAAATCAACCAATTAATCCAAAGATTAAGATCTCGCAAAAGTTAATCAAACCTTGTTGCATCCTGGGACCAGCTCCTGCAGCAGCTTCATCCTCGCATTAATCTTCTCTCTCCTCGCCTGCAAAATCCCAACCAAAAAATAATTTTAAAAAAGTACAAGTAATGTTGAATTTCTTAATTAGCGGAAAATATTTACTTAGTGGAAATTTAATTATGGGTTTAAGTTTAATCAAAGACATTACTCGCTCTGCTAAGCTATGGTTGTCTGTGGCTTGACCACGCCGAGCACGAACATGAACATAGGGAACCTTGTCGGCGTCTTCTTTGATTTCGCTCTTGCTCTTCTTCGTCGAGACCTTAACCTGAATTTCACAGAGTGAGGGATTGAATTAAGTTCGTGATTCACTTTGAAAATTCAGCAAAAAGGGGGAAAAGTAAACCCTCGAAACCCTAATTGATCGGACTAGTACCTTCTTCTCTCGCTCCTTTCTCTTCGCCGAGGACCTCTGGTTGTTCTTGGTTGCGTCAAGCGTCAGCTGGGATAAGTTCGGGTTCGAATCAGTCTCGACCGGCTCGGTCTTCACCTTCTCTAAATCCGCGCCGGAGTTGGACGGGATGGAGCTTGTCTCCGGCGAGCCCTCTCCGGCAAAGATCGAGAACTTGGCGGCGCGTTCGATTAAGGCGGGGTTTGTAGGGAACCTGAGGCTGGAATTGAAAGGGTGTTGGACGCGCGCCTCGCCGGAGATGGCTGCCGGAGTCGGAGTAGAGTTGGCCTCCGGCGATAGGTGGAGGAGCTCCATGGCTTGGGTCGGCGGAAGTTCTAGAAGCGCCGTGAAGGAGCTGGCGTTCTCCGGTGGCAAGGTCATGAGTCGGTGGATTTCTTCTCGGAATTGGAGGGACTCGAACTCGGGTCCTGGTAAAATGGATCCGGGTACGGTTGCTCCGGTTGGGTCCATGGGTTGCTGGGAAATTGGGCGGCAAATTGAACCAAAACAGAGCTCAATTCTGAGCTAATTTCTCAAAATTCTGAGCTCAAACAAAGAGTGGTTGTGCTAATTAAGCAAAACCCAGTAACTGGATTAAGGTTTTGAAACGAACTGTGCAATTTCGAGAGCGAAACGAGTGAGAAAGAGAGAAAAGAGGGAACAGGAAGCCAATGTGGGCAAAATGGCCAAATGGGTAGAGTAGAAATATATAGAGAGAGAGAGAGATAGCTATGGCGGTCAAAATGTTTCTGTGTTGCTCTCTGAGAGAGAGAGAGAGAGAGAGAGAGAGAGAGCGTGAGTGTTGGTTTTGTGAAGAGAGATTACTTCTCAACCATTTGAAGTACAGAGAAAGCAACTTTGCTTGTTTTGGGCGTCCTGTTTAATTATACGGGTATTTGTTACCTCCATTTGTACTGTTCGTTGAGAGCTGAGTTGAGGTGTGAGAGAGAGAGAGAGAGAGGTAAAAGGAGGAAATGAACAATGGGGACCACCACCTCCATTTTTTTCCCTTTTTCGTTTTTTTTAAAGTTTTACCTTTTAACTATTTTTTTTCTCTCTTTTGCACTTTTAATCGATATTGTACATGCATTTCATTTTCATCTAACATCTTCTTGTTAGTAGAAAGGTCTTGCTGGTCACGGAGACCAGTGACGATTCACTTGATTCACAGTGTGTTTGGTGTCTAGAATTGAATTAGATTGGAAGACGAAGAAACAGAGACCAACTTTGCGGAGAAAATTCGGAAGTTGGCATCCAAATTTGAAAATTTATCATTCTTTCGTGAATAAGTCATCATCTACTTTTAATTTGGACAAAATTTGGACGTTGGCATCCTCCATTTCTTACTTCAGTAATATTCTTCGAATCTAGTGAGCTATCCAAAGTATATCTCATGATTATTCATATTCCTTGCAAATATTGTGTATCAGCCACCTAATTTAGTAAATGGAGGTTGATTCCTTACGCATATTACAACGAAAACAAAGAAAATTAAACCAATAATGATACTTAAGTCCTCACTTGTTAACACATTCTCATCCTTACAACTTTTTACGAGAAAAAGTAACATAAACATTACAATCAAATGACAACGACACCCCTACGTAATTTAGACTCTCGTTTATACTATATAAAATAGTCAACGACACCCCCCAACAACTTGAGAAAATATACGTCCAAATTTAAGTAGGAACATGTAATTTTGAGTCCAAGAAAGAAGCATGAGAATGTCCCGTATTCATAATCGCATCCACAACAAAATCAGCCTCCTCGATGATGCTTGTTTATAACATTGATTGGCCTATCTTTTAATCACATGAAAGGAAAAAAAAAAAAAATTGTTTAGAATGAATACTTTTGGTTTCCGTTGGGCCGTAAAGTTGATATTAGATTCTGTCCATAGGAGGCGGGGCGGGGACCGCCCGCGAAGCAGAGGCCCGACAGAGTTTGTAACAGCGAGAGGATGACCCGTCATTTTCTTGCATTTATAATTATTTAGACCCAGCAATAATAATAATAATAATAATTCTTTTAATTATTATGCCTCAATTGTCCATCCACACACAATTTATTTACACAACTGGCAGAGCAGTGGCCTTCCTCCTAACTAGTCAACGTAGAGGGGGTGAGTCAAACTGACTCACTCAGTAAATTATTTATTGAGATAGGGGAATCGAACCTAAGATTTTCGGGTGCATGGATAAATGCTCTTAACTACTTAAGATCCAAGCCCCTTACATTGAAACTTTTTTTTTAGTTGGTTTTTTCGGTGCAAAAACATTAGGCTACTCAGCTTTCCCACATCTTCTCCCTTTTGCTGCTCTAAGAAGTTAGAGTGCCCTTGCAATATCATATGAGATTCTGTTTAAATTGCTTTATTGCCTCCTAGTTTTGACATGTTTGGGAGAAATCTATAATATGTCACAATCTAGTGATAATGATGTAATTATTGTGTTTTGTTTATTGATATTGTGATTACGTTCAAATAACAATGCTATATTTTCCAGCTAACATGATATTGTCCTGTTAAAATTTCTATCATGGTTGGTTTCCAATGTAATTATACGTTGTGCACATCAAGTGTGAAATAAGTTTGGAAATAGAAGTTGAGACTTTAAGCATTTTCCCTCATCGCTAAAAAGAACAAAAGTTTGGGAAACCAAAGGACAATGTTACACATAAAAATATGCCATAAACATGTCTTTTGTTGAAAAACAATAGCATAACTTTGATTCTTCGTATTCACATTTCATATTCCATCTTTAATAAATGTGATGTTCACTTAATTTGATGATTCACACTTTCATTCAAGATGTGGTTTACCAGTAGATGAGTTAGATTTCTGAATTGAAAGAACTAAATTTAAAAAATGAGTTGAAAATCTGACTATAACGTGATCAGTAAATATTGTAAATAATAGTCTTTTTCGTATTCAATTCACATTTCATATTCCATCTTTAATAATTGTGATATTCACTTAATTTGATGATTCACATTTCTATTCAAGATGTGGTCTACCAGTAGATGAGTCAGATTTCTATTCAAGATGTGAACTCACACATACTACACGGATGCTAGAATTCGAACCCAAAATTTTGCATAAGGAAGTAATTATTTCAAACCACTACACTAGTGGGTCCTTTTCTTGATATTATTTTTTAATTGTTTTACTTTGTGCCTCCATTCACATGAAAAGAATATGTACTTTATACGATTGGATTAAGCAAATGGAAAGCAATCTAACACCAACAATGAGTGGTTGTGATCAGATCAACGGCTAATCTTATCTTTATGTCTTGCAAGAGATCTAAGTGGTGGGGTTCATTGGCCGTGGATGATCCAGCATTAGAACACAGAAGCGACTTCACATCCGTTGATTAAATTTACAGCATATATACAGGCAGGCCCAACCCAGGCATCATTATGTGTTTTGGTCCATAAGTTCAAAATTTTAGTTTGGGCCCATACTAGCTTTCTTAGTCTCTCTATCATTCAGGCTTTTCTGAACCCCTACCCAAATTAAATTAATGAAGAAAAGGTTTTCTGATTTATCACTGTCAAGTCAGACCCAGCAAGAATCAAAACGCAATTAATTTTTGGGAGATTCACGATTATACCCAATTTAGGAATCCAAATTATATAAAAACCTTACATGAAATGGACTTTAGAAATGCACCCAAAGCCCATTTATAATATAACGAAGAGGATTTGAACTTCCTATAAATTACAAACTACCATCATTTTTTTTTCTTTTTTTCTTTTAATCAAAAGAGGAATTTCATTAGCAACTAAAAACAGACATACAACCCAAGTAATCAATAGGGGAAGGAGCTATATGTGGCCTCATTAAAACCTTGCTATAAAACCCTAAAGGGGAAAATCTGGTTAAAGAAAAAGAGTGCCACAACGCCTTCCGTAAAACCAAAAAAATTCAAACCTCAACCCTATCCAAAGCTAATGTAAACGCCAATCAAGGTGGAGCAGCGTCTACCCACACAAACCGCGGCTGGTGGATCACTTCCAACACCTCACAAGTCACCAACAAACGCCGTACATCTTCCACAAGATTGGTCCACCACTTCTCCCGCCCCTACAATTTCTTAAAACAATTCCAACTCAAAAATCCCATTAAAAAGACCCAAAACACTCAAACGAGATAAAAAATTGTCGCATTATTTGGTAATGAAAGTTGATGTTCTAGCATTATTGAATAGTTTTTGTCCATCGGTCGGCGTCTAGGTCTGCAAAAAACTTGGACTCTATGTTGGTCTTGTTCATGTCATCAGCCACAATTGTACAAATAATTCATTTGATTCATGTAGTAACTTACAGTTAATGACAATCATTTAATATATAAAGCGTTAATGGTTTCGTAGGAGCTTATTGTAATTCAATTGAGAAAATACTTGACCAGTACCCCAGTTGCTGAGGCCATGGCAGGGCTTGAGCCATGCCTTTTATTAGTGCCTCCAAAGGAAATTAATTGCTTTTAAGCTTTGTGCAAGTTGACTTGAAACAGAGCCTATGGCTGTTGGACTGTGGTCCATATTTTCATATTCAATGCCCTTCAAAACTTTTTAATTTCAACTGGTGGTTCTATTATACCTCAACAGAATTTGTTTTTGAGCAAAGCAAAAGGTGACTTTTGATCCCTGTAGTTTGCCTTTGTTTCATTTTTGGTCTCTGTAGTTTTAATTTGGTCAATTGTGTCTTTGTAGTTTCATAATTGTAGTAACTGAAGGATAAGTCGCAAATTTCGTCAATTTCTTTCACGGAGCTAGGGATATTCCCATCCATTTTTTACATTTATCTCACTCGTAGGTTGTACTCAATCCAAGCCCTCGACAAATTTCCCCAAATCTTACAACATGAACCCAAGTTTTGGAAAAGCCCTAAATCAAAATTCCCATTTTCACACCCTAACATGAAATAGAGAGTTTCTACTTGGCTATGACTTTTAAATGGCATAAATGGACGAAAATACCTTTGATCCCGTGAAAGAAATTGTCCTTCAATTGCTACAATTACGAAACTACAATGGCACAATTGATCGAATTGAAACTACATGAATCAAAAGTGACTTTTGACCAAGAATAAATGGTTACATACTACAATGGCCCAATGGACCAATCCAGTTGTGGGTTTTTATCTCAAAATGTCTCGGTGTAATTGGTACTTCTCCAAAATGGAATTATGGAATCATATGACTACTCTCGCATCATGACTTGTATCTAGTCGCACAACTCAATCCATTTGAGATTTCTTGCTTCCGTAATCCATTTGTGTGATTACCACATCCATACAAATAATGAAGGTGAATCTGTTTTTAACCCTTGACTGAGCCCTATAGGAAGTGAGATGGGAAACAACAAAACATAGAGACCAGAAAAATGTCAGTTTGATAGTGGCGTATGTATGTACTTGAACTTGTGTAGGTTTTTGTGTCCTCAACAACCATGCAACATTGAAATAAACACTCTCAACAACAGCCCTACCATATTTAATGTATGTGGGCTTGTTTTTCAACAGAGTTTGTGTTCCACGTTCCTTTTTTCTTTTCTTTTTTTCTTTTTTTTTTCTTTTTTTCTTTTTTTCTTCCAAGATGAGCTTAAGATTCAAATTACATGAACTGTTCATCTTTGCAAGTAATGATTGATGTTCTAACAATGGTCGGGATAAGATGTTGTACGATAAACATGAATTAACATGTCAAGCACCATGATTGCCATTATGATTTGTGTTTGGTCATCCATATATGAAATTTGAAAATGACTAATTTTTTTAAGAGTATTGCGCTTCCTATTTGTAATTTCGTTCTTAACTTGATCATGAATTGGTCATGATTTGTTAGGGAAATCTATTGACCAAATAACTTGATCATAAATTTGATTCAAATTTAGGTTTATTTATTATTAACCACTAAGAAATAAGGTATTGACATGTATGCATAATTTGATGAACATACTCAAACTCTATAGTTTGTGCAAAACTTTTGTTTTCTAAATTGTGTATATTTATAGACAAATTATTGTCCGGCACTAGAATATCGACAAATCATTTTACTAAGTCATGCATTATAATATAAGTGAACGACAAATTTTTGATAGAATATTAACAAAAATATATATATATTATAATATGTGTGATCTGATAACACCATGTAAGGACGTTAAGTTTCATCATTCAATGACTCGCCTCACATGATTGGTGAACTTAGCTAGATTCAGGGTCAGAACATATAGTCCAATAGCTCACCTTAGTAGCTCACCCCGGCTCACAAATACTAATATTTCTATCCAATGATTCGTCCAAATAAAGTCGTCCATTTAACCCAATAAAAAAAAAAGATTGAATTGCACAACGCAATCAAAAGCAATCAAAACATTAAAATAAATTTAAAACTTTCTAATTGATTATATTCTGAACATAAAAAAAAAGTGAAAAAAAGAAAAAGAAAAGAATTTATGCAACGTATATGTCAAATATCTTTTCATACAACATTGCACTGCTTGTCATGTCTAATTTGTATGGAACACTATTGTCACATCTTATATCTAAGGAACAACAATCTTCCACATGCATTTGGATGTATTTATATGTCCCGAATGGAGATATTGGCTTTTCAGAAACACAAAATTGCAATTTGAGCAGCTCTAAAGTGATGATTAGATTCCCTTTCCCGTTTTAGTTGATAATGATAGTCCTGGTATTGTCCGTAATTCTAATGTGAGTCCAACCAAAACTAGATAAAATGGAAAAATGCTCCCTAAGTACCACTATGTAACAAGATAGCACTGTTACTGTTGCAATCGATCCACATGTCAACATTCTCACCTAGGTGTTGTCAACAAAAACCTTTCCCGATTGACAAAACGTTTCGCTACTGACACTCGTCCTTCTATATGAATAAGGTGTAAATTCTATCATGGATTCATGATTTCCCATTGTCAAATTCGAGCAATATTGACAAAGTTTCAACCCAAAAAAGAAGAAAAACAATTTGACATGTGTCAAAAACACATTGATTGAAAGGAGGAGCTCATCCTCAATTTGAAGGAGCTAGGCTTTTTCCATATTGATATGGATGACCATTTGTTATACTATAGTTTTATGAAACATACTTCTCTCCTTACAATGTAAGTAGGAGCTCTTATATTCCTGCTAATAATAATGTGACGTTCGCATAAGTTTTTTTTTCTCTATATTTTTTATGAATTACTTTTACATATGTGTCAAACTGTGATTCGCATGAGAAAAGAATATCTCCTTACAAAGAAGGGGCAAGCAGTATCCTAGTTTTATTTAGCAGTAGAAGATATTTCCCAATAACCAACAAATTGGTAGTTTGCATTTTTCTTTCTCGCCAAAAACCAACAATAATATGTTATTCACAAATGCTTTGTCAGTTTCTATGTTGGCCACGCAGTCGCTTGTTATTCACTAATGCTTCTTCCTGGTAAGGCCCACAGGCAACAGCAGATCTTGCTATTCATAATGAGAAAAACTTAGTTGCAATCGGATAACACTATTTTGTTATTTTTTACCAATAATATTATATTACGTAAAAGTATTATCACACATGTTATAGTGTTATTGGCTGAAAATAATAAAATAGTGTTATTCCCGTTTAATGAGTCTTTCTCATTAACAATGTTCGATGCAAGGGATTGATTAAGACGAGTTTGAATGCGACCCTTCGTTCTTTTATTAACGAATCTTAAAAGTAATTGTTTTGATATATTCAATAAATTAAAAATTATAAAACTTGGCATACATCTCAAACAAGATGAAACCGAAGTTATAATTGTGACCTAAATAGAATGGAGTTATAAGTTTGGAATGCCATCCCATGCTCAGAACCGTTTAATTTTAAGGCTTTTTTTTTTTCTTTCAAGGAATATCAATGTAAAAAATGGGGCAAAGCGAAATAGTTTACTAATTTGATTATCAGCATTTTCGCATTTTCTTTTCAATTGACCCTTAAAGGAAAACCCAAAATATAGATATTTCCAATTGTTGAACTACTTTGTAGAGTATAGCCCTAGAAAATGTGTACATTTTTACTTTTATCTTTCAAATAAGGGCAAACTTACTAGAGGACTGACTCAACATATACAAATGTACAAAATGTAAACTTTTATTACACGTAACTATTATGGGCTCGTTTAGAAGTGATTCTAAATAGGCCAAAAAGTACTTTTAAGGAGAATCACTTCTCAATATAATCACTTGAAATGGTTTCATGTGATTATATGGAGAAGCACATGGGAGGTGCTTCTCCTCAAAAGTGATCATGACATATTCAGAATTACTCCCAAATGAAGTCAATAAGATTCACCCTTTTCTATAAGGTAAAGATTCATAACAACCACTTGTTTGTACTACACCACAACACTAATAAAGCTTTTTTCGTCTTAATACTTGCAACATTTAAAAAGAAAAAGAAAAATTGTTTCTGGCACACTATGCATGGTCTTCACAAGAGTATTTATATTTTTTTTACCCATAATGATAAATTGCTCAGTTGACTCAATATCCATGGTCACTTCCACACCCCAGAGAAAATTGGTAAAGAACAACTCATTACGAAACAAAATGAAAAGGGGGACAATTGGCATTTGGAATTAGATAGATTGTTGACATTGATTTGCAGATGGGGTGGAAAAGTTGACCAAATTTGACAAAAAGGTTTGCATTTGGAATTTTGGGGTTTGGACCACAAAAGATTTTGAAAGTAACCCCATATGAAAGATGGAAAAATGATGCTAAAAGGCACGAGAATGTCCACCTCACTGGACATTCATCTGTGTGAAGTCCACGTGAAGATGGCCCTTAGAAGGCCTATTTAGAGCAGCATTTATTTGACAATTTAGAATGTCTTTTCCGACTTAGATTAGAGGAAGATTGCCTGCATCATTCACACTTGGTAGGAACACAAGAAGTTTTCTTTGTGCTAGTTCTAAATCACATTTGCCAACGGATCCATAGCTCAATGGTAAGAGTGTTTACCTGCTTATCAATGGTCTCAAGTTCGAACCCTAATGACACCTCCCCTCCCCTTCCAAACTTCGACCAAAAAGATAAAAGTTGTAAATCAGGTCTATAACATTTCCTATAGAAACCATATAAGATACTGGGTCTAAAACCTACTACACTTGGCTGTGAATCGCAAGCACAAATTCAGATATATAACTTGTCTCATCAATGATTCAAAAAACAGCCTGACAACATAACATGTCCACCAAAAAATGAAGTGCTCTAACTCTACCATCCAATTACAAAACACTGTCTGCCACAAAAACGTACAAGTGCCCAATTCAAGTGGGGGCCGCCCCCTTGAGAGGCCATTTTCCAAACCAAGTTGTTGAATGAAATAACTCATAACCCCAATCCAAAAGGCATGTAAGTCTAAGAGCACTTGTAAAAATGTCTCCATCATAAGCATACCACAGAATAAGGTGAATCATAAACTGCTTTGCTGCAGTAAATTCAAATTTTACTAATGGAAATAACATAAATGCAACATTGAAAGTGATTTTCAAAGAGCAAAGAAACAAGGCCTAAACAATGAAAGGTGCAATGCACGAGCTGCATAAAATCTAAAGGCCATACTGAAGGTGATAGCAAGCAACAACCAAGACATGACCATTAAATATTTGGATAACATAACCCTAGATGGTGTGGATATTATGAGGTTGTTGATGGATGGAATATTATAGTCCAGAACCATCTCACATAAATCATAAATGCTAAATAAATTGGGAAAATTCCATGATTCTTAATTTTCAATATGCTAGTTGGCTAAAGCGGATGTCCTCTCCACTATGCACTCGAGTTCGAATCCCCCTCTCCGTAGTTTAGATTAGTTTAAAATAGAATATAGCTTGTTTAAAAAAAAATATATGCACAACTACAAATGCAACATCAATCTAACATGCACAAATGCACTCTGCATTGGTTTGGAAAGAGAGGAAAAAGAGAAAATGGCTGAGAATTGTTTCTGAAGAATTTCTAAAACAATTCAAATTACTTTTCAATCCTTTACCTTGGAAATTTTGCGATCACGAAAAACAATGAACCAAACCAATCTTCAAGTGCAGCTTGTGAATCTAAAAGTGAGTTCATTTTATGTCAGAGGTCAGAGTTGAAGCCCATACCTTAACACATGGAAGCACGTAAGCAAAAGCCTTGTGGAAATATTTTTCCCCAACAGCTAGAAGACAGCACATGACTTCGGCTCCACACACTTTTCTTTCAGTTACCCAAACAGTCCTTTTGGGTAAATTAGCAAGAACACAGGGCTGGTACATCGGACGGTCAGATGTTGTCCAGCTGACGGGCCCACTTGATGGTGACCATTGACCATCCTGATTAAGACCCACTTTTCTGTAGCTCAAAATAGGCCTTAATGATGCTGGGCCCAGTTCAAAAACAGGAAGACAACTCTAGTCAAGTCTAGGGCCCGAAAAGGACCCAGCATGCTAAAAGTCACGGACCAATGGGGTGTAGGGTACTATATAATCCGTGGTTAAAAATTTCCCCTCAGGGTGGAGCCCACTGAGAATAGGGAGCCCACTGGACTTGATGATGTTTTTAGGTGGGCCTAATCAATACATTATTAGTATCTTTTGATTGTACAAAGAAAGGCAGGCTGTTGTCAAGCTGCCTACAGTATGTCTGGTCTGTCAAGCTGATGAGTAGAGGACACTTGGGGTGAGAAAGCATGGGGCCCATTTTGATGCCTTTGTCATTTTGGTATGGAGCCTTCCAACTTTGCCAATTTCGGCTGGCCTGGACGCTCTAGAAATATCTAGCAATCTCTGAAAGCCCTAACAATACACATCAAAGTTTGGGTCTAACAACTAAAGCCCAAATCATTAATCATGGTAGCCCTCTAAAATATCACATAGGCTATTTCAACCTAGAACCTAGAATTACAAGCACCGAGTTTTCTCTGCATTACATGAGAAAATCTTAGGTGCAACCGGTGATAGAGAAGCTTTTCTCGCATTACAGGGCCTAGAGTTGTGGGGTGGTTAAAAGAGGAAGAAAGTTGCATTACAATAGATATAAGTTCAACATTTAGCTGAACACAAAACTTAAAGTTCAAACATTCACTAATAAGGCAGCAAGGATAGCAATGGTGCATGATTTGACACAACTAGGGTGTCCTATGAACTAGGAGTGTTGGAAGACAGGTTCTGCGGTCATTTTCTTCACATACAGAAATGTGTTGTGTGCAATTTTTTAGATGCATAGACTGACCATAAAAGATTCTACATCTGTGACTACACCTTAGCATGAAGCATTTTGTATAGAACACTCACTCTATTAGGGCAGATAATGAATGGATGAACATCGATATACTTTTAAAGCCATTAAACATTAAATGACATATCTGAACCTGGGTCATGATTAAAGTGCTCAAGACAATTGAATTAACAACTATACCATTAATCCCGAATATAAAGGAACAATCTACAAGGATTTCTCATATCTATCAATCACCAGGAACACTTCACATATCAAAACAACAAAGGGTATGACTGTTCACTGAATCATTCTACCGTCTGAGATCTAGATTGACTATTCCCCTGAGCTAGAATTCATCTTTTAGTAATACAGATAACAAACATGGAAAACGAACTTACAATGAATGGCTTTTATATAACTGTCAAGCAGTGATCAATCAAAATATATTCACAGCATGTTCCTCACTAGTCAAAGAGTTGAAAGCAGCTATTGTAATCCTGCAAATTAGGATTTGTTATCAGCATTCGATAAGTCACTGAGGGAGACAAGAGAAGCAACTACCGACCACAAATGTTGCTTCCAGATAAACTGATGAAGAAAGAAAATAGAAGGCTTAACAAAATCAATTTCAAGATGTTGAGTATCTTTTGGTGCTTATGGCACAAACAAAACTGTAGAGCTTTTTGAAGGGGTAGAACATTCCTAAAGGAGCACCAATTTTTAGATGGCACTTTTGAGTGGACAAAGAAAACTCTCTCTCACTCTTTTAAGAGCATAGCTGTGTGTGATGTCCTCATTGACATTATTTAAGAAAACCCTTCTTATCTTTGAAAAATAAATACCTCCCATGAACAATGAAATAGAAAAAATTTCACCAAGTGAAGAAAGTTAGATGCAAAATGAAAGGAATGAAAGCAAGTGTGCATCGAGTTTTCAGTGAACTTTGCATACTGCTTATACAAAATTATCCACATTTTCATCAATAAGCAAGTATTCCCCTTTATTTGATGTAAATCAGATTATTAAAATATTTGATTCAGGCTCTTGAAAGACAACCTATTGTAAAGAGGTGTTTATTACAATTTGATCGATAACAAGGAATCCTGTATGTTGAATAAGACACATTCACTAATGGATGGATATCACATTTCAGAAGCTTAATGTCCTTTCTTTTTTGTCCAGGGAGATGATCAAGTTCTTGGTAGAACTCAATAAATTCAAGTAAAAGATAATGAAACAAGATACCATGGTTGCGGGGTCATCAAGAAATCTTAAACACATCACCACTATATATAGAAAAACTTGTAAAAGTAATCAATATCATGATAAAAGAAATAGAGAAAACTCAGTTGAGAAACTTTTGCAAGCTAATATAAACAGAGGAATAAGTTAATCCTTCATGTTATCAGGTGCTAAACTATCTCAAATAAGTGAAAGATATGGGGTTTAGGAATATTATTCAAACTAGATTACAAAGCGTTGGTTCTAGAATTCTAGAAAAGAGGCACGAAGGTCAAATTCTTCAGATCCGGACCTCGGAAATAATATTCCAGAGATGAAAAGTCTATACCCAAACAGCAAGAAAAACTTAATTAGAAATAATGAAATAATAGATAAAGCAAAGAGCAAAATTCATTCCACTACAGAAGATAACAAAGACCTGTCTATTTATACAGTAAAGAACAAACCTGACGATGATGATAGCGAGGAGAGAAAAGTAGAAACCAAGTTTGACAAGCCGGCACTTCTTCTCAGTATTAAGAACCCTGAAGACTTCAGTGACATCAATAAGATGCTGCTGTTTTACAAACCTGAATTATAGGAACAGGATGGTTATGCAGTCAGGAATGCAAGTTCAACCCGGCCCCAACACAAACGTACCAACACTCCAAGACATGCATATGGGCACACATGTAATATGATGAACTATAAGCCAAAACGAAAGCGAAGTTCCATTCCTTCGTGTTTGACCACTCATTTTAACTACAACAGCAGATCAAAAGTTATAATCATCACAAGACCAAAAACCAAAAACCGTCCCAAGTTGTCACTGCTAATAGCATGTAGCAGAAGAGATGTTTCCCAAATATATTTTAGTGTGTAGATGCGAATACACATACAAAAATTCCTACTATTAGGACAGGAAATCAGTGGAGAGGAACAACGATAATGGCTTTGGCTTTTTTGTTACATTTTGTGAAATTAAATACATCAATCCAATCAAAATTTCCAGATATGAGATCAATGAATTTTAAAGGAAAGAGCAAAGGCTATACGAGTTTCATTCATTCTTCCAAATGGTCATCCACAAATCACATCATGCCGATGTGAAGAGGACAGATAATGAAAATAAAGAGGCAAGTCAAAAGTAACAGAGTATGTCAAATCAGCGGATTATTGAATTCAAAAGAAAAAGCAATGCAGTTCAACCACATTCTCAAAGGCATAATATTGCAATGGTTGGTTACTATTTAGGACAGAAGTTGTTACCTTTAAAT
The DNA here is from genome assembly GCF_965620075.1 of Prunus avium. NCBI lineage: Eukaryota > Viridiplantae > Streptophyta > Magnoliopsida > Rosales > Rosaceae > Prunus > Prunus avium. The sequence continues at coordinate 25,909,203 of NC_142290.1, forward strand.
TCGATCATGGAAGTAATAAATGTTTTAGTCTATAGTTACACGCTACTTCTAGTTTTAAACACCTTAGCTTCTCATAAGCAAGATAGGCTTAGTGAATGGATCCTCATAAGCAAGGTCACTTTAATTCTTTCAATCAGACCAAGCCTAGTAAGGCTATTTGTCACAATTTCAAAATGGAAGAATTCCAATCATGTTCAAAAAGTTAACTAGATCTTGATTATCATTCCCATGTGCATTCATATGAGTTAACCAAATTGTATCACAAGCATTATATTGAGAAATAGCATTGCATAATTTTAACAATCTATTGCAATCATTTGCATATTTAAATGACAAGTAATACTTACAACATCACAATATAGCAAGTAATGGGGACTGTAATCAGGAACATGAACCAATGCTGTGTCAAGAGGAAAAGCGCACAGAAGACTATATGCACTACGAACTCAGGGACAACCAATTGATTGATGCGAGATGATAATTCGTAAGGGTTGATATAGTCAGCCTCCAAGTCCGTTAGCATCACATACTACAAAATACATATGAGAAGAAAAATTAAAGTTAATGGTGTTTCACTTCAACAGAAATATGAATTACATTAATGCTGCCAAGTACAAGCAACTATGCTACGGAAAATTCAGGCTATGAGAACGAAACTAGTAACATAAGAACAACATATCCTTATGAGCTCATTGTAGAAAAAGAGAACTAGTTCAACATAATCATCAACATTTTTTTACAACAGGCAGCATAAATTAAATTCACACAACCCCAGTGCTCCAACCCACAAATACAAAAAAGAATTTCTTCTATCTGTATCATAAAATTTCCACTCATTTTGTCTGTATTTATTCATATTAATAACTAGTAATGTGAGGCAGTCTCCTTATGTCAAGTTGTCTAAATTCTAGCTCTAAAACTAAAAAGAAAAACAGAGCCATTGATTAGCAAAAGTATGCAATCCGAATGCATAGCAACAATGAACCGCTGTTTGGAAGCAGAGAAACCAGTAGGAAACTAAGACGGAAAGTTTCAAAACCCTCAAAAATGTCCATTTGCCCATGAAAATTCAGCCAAGTACCTTACCGATCTCAGTAAAGCTCTTCGTTTCAGCATTAAAAAAACAAAGCCAAAAGGCTCAAGAAAAGAAAAATTAAGAAAAAGGAGAAGCAACGTTGCTAGGGTTTAAAAGTGGCGACATTATTAGGGTTTTAGAGATTAATGATAAAATACCTGGTAAAGGCTTGAGGCGAAGAGGGCAAGGTCGATGCAGAAGCAGATAAGCCAATAGATCAAATCCCAAGCCATGCTCGACGAGTCGACGACACCACGGAGACGGAGGTTTGGAGAGTATTGAGTAGGGGATTCTAGTCTCTCTATGGTACTGTTCTCAAGTTATGCGCCATTTTCAATTGGCCTTTTTCAAATTACTCTTAAAAAATTTTGACAATAAAGAAATACTGTCTAACCCGGTTTGGTTTACGGAACGGATTTGAGGATAAATCACTTCCATGTCATTTTTCAAGGGATGAGAAATGAAAGATTCATTTCTCAGGTTTGGTAATACCAGGAAAATAATCGGAAGATATCATTTTATTTTCTTTCTCATATTCGTTTTGAGTAGGAATGAAAACGAAGTTTGTATAATTTTCCAATAATACCCATATTAAATCAAATAAAAAAAAGAATTTATTTAATGATATATTGTAATTTTAAATTATTAATGGGGACAAAATGGTCATAAAAAATGTGCATTTAATGTTGGCTCATTTTTCCAAACTTTTCCATAGGGAGGAAAAATAAAACTCAAGTTAAGAGGAGGGCTTCACTTTCCCGCCTACTTTCTCACGTGCCTGGCAATCATTTTCCATGCCTGGACTTACCAAACATGGTAAAACAATTGATTTCTCATCCCCAAACTTTATTTCCCATGAACCACCTCAAAGTCTAGAAAATAATACTTTGTATCTCCTTAATTTCCAAGTAATATGCAAACATCAATACCGCTGGTAGATGGCAGCTGATAGTTGGGTGCCACGAGTAAAAGTCTTTCCACCTCGAGGTTGTGGATCAGCTCTAGCACTAGTGGTGAGAGTTAAATTTTAGTTCATCCAAAAAAAAATATATGCAAGGAAGTTTATAGTTCAATTAATTAAGGAAGTTTATAGTTCAATTAATTAAGAGTAATCATTCATTTCTTAAGGTCTCAGTTCGATTTTTCTTTCAGTTATATCATTTATACTGGAGATAAAAATATGGAGCTGATTTTCCCACTCCTCTTTTATCCACTTACACTCCCTTTGTTGAAAATTGTACACTCTCACTCCTCTTTTGTCCACTTACATTTCCTTTTTTATTATAGTAAAAAATATTAAAAAAATAAAATGGAGTGTAAGGGTTAGTTTGACATTGTTGTGCTATGAAAATAATCACTGTCAGATTTGCTGTAAGAAAAATCAGCTGTGAGAGAAACCAATTTGGTATTTGGTAAACTTTTTGTTAAAAGTGTTGTTGGTACCGAATGCGGCATAATCATTAAACTCAGCGCCTCTTCGAAACTGATTTCTGCATAATCAAAAAATGAAAGCACCTCATTAGATGTTTTCCCTTATAGCTTTCTTTCACAACAATTTTTAACAATAAGTGATTTTCTCATAGTTTACCAAACGGGCTGGGCTTCCCAAATTTTTTTTTAAATTATTATCGTCCTAAATAAGCAATGCCAAACAGGCACTAAGTATTAAAAATATTATTTGAAAAAGTTTCCTTTCCTTCTTGTATTCCTTTCCCCTCCTTATTGGAAAGGTGTTAATCCTTCTTCTTTTTTGGGTTGAAATCAAGTTTCATTAGCACAGCAAGTTAAGCCGGTTATATCAAAATGACTCAAAAAATGAGCTCAAACAAATGCAACACAAAAGACATAAAATCCACAACAGCAGTAAAACTCACAAAATACATAGAAATACCTCAAAGGAGCATGAAGAAATCCCCTTATAGTGTGTGGTAAGAGATACGTAGAGAAGAAGAGAGTTACCTTGTGTAGAGGTGGTCTGAGATGGTGGTGACTCTCTTTGTAGGGAAAATTCGATGAGATATGGAGGTGGTTGGAGGTGGCAGTTGTTTGTAGTAAAAATTAGTCAAATTTTTAATACAACGTCAAAATGGTATGAAATTAAAATGTTATTAAATATAATAATTATTTTTCTTTGTTTGGAAAATTTTAATTATTTTAAAAATGTGAAGACATCAAATAATGGATTATGGTAATGTATAGGTAATTTTTTTTGCTGGACATTCGATCACTACATTTTTTGTCAAAGACTTCTAGATGCTGCTAGAGAATAACCAATAATACTCCTAATGACACCCTCACCCATTTATTCCCAGCAACGAACAAGTGGCACGATGAGCCTTGGGCTCTTTCAACAAACATCTATTGGTCTAAACATTTGCCTTCAACTAGAGCAACAACAATACTAAATTGAAGACAAACAATAATAATGCACAACCATATACATATGATATCCAAACATACTAGTTTATATCCATATGATATCCACCATGAAGTTCAACAAACTCGGTCATCACTTTCAGGGAGAAGTCGTTGAGATAGAGATCTACGTCCTGCATTAGCTACAATAATTTTAGTATAACTATATTAATATTTAAAAAAATCCACAACAAAATGTAGGGTTTCTGTATAATTGAATTCTACTTGTAAATTAATCAAACTAGTATTGCTTAGAGAAATTGCCTTAGGATTGTTGTAAGGCATGAGGCCATATGGTTTGGTAGTTTAAATTGCTTGAATATAACTCAATACATGTTGAACGTTTGGGGATCTATAAATGTTTGTTTGACAGGTGAGAAATTTTGGGAAAATGACTAGTTACAAGGGAAACTCTGCTAAATTTTTGGTAGAAGTCAACCTTGAGGTCAACTTGAAATAAATTTTGTTTTGGTTAGATGGGCAATTTGGTCAAGTGTGCTCGGCACTTGCCAAGTGTCGGACACTCATAGGGTTCGGCTCAAATTCCACTTTGAGTTAGGTCCTTTCAAAAAATATCCCAAATTTTTATCAAGAAAAAAGAAAATGTCCCAAAACCCCAAAAGTGAAAAAAAATAATAATAATAAAAAATTCCCAAAAAAGGAGGAGTTCAACAAAAAAAAAAAAATTAATAAGAAAAAAGAATGAAACGAAAACCTCCACAAAACCCTCTTTCCGGTTCATCTAACGGCTCTAAGAACTGAGATACGTACAATAATTTACCGCTCTTTCAAGCAAGACTATCAGTGAACAAGCAGATGTAAACGCTCAAACGCCATGAAGCTGCAATCTTTGAATAAAGGATATGCAATCCGAACTCTCAGTCCCAAACCCAATGGCTCCGCAAAGCCGAAAATCTCAAAAACCATTCGATCATGCGCTACAAAACAGGACCTTCGAGGCCAATCCGTCGCTGTGAGCTATTTCATTCCCTTCTCTTATTGCTTTGAGTCATTGCACTTCCATACGCCAACCAAAGTTGGTTTTTGCAGATTATCGGTTTGGGAAAATCTGGGAGAGCTGCTGCCAGGCTTGCTCTGGCCAGAGGTGCTTCAGTTTTAGCCTTTGACCAGAATCCGAATTTTGGTCTTTTAGAGGTATTCCCATGAATCCATTGTTCCATTTGTAACTGGGTTTACATCATAAACAAGGAAAGTCATGCATAGTTTTAGTAGTTAAAGTGCTAATTTTTTTGCAGCAAGATCCGGTTTTTGAGAGGCTTGGTAATGATAATGGTGGATTGAGGACAATTTTGGGTCAATTTGATGGAGAGCTACTTGATAATGCGGACAGGGTGGTCGTGTCCCCTGGAGTTCCCCTACAAAACTATGGTCTTTCCTCTTTGTTGCATTTGGTGAGTAGTAGTGTTTATAAGTTATATGTTAATTGGCAGTGATTTAAATATTTTGAGAATACAAAAATCTTTTTTTCTACTATTCTTGAGATATTGTCATTTTTTTTTTGTTGGTGAACATTTTGGTGTTTTTTTTTCCTGTCAAAATGCAGGGAAAGCAGGTGATGTCTGAGTTGGATTTTGCTGCCGAAATTCTCCCAAAAAGTATCAAGATTTTAGCAGTGACAGGGACTAATGGAAAATCAACTGTTGTCACTTTTGCTGGACAGGTTACACATCTTTTTTTAATGCTTATTCATGGTAATTTTAGTAGTAAATGTCTTATATTGTTGCTGATGGCAACATAATCTGAACCAAATTGCTGTTTGAATGAATTCCTTAATCGAAGCCCAAATGAAAAATGACCAATGAGAAAAAAGAAGTGCTGATGTTTTGTGAAATTCACTACTTATCAACCAAAATATGCTCCCCCAATACCCAAATTCCAAAAAATGGATGAATAATTAAAACTGAAAAAAATGCATGTATAATTTATAAAATTTAAGATAAAGCTGTCTTTAGAATTGCTTCCAACTTGTATTGCTTTCAATTGACATAATTTCCTGTCTGTTGCCTATAGAAGCTGCGTATCCATGTAAAGTATCTTGAAATTGCTAGGATAAATCTATTTTCTTAAATCATGAATTTATCCGGTTGTAAAATGGAGTTCCACATTCTATCAATTAATATTCTTTTACTCATTTGAAGGTAGATGCTTAGCCATTTTGGCATCGAGACATTTGTGGGGGGTAACCTTGGGAGTCCACTCTCAGAGGCTGCTTTCCAATGCTTACAGCCACATTCTTTAAAACCCAAGTTTAAGGTAAGTCCAATTGTTTGGTTTGCATTCTCTTCCGGTGCCATATTATTTATGAAAGTGACTTTTGCAATAGCATAGTTGAAAATAATTGATCAACTATGAATTTGTTTGGTCAACTTGAAAGTGTTTGATGCCCAGAGGAGACATGTCATAGGCATATAAAGATGTTGCTACATTTTTCCAGGTTGCAGTTGTGGAGGTTAGCAGTTATCAAATGGAGATTCCTAACAAATGTTTCTGCCCTTCCGTAAGTGGTCTTTGAAAGTTCGCTTTGTTTTGGCCCTGTCAGCTTCAGTAGTGTTTCATAGTTTCCTCTTCCAATACTATTGGCTTTTTTTGTAGGTTGCTGTGGTGTTGAACCTTACACCTGATCATCTAGAAAGGCACAGCACAATGAGAGATTATGCAGTGATTAAATGCCGGTTATTTCTTCACATGACTGATGCCAAGCTTGGGCTTCTTTGTCTTGGTATGTACTTTTCATTTTCTGGGTAAATGTACCTTGGCATCTAAAGCATTTGTCTGAAATTATAACTGACATCACTTGTTTGTATTTCCCCCCCTATTCCAGTTTTCTTAATAAGATTTACTTCCTTTTAGATATGGGAAAAAGTTGAGAGCATGCAAGAAAAGAGAGCTCGTATGGTTGGGTTGGACATTGCATCGAAGGCATAATGGTTAAACCCATTTTGTTGATAGCAATATTAATTTAGGAATGGGAAACAACGTGTGAGGTTGAATGCTTACATTTTTCTCTTTTTGACGAGAAACAAATTCTTAGATTTATTATAGCTAACTTTTAGAAAAAGGGAAATTATTAGGTTCCTGACGAAAATGATCCCAACCTGGAAGATATATATGGATGTTGAGATTGAATCTTGATCAAGACAATTCTACTTCTTTTTTTCTTGAGAAATCTACTACTAAAAATGATATTGGGATGACTTCTCATTCCAATGAGCTGTGGACTTGGTGATACTTAAGATGGTCTCCCAAGTCCATTGGGCCTCATGTCAGAGATTGGGAATGCAAGTCGGTCAAGGTAGATCAAGTTCATTTCAGGCAGATTGTCATGTGCTGATGTTTACATCCAAAGATAAAGTCATAACTGCTTCAAGTGCCATGATTGAATTAAAAAAAAAGAGCTATTTAATTCCATACAGTTTATTGGTTTAAGAACTATTTACATCCCTGTGAGTCAAATTTTATATGTTTCTATCTGGTTATCATCTTTTTAAAAAATGAAGCATGAACCTTATCAAATACTGCATACGATTTTTAGAACCAAGTTTAAAATGAAAAAGATGTGATGATGAGAGCCTTTTGAGTTGGTCTCACCTTATCCTCATTCACTCTGCTGTCTGTATAGAAATCTGTGATTTCGGTGATGCTCATGTAGTTACTTATATGAGATTCGATATGTCTCAACAGATTTTCTCACAATCCATTTTAGGAAACCAGTACTTGAATGAAGCAATTATGGAAAGCATGAATGAATTTAATCTTGCTTGGATAGGAGCCACTCCAGGTGTAAAAGTAAGAATTACTTAGTATTGCCATTTTATTTATAAAAAACTATGAAATTTTCTAGGAAAAGTCTATTTAGTATCATCTCTGATGTTAATTGTGGTAATATATATGGAAAGATTGATATGGAGGCAAAAATTGCAAGCTTTGAAGTGCCTGCATTGGGAGTCAATTCACAACTGCAATTGGGTGCAATGAACACAATTGGGATACACAACTATCACAATGCTGCAGTGGCTGCTCTGTCTGTTGTTGGACTGAATGTTGGACTCGATATTGAAGACATTGGTCCAAGTATTGAAAAATTAAGGGCACCACCCCATCGTATGCAAATTGGTAAGCTGAAACAGATGCATCTCTATAAGTAGTGAACTTTTTGTTTTCTGTAAGCATTTTCAGCTTAGTGCCTTGTTCTTTTGTCATTCTCTTTTGATTGGAAATTATAAAATCAATTATTTCGAGCATACTTTTTTTTTTGGCCTGGGGATCAGATTTGGAAGAAAAAGGAGTAGATTTGTGACCAAGAGCCCATCCTTGATCCAAGCCGAGTTTTCCATTCCTTGTTCACTAGTTCAGTGTTGTTATGCAGTATGCAAGGATATCCGTGGAGTAACTTGGGTTGATGACAGTAAGGCAACAAATGTTGAAGCAACATACGCAGGACTAATGGGTCTGAAGAGACAAAAGTCTCTGATTCTACTCGGGGGCCTTGCAAAGGTTACAATTAAATGCTTGTCGTAAATGCTGCTTTAATCCTTATAATTGCTCAGTTGCCTTTGTTTCTTTTACATACATGGAAAGCTTAGAGAATGCTATTGCATTCACCACAATTGTCAAGTGGAAAGAAAAGATAGAAAAACTTAGTAATAACAAAACAAAAAAAAATATATATATATTTGGCTAATGATTGTGCATGTTGATGTTTAATCCAACTTGTACATTTAATTCCATTGAGATCCAGAATCTGACTTACATTCTGTTACGTTTCATCTAAAATTCATGTGACAAATCCCTGTTTGTGGTGCTTGTCAAATTCATATTTAAGAAAGCATTGTATACGTCAAAATGGTTAGTTTATGTGCTATTGGTGCTGCATCATCAGCATTTTACAATAATTTCTCATGTTCCTAACATTTTACTCTTCTCATTCTGTGACGGGTTTGGTTTATATATGAATGAAAGAATTACATTAGATTTCATTAATTTGAATGGAGTAAGTCTGCTTTCTTTATGAAGTCAAAGTACCTTTCTCTTGTATGTGGCCTTCAATTTTATTTTATTTTTTTCAAACACACATGTCAATGTATTACAATTTTCTTCTGGTTTGAGCTATAGATTTTTGAATTGAGAGTGTGTGCATCTCTCCGGGACCATCACATGGCAAGTGTCCAAGGCCATGATTTTATGCATACCATGATATTGTTTTTCTTGTTTTTGCAGGTGTTAGATGGACAAGAGTCTAATGGTTTTGAACAATTGATAGAACCTTTGAAGTACCATAGATGTGTAATCACTGTATATCATCTTTTCCTCTTCATTTATACTTAACACACATCACTGCTTATGTCTTCATATTTTGTGTTAGTTTTCCAATATCAGATTACTGTCTACCTGTATCTGTAATTATTCCTTGCCAACTAATTCTAAATTTCTGGCATACTAATGCTATCTGTTCATAAATGTCTCTAAGTTTGGATCTTCCGGAACGCTGATTCAGAAGACATTGTCTGAAAATGGTCTTAGCATTCCCTGTATCAGAGCAGTAAATCTGAAGGGCGCAGTTAGCTGGGCTAGGAGGATGGCAGAACATGGTATGTTCCATCATTGCTATAAACTGCCACAGAATCTGTTTCCATGTCTTTTATATGCAAGTCCGCGCTGCCTTTTAGTAACTTTAATATTGTGTAATAGCGTATTAGCAGGTTCCCAATGAAATTTCTAAAGTCACTGCTTTGCTGGAGCATTGTTTGAAGAGTTGCTTCAATTTTGAAATTGTTTCAGTATAAAATCAAAACATTATATTTGGATAGAACTAAGTTTCCTCCTCCGTTTTTAGTTACAAAATGAACCACAAGAAACAATATATGGTGTGGAAATTATCAAGGATTTCTATCAATCCCCAACATGTACCTCCATTGTTGAAAACTCCCCTTCTAGTTTTTCTCTACATATTATAATTTTGGCGACACAAAGATATGGAACTTAATTAATTTCTTTTCTCATTATTGCAGGGGACACTATTGTACTAAGTCCAGGTTGTGCAAGCTTTGATGAATTTAGAAATTTTGAGCATAGAGGAATGTTTTTCCAGGAGCTGGCCTTCTCATCATGTTAACTTCTAATTCACTTATTTATCTGAGTCACATAAAAATGTGGAAGATGAAGCTTCTTTTAAATTAAAATGTAAATTTCGAAAAGGATCAACGTGGGTTAACCCAGTTGGCCAAGGCAATGAGCTCGCCCCTTGCACCCCAATGTTTCGAATCCCTCCCTATAAATTAGTTTAATTTAGAGTAATTTAGACTATCACTTGTAGTTGAAATTATCGTTGAGAATGAGCGTTCTCTTAAAATAATAGTGATGAAACATGCATGGTTGTCAAAATGCATTCCATACTCTAAACCTCAATTGACAGGTTTTCTGTTGAACCTTTGCGTTTGGACAGAAAAACATCTCCTAATGATGTTTGCAAAAACTCCGAAAAAGTAATGTTTCGGTCTTGACATTCTAATCCTCACCCTTTGAAAATTAGGCAAATGATATGCAGACTCTAAACTAAAGCCAACCCTAAACCCAACATCAACAATATCATTTGCACACAAAAAAACAATATATGCATTTGGCTTAAGCAAATGACAAAAGAGACGATAAGTAAATACAGAAAGAGGTGCTCTAATCATATGCAGTAAAGATGGCAGAGGCTTTGGCAAATATTGGGCATAAGTATGCTCAGCGGTTCACTAATTTTCCCTTTAATGTAGCTTGTAAAATTAAAGTTGATGTTCGGTCCTGAGATTCTTGGAAGATAAATATTCGTCTTAAAAAAAGAAAAAAGAAAAAAAAAAGTAAAGTAAAGATTAAAAAGCCCATATCAAAGTCACCAGCTACAATCAGCCCAAGAAGTCAGATCCGACCCGTTTAGGATCTCTAAAGAGAAACACAACTGAGATGAGAAGTGAAAAAAGGAGAGGATTAAGCAAACTTGAATGACACAAGGCGTAGAAGAAGCTTACGGATTATAAGCACAAAAGAAGAAGCAAAAACCTTTTGGAACAATTTCTTCTCTATATATCCATTGCTTCTTCATTGCGTAATGTCTTTTCTTTCTTTGGTGGGTTCATTGCTCTGCTGCACTGAAACGTGATTTTGATGCAGGTATTCTTTGCTTCCAGACCCTTCCTTCCTCTTCCAGAGAATTCTCATATACTTATTACACTTCTATATATATATATAAAGCTTTGCTCTAAAATGATTTTCTTCTTTATGCAGTTGAGTTCCAATTTCCACAGGTATTGTCTTCCAGTTTTTATTTTATTTATTCAAATCCTTCTTCACAATATAAGCATTTTTTTTTCTTCTTGTTGTGTGTTTACCATATTGCATTTTTTGCCTTCAGCCTCAGGTTCCTCCAAAGCTAATTGCAATTTGAAGCTTATATGCACAATATAAATTTGGGGTTTTAAAAAAAAAAAAAATTTAATCTTGATTTTCATGAGTGTCTGTATGTTGGGTTAAGGGCTATGGTGATTGACTGAGGACAAGTGTTTGTTGGCAGCCTTAATTGCAAATGTAGACTTGCATAATGTTGGCTTGTAGGATTGGTTGGTGAGATTTTAGAGGATTTTGCCTGGTGATTTCTAATTTCCATAGTTGAGAGTATTTTTTCAGTGATGGAATAGAATATGGTTGGTTATTCTTATTAGGATATAAGATGTGGGCTGTGGGGGTTTCAAGTTCCTTCACTTGTGTTTGTTGTATGTTGTGTATGAATATTGTTATGAGCATTGAATTCATATTTTACGTTATGCCTGTATATTGCTTAGCCTTTAAATTTATTTGTTTAGTATGCTTGACATGAGGGTAGTTTCTAACTTCACTTAAAAAAACTGGAATTTGCTGACTCATAGTAGTGTATTTAAGAGAGGAGCAGAAGATATGTAGATTGGAGACTTATCATATATTGTCATTTAGATTTATGCATAGCTTCTAAACTATTAGAAAGTAATAGTTGGCGTGCATCCTAGAAGTTTAATTGTTGGGAACAGCCATGAACCGAAAAACTTTGTCATGGAACTGAAGCAGAGTTCAGGTGTTCAAATCTTGCAATTGCAACCTCCCAGTCCATGTGTTAGGCTTTCTAGTGGTGGGAATAGGCCAACGCATACAGGACGGATAGTGTTATGCTTGTCCCAGGTTATTTACAAGCAGGTTGTTGTTTTGGTGTGAAAACTGTCATTGCTAAAGGCTCAAAAATTGGGTCAATAGGAGTTTCTAACTTAGTGTTAGGAATTGATTTACAAGAGAAATGTTAGTATAGAAGTTAAGCTGGTACATAAGCATAATGACCTATCCCTTGTGTATTTCTCGTCTGATGTCTCACTGATTGTTTAGTAGCTTATATTTCATATTTAATTCATGTTTGAAAATCCTTTACCCTCGTTTTTTTCTTTCTATAACAAGTATTTAACTGGTAGGGAGGATCTCTGTTGATGTGAAATGGCATGAAGGTAAATCTTGATTATCAAGGTAATTTGATGTTTTACATAACCATGGTTTCATTGCTTCCTTTTTATGTATTTATTTCTTCTTATTTGTCATTGGCTTCCGTTGTTGGGGTTAACAAACCTAATTATACTGAGATTTTAGAGCATTGGGTTGATAATTGAGTCAACAGAGCCGCAATTTAATTTATTATTTTGCTGGTCTTCTGGTTTTCACAAGAACCAAATGCTAAATATCACTTCATAGCATCAAGGGGAGATCCTTATTCTCATTCAACCTGAGATTTTTTGATACTAAAGTTCTGGCCTTAAGAGGAACATTGATAATATGCAGAGATGAAACTGTCAATTGACAATGGCCAGGTGTCTTGCAATTCACGTAGAATCTATTCTCATATAGGCGAATGTCTCCATGATTCTTGTAAAAGATTAAAAATAATAATAATAAAATTCTTGTAGAAGCTTGACCGAGTAAACCTTTACCCATTTAATAAAAGGAATGTGTGCAGTCCTAAATAATAAAAAACCTTTGCATGTTGGGTTTTTTATGTTGCTGATATTTAACTCTCCTCTGCCTTTCTAGATTGATTTAAATTGTAAAAGTAGTAGTTCTGTAAATAGATAGGTTTCCATTTTTTTTAATGAAATTATGCTAATTTGCAAATGGCATTCTTCTTGTGCCTTAGGTTTTGTTAACACGATTGTTTGTCCTCCCATCAACCATTCTCCAAAGAATGTGGTCTGCCTGAGTGGCTGTACCCAAATGCAGATGGGGAGTAAGATCTGTAGTGTGGTGTCACGAGGAGCATCCAGTTCATGTTGTAAAGGTCTGCAGACAGGGAAAACAGGGACAAAAAATTTCAGTTTCCCTCTCTCCAAGAATCGTCCATCCAATATTGGCCAAACATCCCATGGAAACTGTTTCAGGTTTTTCTTCTCCAAGGATTCACGGTCATTAACAGTTAATGCTGGAGGACCTAATAAAGGAAGTCTTGAAATATCGTTGGCATGTCGGGGTATGAATACCAGGCTTTTGGTTCCCAGACAAGGAATGCTTCCCAAAATCAAGTGTAATGTGGGCCCAGTATCTTGGCCACAGGGATGTGCCTCTGCTGGTTTAATATTTGGATTGTTGGTCTGTAATTGTTCAGGACCAGCACATGCTGAAGCAGCTCACAGGGAGGATGAGGAAGATGACAATGATTTATCATATGTGAAATTCTCACATGGAAAAAAAGTTTACACTGACTACTCTATTATTGGTGAGCACGTTGTCTTCCTAGTTTTCGTAATGTCTTTTATTGATAATGAAAACTGTGATTTGTAACTGGTGTTTAAATGCTTCTATATTTGATACTACTTAGTGCATAGTTTAACTTCTCCACATCCACAGGAATACCTGGAGATGGGAGGTGCTTATTCCGCTCTGTTGCTCATGGGGCTTATTTACGAGCTGGGAAAGCAGCTCCTGCAGAGAGCCTTCAGAGAGAATTAGCAGATGACTTGAGAGCTCGGGTATGTCTTTGTTTTCTATTATTATGGTAGTGAGTTCAAATTTTCATTCATTCTTTAAAAGAAAGAAAAAAGAAATGGCGATTGTTTTTATAATTCATTCATTGGGTAGAGTTGCTTTTAATTTTTGGTTTCCCTACTCTAAACCTCGCTTGTATACATAATATTCGAGCTTTTTACCTCTTCCACCCCACCCTGCTGGGCCTGCCCATGCACTTTCTAAGCCAAAGCCTAGGCCTAAAAAATAATTATAGAATCTTGATAATACATTGTCTAATTTTGTGCATGTCTTCACAAAGGAGGCACATGGGGTATAGGGAAATGTAATGCCGTTCACATTATTTGCAATAATTTGCGTTAACAGGCCCCTGATTTGTTGGCTTGTCAAATTTTTAGGTTGCAGCTGAGTTTATCAAAAGGAGGGAAGAGACAGAATGGTGAGTTTTCTGATTGTGAGAACAACAAACATTTTGACAACCTTGTATGTTCAATCACATTTTCTTATATTATACTAAAAGAATTGTGTGTCATAATCTTGAATAAGGATATAGGAAGGATAATATATGATGATCAACTCACAATTTTATGGATTTGATTGGGTAAAGTGATGGGATTAGGGACTTAGTGTGAGTTGATTCTTGGATTGACATATATAAACGAGCTAAGATGTAATGCCTTTAGACAATGAAATATTGAAACCCTAGATGCTTCCTGAGCTAAGATATAACTCCTTTAGACATAGAAATATTGAAACCCTAGATGCCTGCGCCCCCCCCCCCCCCCTCTTGTTCTTCTTTGTCCTCTCCCTCTTTTTCTTCTCTCTTCTTCCCTCCCTTTCTTTCTCCCCCTCATCTATTTTTCCCATTGGTAATTAATATATGAAGCAAATCACCGAACCAAGTTCCAAATGAATAATCCTTACTTATGCGGTGAAGACCCATGGATGGACCTCATGGTGGTTTTGTGCTTGGCCAACAACTTAAGTTGCATAATTTTTTAAGTTAGTTGTGCCTATGTATGGGTGGGTGACTTAGTTACTTTAGAATCGGATAGCTTGCAGTTGTAGGACCAAACCATGTGACATTCATCTTGCCCAATTGACAGTGATCTTATGAGGACATGTTTCAAAAAATTTGTTGATGGACTTGTATTTGATGTCTTTATACAGGTTTGTTGAAGGTGATTTTGACACATATGTTTCCCAAATAAGAAAGCCACATGTATGGGGAGGTGAGCCTGAATTGTTCATGGCTTCACATGTTCTCAAGTAAGTTGTCTCTTCGTCTGCGTGTGCGTGCGCGTGGGCATGTGTGTGCGCCGATGTAATTATAGAAATGTTGATATACTAAAAACCCTATAACCATAAAAAACATAGTTTACCCTTTATACAATTATTGTTATTTACATATTTTTTTATTGTTGGGCATTGAAATGATGTAACCTTTGATCACTGCAGGATGCCAATCACAGTGTACATGTATGATGAAAAGGCTGGTGGGTTGATAACCATTGCTGAGTATGGGCAAGAATATGGCAAGGAAAATCCCATCAAAGTTCTCTACCACGGGTTTGGCCATTACGATGCCTTGCGTATTCCCGGAAAGAATGGTGGTAGATCTAGGCTTTAGCATATGCTGCATGATGTATTTGACAAAAAATTAGGATGAATAAAATCTTTGAAATAATAACAACTCAACACCGTGTACATGTGTATCTTATGTCGTACTGAAGGACTTCTTTTCTTGGTTTTAAACGAGACTTTGAAAAGCTTTACTTTTCATGATTGTTAATACCATTTTGTACTAGATTTATGTTCCACTTTTTTTCTACATTACTGCACTGTAGTGAATTACATTCCTCTTTGTCATTAGACTTTTGAACCCCAATTACACACATCAACAAAAGAGGCTATATCATAGATTTCATCACCATACCCATGCCAGATAAAGCAGATTTGAATAGACATATGATAAAATATATATAAAAAAAAGAAGTTATAATTTTACAATTTGACTATTGTTTCATGAGAATATTGGGTGTGCTATGGGACTTCAAATTAGGGATTGTCAAAGTTCCTAATGAGACTTTGGTATGAGAAATACTAATTTTCGCAGGTGTATCTTCCAATTTCTCTTTTTTCTAAGGTATACGGGTTTAGGATTTAGGGTGCATCTTCCATTTTTTTCTTTTTCTAAAGTATTCGAGTTTAGAATTTAAGATTTAGGGTTTATGGTACAAGGTTTAGGTCGCTGGCCTCGCCTACACAAGGCCAATTCCGACTCCAAATAATCTAGGAATCTGGGCCTCCAAATAATCTGAGAATCTGGGCCTCCAAACAGAGACCCCAAACCGAATTATAATGAGTCCTTTTTCCGGGTACAAAATATAACGAGTTTATTTCAACTTGTGCCTTAACCTCCCTAAAACCCCTCTACCTCTTTCTCTGCTGCCGCTGCTCACTTTGTGATCTTCCCTCCATCTCTGAGTCTCACCCTTCCTTCCATCTCAGTCATCATCTTGCTCGGTAATTATTTTCTTATTACTTTTCTTTGAGTTTTAGTATTAAATTAAACGAAATGCATCGGCTGTAGTTGATTGGCATTAAGTTGATATTATCGTTATTTACTTTTTCTGTTTGAGCTGTCTAGATAGCGTGTGTGAGGGTTGAGTCTCAAATTTGGCCTGCTTGAAATGACTGCCCTGGCTTTTTATTTGATTACTTATGTTGAATTTGGAAATTTCCAGCTTCACTAAGCTCTCTGTTTTTGCTATGATTCAGTTTAAACATGTTCTATTTGATTTCAGCTGTAAGTTTAATGGTTAATGTTTAGGTTGCTCGGAAAAACTGGATTGGTTTCAATGGCAATTTTTAATCTTTTTATATGTTTTTTGTAGCAAGAAAACGAATCATCTAGTCCAAGATCGGATTGGGTTATATTGAAAAACCTACCAACCGTCGTACAACCCTAGAGAAATAAGTGCGTGCATGAAGTAAGCACCAGTTATTCGCTGCGTAAAGTGAGAAAGAAAGAGGGAAGTGATAAAGGAATGGAGATAAATTTGGGGCAATTGGCGTTTGACATTGATTTTCATCCATCACAGCAGTTGGTGACTACAGGTCTTATCAACGGAGACCTTCATTTATACCGATACACATCTGATTCTGTACCTGAAAGGTCAATATTTTCTGAAGTTATCTTTTTTTATTTCTCTCTATTACTCGTTTGAGTTCTTATATAATTATTTTTTTGATGATGATGATATTAGGGTGTTGCAAGTTCATGCACACAGTGAATCTTGCAGAGCTGCTCGGTTCATCAATAATGGCCATGGTATTCTTAAGTGTTAGTTATTTGATATTGTTTTTGTACAATAACTAGTTGTGCTAATTAGAAGCTACTGATGGATGATATCAGCCATTTTGACGGGGTCTCCCGACTGCTCAATTCTTGCAACCGATGTGGAAACTGGTGCTGCTATTGCTCGCCTCGAAGATGCTCATGGGTCTCTCTCTCTGCTCTGTTATCAGTCAGTTCTCAAGAATGCTCATTTTGGTCATAATCTGAACATTACCTTAATCTAATGCAGGGGTGCAGTCAATAAGCTTATCAACTTGACAGAGTCCACGGTTGCCTCTGGAGATGACGAAGGCTGTATTAAGGTCATTTTGTGTTACATGTGCTTCCTTTTCTGTTGTTTTTACTGTTTTTTTCATTTGTCTGACGTTTTTTATTGTGCAGGTGTGGGATACCAGGCAACAATCTTGCTGCAATTCTTTTAAAGTTCATGAAGAGTACATTTCTGATATGACTTTTGCAGCTGATTCCATGAAAATCCTGGGAACTAGGTATTCCCTACTTGCCTTTTTATTTTTATTTTTTTGGTATTCCCTTTACTCTGCAAATGCAATACCTTCAAGAGTTGTTGTTATTTATTTACATTTATTCGTTTGCATTGTTAAGTGGAGATGGGACTCTTTCTGTTTGCAATCTTCGAAGAAATAAAGTAAGGGTTTTTCTTTTCTGAAACTGTCATAAGATACAAGCTCAACGCTCATAGTGGATTCCTAAAACATTTTTAATTTAACTTGTTGGTTCTACGGTTATGACAGGTCCAAGCGCAATCTGAATTTTCAGAAGAGGAGCTACTGTCTGTGGTTATCATGAAGGTTGCATTGCTTTCTCCTTTCTCTTTAAGCTCTTCTAGTAATTTTATGGTTTCATCAAAATCATATAAATTTCCCTCTTGCTTTTCTTCTTTTTTTTTTTCTTTTTTCTTTTATCAAGCCTCTTTTTCGTTTTTTTCGTGTGGTCAGAATGGTCGGAAAGTTGTTTGCAGCTCACACATTGGGAATCTATTATTGTATTCATGGGGCTGTTTCAATGATTGCAGGTATGTTATTATAATTTTTAACCATGTATGAAAAACTGAAAATTGCAATTGATGGGTAACCAAGTTGGTTAGAGATTTTGTCTTTAATCATGATAGAAAGACTTTCAATTTTATAGCTCCTCTCTCTCTCTCTCTCTCTCCCACCACTGATTTTCCCTTATGGATGACCCTTTGAATTCCAGTGATCGGTTTGTTGATTTCTCTCCAAATTCTGTTGATGTTTTGCTGAAGGTGAGTAGGTCATATATCTATTTTACCTCTATTGGAATTTAATTCTTCTAAGAGTTTGTCTGTTGAAGCATTTTGAATTTTCTTGGGTCAGCTTGATGAAGATAGGTTGATCACTGGATCTGAGACTGGACTTATCAGGTGAAATTTCATGCAGAATCAATTAATTATAATTTCATTGTTTTTATTAACTTTTTTAGCATTAAGATTAATTTCCAACAAATTTCTTTCAGCCTAGTAGGTATATTACCCAACAGAGTCATCCAACCAATTGCAGAGCACTCAGAATATCCTGTTGAGGGTCTTGGTAATGCATTCTTTTCTTTTCTAGAGGATTGAGTAATCAAAGTGTGTTTCTTTATTCCATTTGGGTGGTGCTAGAGGCACCAACTTTGGGCACCAACTTGCTCACCAACTCTCTAATAGAGGTGGAGCCCGCCAATACAACGGGTCCCACGCTCTATTAGAGAGTTGGTGAGCAAGTTGGTGCCTCTAGCATTTTCCATTCCATTTTTCTCGTTGTTTTGAGGAAGATTGAGGTTTTTCTAAAGGATAATTATTCACAGAAAAGCCACTATGGTGATAGACTCATTTATAACGACCATACAAGTAGTGCTTTTTAACATGTATGGTCTAATGATGATCTTAGTTGACTATGGTCTCATTGTTGAATCTTTACCATCAACCAAAAATCAAATTTTCTTATCTGTTTTATATATTTATTACATTTATACTCTAGCCTTGTGGTCTCTCCTTGAATCTGCAACTTATCTCCGTAGGTTATGGTTGGTTGACAAGCTGTCTTGTTTGGTTTTGTAGCCTTTTCCCATGATAAAAAGTTTCTGGGCAGTATAGCACATGATCAGATGTTGAAGGTCTCTCTCTCTCTCTCTCTCGCAACTTTGCTTATATTCTGTAGCCTGGGAAGTAAAGGATTGTGAAGTAACCTTGTTTCTTTAATACATTATCTTTTGTGAAAAATTGCTTTTATCTCTTAGTCACCTTTATGGCTTCTTGCTTACAAAGTTTTTAACTCTATATGTGTAATAGTTTTCAACATACTTTCTGGTGATATGTATTCTTAGTGGTTTTATGATTTCACTCTTGACAATCGTTTCATGCAGCTTTGGGATATGGATGACTTATTGCAAGGTTCTACAAAGACTTTAAAGCATCAAGCAGCTGTAGAAGACAGTGATAGTGATGAGATGGATATGGATAATAATCCTCCAAAGTCTAAGAAAGGTATTTACTCTTATTTAATATAAAAAAACTATCTTGCATCCTCCATAGATGCCCTTGCCCTGGACATAGTCGTGAGTTTTAGGAAGAACTACCCTTAAGCTTTCATCTATGCCCGTCACATTAATTAGAGATTTTTAAGCTAACATAACTGGCAAATGATTGATTCTTTTGCATCATGTTGGGTCTCACTTTGTGGCCGCTTTCTTAGAAAAACTAATTGATCAGAATCTTTTTAAACAAAGTAAACAGTTTTTAAATCTTTCATAAGGATCTGATAAAATAAGATTTCCCTGGACTCCTTTTTAAAATCAGAATTATCCCCACTTTTTAATTGGTTTGAGGATAGAAAAAAAAAAAAGAAGAGGTTCTTTGCAGGCTACTGGCCCTGGCGGTTAGGTTGGCCACTACTTTTATAACTCGAGAAATGAGTTAGAGAGCAAATTCAAAGTCCTCATTCTATTCAGAGAGCAAATTCAGTCCAATGCAAGCAATTTAGTCCGAGTGTTTCCAAATGCTATGTAATACCACAGCGGTCAGAGCCTACTAACTTGTGCCTTTTGCATGCTGAGTGCCAAAAGGAATAAAGCATGGATCAAATATTATTGAAAGCATTCTTCTGGGTTGTAATTAATTGATGTTACAATCTTTGCAGGGACAAAGAGGAAAAATGCAAGCAAAGCTCATGTTTCGGGCAGTTCAAACAATTTTTTTGCTGATTTACAGATGGATGGTTGAATGCAATGTGTTCAACTTTGGTACAACATTTTCGTCGATGAACAAGTGCCTAATGCTATACCTGTTAATCATCACTCTCGTGCTTTAGGGGATTGTATTATTTCAGTTTTTGTTTTTTGTTTTCTTTTATGATGTGAGGTAGGGCTGCTAAAAATGTTTTTCACTTGCAGATTGGCAGCGTCCACAAGTAATTTATGGTATTTCACCCATTAGCTTTGTAGCACTGTTTTTCTGCTTTTCCAAATGAAAGTTCGGGTTTCAAAACAAATTAACCCAACCTGGGACGAATTTGGGCTAGGTTTGGGTTGCCCACCTTTATGGTTTTGCAAACTCAGCCCATGGGCTCGATCCAACACCAACCTATTTTACAACGATTTTTTTTTAGTACAACCGATTTGGGAGAGGAGACTTTACACCAATATTAATTGGGTGCCTTGGGGTTTTGAATCTTTGCCCAGATGGATGGAGGTGGAAGAGCTTAACCAATTGAGCTACACTTGATTGGCACATATTTTACAATGTTAACATTACTTTCATTCAAAAAGGACAATATGTTGATTCATTCCAAAACTAAACAAGTTACTTACCCTGCAAAGTTGCAACTAAGAAAAATCATGCAAAAGAAAGGATGGGGTGTTCAAAACGTTTAGACTAGGGTATGAGTAGTAATTGTGTTTTGCTGGGTGTACAATGGATGCTGAGTAACTACTTAATCATCCGAAAATGTATGCATATTGAGTGAGTATATATGTTTAAATATATATTGAATTAAAACATATTAAAATTGGGGTTAAAAACCGGTATTGGTTCGGGTTGGCAAGGCCTCAACACAACCCAATGCATGCATAGGAGGAGGCCAAATTAAGAAATGTGTTACAGGCCCGGTCCAAATCCTAGAGTGGATTTGGTCTATCATAAATGGTGGGGCCTAAGGATTTTGAAACCCAACCCACGTGGAAATGGCTTCATGCTGAGTATCTCAGAAGAAACTGTAATTATGGGTTATAGTGAGTGGGTTATAATGAGGGAGTTCAAATTTTTTCATTCTCCTTTCGTTTTTTTAACTTTAAAAACAAGAAGCAAAAAACAAGTGAGAGTCTAAACTACAGGAAGGGGGATTCAGACACACACACAACTGATGCCATGTTCATGAAATAAATTTGTTTTATGAATTTGATTTTCTTTTTTCAAGTGAAAATGTTCATAAAAATAAAAATATAACTCAAGAGAAAATTGATGGTAAAATAAATTGAGGTTAAAACAATGGTTAAATAATAAATGAACTTGGATTTGAAGGAAAAAATATGGGAGACTCGTCATTATACCCAATATAGGAGCCCAAATTATAAATGTTTAAAATAAAATAAAATATATAAAAAAAACCATATATGAAATAGACTTTAAAAACACATCCAAAGCCCATTTACAACATAACAAAAGGCTTTTAACTTCTTTTAAATTACAAAATTACCATTAATTTCTTAAAACAAACTTAACCCCAAAACCTCATAAAAAAGCCCAAAACACTCAATAGGGCATCAAAGTAATTTAATAATCAAAATTAAATTCAATAGGGCCGGCTATTATTTTTTGGGTTTTTTGTGTGCTTGTTTATAGAAATTAAATAATATAGAGTTTATTTATAATTTTAGTGCTAAGAATAGATATATGAATAAATATCTCAAAAAATAATTAAGGTCTAGTATGTATAGGAAAACTGTTTGAGACCTTTGGGTTTTTGTCTCGTCGTATAAAACAAGTGAAAGCAAAAGCCGTGTGTGGAAGGAAGCTACAAAATCCCACTACCAATTTGAATCTCAAAACTTCTGACGGACTTTACATAAATAGCCTTGGTTAGTGGACACTGAAAAAGTGAGTCACAAGCAAAAAAAAGCAAGCATGCTTGCATCTGCATGTGTAAAATAGTGTCCTTGTCAAATGATTTGCTGACACCTTCACTAAATTACAAACCAGTCCTTACAAAGACACTTTTTTGGATAACCCTTTCCTCTCCTCTTGTGTTGTGACATCCCATTCCGACCTAATACCTATGAACAAAAGTTTTGGTGTGCTTGAAATTTGTTGGCTAGTAGTATCATGGTAGAAATACCAAGTGAACATAAAATTGTTCAACATAATTATGTATATCAATTTCTTTCTAAGAAAATTTGTGGTTGCCCTTTTTACAATTGGAGTGTGAAGATCGAAAACTACGTGTACATAAATTATCGCATTTCTTTGTCCTATGTTTTTTTTTATTGCAGACAATAGTCTAAACTAGATAGCGAGGAATTTCTCACACATATGCTACCAAGATACCATGAGAGTTCGAACTTGAGACTTCTGATCTGTAAGTCAATACCCTTTTTCAATATATTTTTTTTTAGTGTTATGGCTATGAATTTGAATTTGAGGAAAATGGGTAGAGTGGGTGCCATGCCATTATGTCGTTTTGAAAATGAAATAAAGGCCATAATAATAAGAATAGTACGAAAGAAAAACAGATTCAATTATCCATTTCAGTTGGTTTATAATAAGCAATCAATCTTGAATTCATAAACCAGCATAATTCCTAAAATTCAGCTTGGTGCTTGTTTTGTTTTGAATTAACAAAATTTAATCACGTTTTGTTCTTTTGTTATAAAGGGATTAGAAATTGTCATGACCTGCACGTTAAACCAATTCAAAATAATCCAAGCTGCATAAGTGACCAAAATATTGTATAAAAATAAGCAAATTAGATTGAAGATTAGGATGTGCTCAGTCTCTCAGTGCATAAACAGCCTAACTGCTCAGACGGAATTCAAACCTCCTCGAGTTCTCCCCCCACCAAACCAAACCACTCTTCACAATTCAAACTCACCCACTTCTTCTTCTTCTTCTTCTTCTTCCTCCTTCTTCCTTGTAATCTCTCAGCTTCTCTGCAACTCCTCTGCTGTAAAAACAGAGCACCATATGAACCAGTAGAGAGAGACACACTGGCATTTTTTAATTTCCCAACAATTACATAAATAAAGATGCTTCTTTTTCTACACATTGCTTTGCTTCTTCTCATTGCTGAAGTTGTGCTCTGTCTCAACCCAGATGGTCTCTCCCTCCTCGCCCTCAAATCCGCAATCGAAACCGACCCGGCCCGCGTCCTCGACTCCTGGTTCGACTCCGACCCGACCCCCTGCCACTGGCACGGCGTCGTTTGCACCCGCAACCGAGTCACTGACCTCTTACTCAGCAACAAAGGCTTCTCTGGCTACATTCCCTCCGAACTCGGCCACCTCGACTCGCTCAAGCGACTCAGTCTGTCCGGAAACAACTTCTCCAAGCTCATCCCCGCCCACCTCTTCAACGCCACCAACCTCATTTCTCTGGACCTCTCTCGAAACTCCTTCGTCGGCCCAGTTCCGGCCCAAATCGAAGCCCTCAAAGCCCTAAAACACCTCGATTTGTCTTCTAATTTCCTCAACGGCTCCCTCCCCGAGTCTCTCGCCGAGCTCCCGTCCCTCGCCGGAAACCTTAACCTCTCGTACAACAAATTTTCCGGCGAGGTTCCGGCGTCATACGGACGGCTTCCGGTGCTCGTGAGCCTGGACCTCCGGCACAACAATCTTACCGGAAAAGTGCCTCAGGTGGGATCGCTTGTGAACCAAGGCCCCACCGCGTTCTCCGGCAACCCTAGCCTCTGCGGGTTTCCGTTGGAGATTCCGTGCCCGGAAGCTCAAAACCCAAACGCCTCCAAAAGCGGAGCCGAGGACGTTCAAAGGCCTCTCAACACCGACCCGAGCTTGGTGAATGGGGTCGAGGAAAGAGAAAATCGGAGAGGTGGGTCGGTGACGGTTCCGATCATTTCGGGCCTTTCAGTGGTGATCGGGGCAGTCTCGGTTTCGGTGTGGCTGTTTCGGGTAAGGAGGAGGGCCAAGGAGCGCAAAACGGTAAAAGAGAAGGTGGAAAAGGCGGTGGTGGTTGTTGAGGACGAGGGGGAGGGGCAAAATGGTAAATTCGTGGTGCTGGACGAGGGGTTTGGGTTGGAATTAGAGGATTTGTTGAGGGCATCGGCGTACGTGGTGGGCAAGAGCAGGACTGGGATTACGTACAGGGTCGTCGCCGGGAGTGCTGGGAAGGGATACGGTGCGGCACCGGCAGTTGTGGCCGTGAGGAGGCTAAGCGAAGGTGATGCCACGTGGCGGTTCAAGGAGTTTGAGGCTGAGGTGGAGGCCATAGGGAAGGTAGTCCACCCGAATATTGTGCGCTTGAGAGCATATTATTATGCGAATGATGAGAAACTCCTGGTCACCGATTTCATTCGCAATGGCAGCTTGTACAATGCACTCCACGGTAATTCTCCTTCCTTTGCTTGTTGTTTTTTTTTTGTTCAAATATTTTAAGTATTTTTTGGACGGTTAATTTTTTTTGCTTTGTTTAGGTAGTCTTCTTATTTTTAATTTTGGTCGTAAAGAGGCGAATTCGAATTTAGACACTTCTAATATTGTAAATATTGAGAAAAATTGTTCGCTAGATCAAATGCTAGTTGGTTAAATGCGTTCATCTTAAGTTAGAAAAAATATGATTTATGTTGGTTATATACCAAAGTCAAAGCATGCTTTATGATGTTTTATGTCACATTTCTGTACTATTATTTTCATCTTTCATTTCATTCCATTCTTTATGGTGTTCTTTAGAAAACAACAAATTGGTAAATCAATTAGGTTTCATTACCTTATAAAACACTCAGACAATGATATCATGGGTCCCAAAAAGCTTTTAGGTTGCCACATGCAATAAATCATTTCATGTTTGCTACACAGCATTTGAGTTCACTTTTTATTTTGTCTTTTCCATTGGATTTGAAATCATTGTATCTTCACATGCATGCATGACAATGATTTCTTTTTGCTCGTATTACTTGATGACCCATAAGACCTCAAATTAATAAGGGAGATTCCAAAGCGATGGTGAATACATGGTCCTCCTATATCTTACTTGTAACCTCGTTATAATTTTGATTTTGTTTCTTTGCTATTGTTTTGAGGTGATGGTTTTATATTCACTTGGGTAGACATGTACGGTTTTATAATATGTGTTGGCTCTTTGTGCTGCTTGTACACTGAAATGCATGTTTCCTTAGACATTTATTCACTCTTCAGAGCTGCTCTGGTGGCCCCAACTAATCTGTCTGCTT
Organism: Prunus avium; assembly: GCF_965620075.1. Taxonomy (NCBI): domain Eukaryota; kingdom Viridiplantae; phylum Streptophyta; class Magnoliopsida; order Rosales; family Rosaceae; genus Prunus; species Prunus avium. Next base: position 25,934,497 of record NC_142290.1, read on the forward strand.
AAATTCAAAGTTCTTTAAGACTCCATTATAATGACTGACAGTTGCAGAGTTTTTCTATGCAATCACAAGTAAATTAGCAGAAAAACTTACTTATACCGTGAATAACACTGTTTTGCTATCTCGTCCAATAACACAATGACACTGAAAGCCTGGAGCAATAGTTTTGATGTTATAATTCAAAACTGCCTGCACAGATCTACTGCATGTTGATTCTGATTCAGAAATGCACATTTTCAATTGTGTTGCCAAGTTAAAATGAAAGAAGACTCTTTTTAGTTGGCAATATTCTCAAACTTCTGTGGTCATATAATTTATTGCAGGGGGACCATCCACTTCTTTGCCTCCATTAACATGGACAGCAAGGTTAAAAATTGCTCAGGGGACCGCAAGGGGATTGATGTACATACATGAACACAGCCCTCGAAAGTATGTTCATGGAAACATTAAATCAACAAAAATCCTTCTCAATGATGATCTCCAACCTTACATATCAGGGTTCGGATTGGCGCGCCTTATGTTGGGGACCTCAAAGTTCACCACTTCAGCATCCAGAAAACACAACTCAAGCCAATCCATTGGAGCCTCTGGTTTGACTGTTTCAACTTCCTCAACCATTTACTTGGCGCCTGAGGCTCGAATTTCTGGCAGCAAGTTCACTCAGAAATGTGACGTGTACTCTTTTGGGGTTGTGCTCTTGGAGATCTTAACTGGCAGGTTGCCAGACGAAGGGCTCGAAAATGGTGGTAAGGGACTTGAGAGTCTAGTCAGGAAGACGTTCAGAGATCAGCGCCCCTTGTCCGAGATTATAGACCCTGTACTTCTGCAAGAGGTCTACGCAAAGAAGCAAGTTGTTGAAGCCTTTCACATTGCCCTTAATTGCACTGAACTCGACCCTGAACTGCGTCCAAGGATGAAAACTGTTTCAGAGAGTCTCGATCGCATTAAATTGCGATGTTAAGAACAGAAACTTAGCTGACTGCTCATCTGGAATTGGTTTTGGTGCTGACAATGGTCTCGGATGGGTGTTTCAATGTAGGTTTTTGTCGATTAGATTATTAGAAAATCCATTAGCTTGATGGGTTAGATGTATTATATGGGTTCTCTAGTTGAATGCTAATGTTTGAGTTCAATAGAGACAGGCATGTATTCTTTTTCTCTTCTTTAAGACATGTTCGTGCCCTATTCTCATCATATTGTCGCAATTCTCCTTTTGCTCGGGTGGTTGGAATTTCTAATGGCTAATGTTGAATAGTATCTCTGTTTTCTTTGAAGTTAACCAGTGCCAAGTGGTCAATGTTCTTATTTTGGCCTGATTGGAATTGAGTCCAAGCCACTTCTTGTAATACATGATATGTTGGACTGTTGTTCAATGTGATAAATGTCGTCTCCTTTGTTTTAGTTTACTAAATAGCGGCCAGAACACTAGTTCAATTTAATTGATAAAATCTAATTTAGACCGAGCTACCAAACGAGACCAAGATTTACAAATTTTACATGGCTAAGAGATTATTACAATGCAATAGGCTCAGATAGGTTATTAGAAAATAGTTGGCTACATGTGGCAGAATCAGTTACAATTGGTTGGGACCGTTGCCTTCAACCATATTCGGCTGGACAATGGAAAATCTGGTTGATATGACAGTCATTCTATTAGCAGATGGGGTTGCATTTTCAGAATGTTTGCTAATGTTGGCCTGGGAGCTGACAGAATTAACCTGAACTGCTTTGCTTCTAACTAGTTGTCCAATGTAGGAGAAAAACTTAGTTGCGATGGGGATAATACTGTTTTGCTATTCCCGACCAATAATGCTATGTTACGTGTTTCATGTATGTCATAACATTATTAGCTGAAGATAGCAAAATAATGCTATTCCCATCTCATGGAAGTTTTTCTCTCGATGCAAACATTATCGGTGAGGCCCAAAATCTCTGTAATTAGCAATGTATTGATGCAGGCATGAAAGCCCATGTTAATTATCTGAGGGAGGCCCATGCATAATATGCTTAACATGTGTACAATTTCTCTGGTGGTGACATCTTCTGTTTGTGCAATAATAACGTGTTTGGCTGAAGTTTATCTAAAGATAGGGGTGCCCAAAAAATTATCCAAACAGGTCAAATCAAGTCAATTCGATCGGATTTGATTCGATTTTTATACTACAAAACTGTAATATTAGAACGAATTAAACTATATATGTCTACACATTGATATCAACTACTCAATATTGAAAAATAAATCCCTAAATTATTCGAATTTGATGTCGCATCTCTCAACATTTCTCAATCCAAACCATGTTCAAATGCTGTTTCAACTTTAACCATCTGGGTCCAATACTTGAGTTGAGTTAGGCCCAATGAATCCCAAGGTGTTGGATTTGAACTTGTTTCGATACAATTAGGAGTGGAGTTGAACACTTATATTTGAATCGTAGATTATTATTGTTTTCTCGAATATAAGACAATTAAAGCAAATTGGATCGCGGGCAACCATAGCCAAAAGTGGAGGTAACAAAGAATCTTTATCATAAAGGCAGCACCAAATCTTATGGATTCCCTAAATAGAAATTGCTTTCTATATATCCTCTACAAGACAGGGGAATCATTAAATGAAAGTGGCCTTTAACTTTAAGTGATTTAATTGGCATAGTTCGTTCATGCCTCTTTTGGGTCCCACCATTCACTCCCAAAAGCAGGAAAAATAAAAGTGATTTTCCAGCAATACATTACGCAAACTCGGATTATATTAGAAGCCCTTTTTAAGAAATTGGTTTTTTCTCGTGGGGCGAGGGTGTTTGTGTTGAAAACTTAAAAAAATAAAGGGTTTTGGTCATTTTTGGTTCCCATAGTTTATCATTTTTATCACTTTGGTCCCTATAGTTTCAATTTGATCAATTTTATCCTTGTAGTTTTAATTCTGAGCAATTCAACGACAATTCCCAATTTTTTGTCAAATTACTCTAATATAAAGGGGCATTTCAGTCCAACTTACAGCCCCTCCACAACCACCCCCATAAAAACCTAGCACCCCCTTACCCAAACCTTCTCTTATCCCTCCTTCCCCTCCCCACCCAACCTCCTCCTCCTAACTCAACCCACTCCTTATCCTATAGCCACGACCCAACCACCTCCACAATCACCTTATCCCCTCCCTCCACAACCACCTTTTCCCCTAACCATCTCTCTCTCTCATCAAACTCCAAAACTAATTACATGCATTGCCTAAAACTTCTCATCATTAACCCAAGATAAAGTGGGGACTTGAGACTTGAAAGCATAAGAAAAGCTACATTAGGGGTTGCTTGGGTGGCTAGGGAGTAGTTGTGGAGGGGATACAAGATTGGACTAAAATGCCCCTCCATATTAAAGTAATTAGACCCAAAAAAAAAAAATTGTCCTTGAATTGCTCGGAATTTAAATTACATGGACAATATTGATCAAATTGAAACGATAAAGACTAAAGCGATAAAAGTGGCAAACTACAGAGACCAAAAACGACTTTTTGTCAAAAATAAAAATAATTAATTAAGGGCAAACTCCTTGAAGCGTGGCTTTGTTGCCCTCCACACAAACATGAACCCTATGGCCTTTGCTTTTATTTATTTATTAAATTCTTTTAAAATTATCAGAGCTTTCAATGTAGGAAGGGGCCTCAAGGCATCGTCTTGTATCTCTCACTGTCAATTATCATTTTTTATTTGACTTTTTTTATTTGGGTTGGTTTACTTTCTTTCTTCTTTTATCACAGGTACCACGAGACAAAGCAGAAGGGACCACAAATAACTCGCAAAAAGTTGACGGCTTAATTCAACTTTATTAAGCCAAGTTTACTAATCCAATAAGAAGATTTTGATTTCATCCCACAAGGACTTCGTGAAATTGTGGTCCTTCATATCGTAGGATCTAGATGCTCTACTTATCCTAATTTTGAATTTATTTTATTTTAAACTTCATCTGATATTATACAAAAATATAAAGATTACTCTCTGAAAATTTAGTTTTGGGATTTAACCGCAACGATCCTTGAACTTATACGAGTTTCATTTTGGTCCTTCAATTCTCGCACGCGTTCTAGTTTAGTTATTTAAGTAAAAAAAACATTTGTTTTTTTTTAAAGAAAATTCGGTATAAGTCCAAAATCGAAAACAGAAGTTGAATGCAATCATCGTATTTGTTGTTGTTGATACAAGTCCTTTGACTTTTGTGTCACATATGATTACATTCCTTTTTTTGATTTTTGATATTTACATATTATTTTTTTCATTTTTAAATTACTTTGTTATTCCCATCATGCCCCAAAAAATTAAATAAAGTAAGAAATTAATTTTTGTCATAATAATTATGATATTGTCAAAATAATATAAACAGAAAATACTGCCACAAATCAGTCTCCTATAATTTTTGAAATAACTATTATATTTCAATCATGCTCCTATATGAACGTTGACTTTCGTTCTATTGTGGCTTTGTATTCTTGCACTATGGCAACCTGTACACATAGTACATAAATATTCTTTTACTCTTTGCGACAGCTTTTGTTATTCACTAATTTTTTTTGTTTGTTTGTTTACCTAGTAATTAGGTACATTATTTTATATTTACCTAGTATTTAGGTACATTATCTTATATTTACCTAGCATTTAGGTATATTATCTTATATTTACCTAATAATTAGGCATAATATATCATATTTACCTAGTAGTCAGGTAAATATTTGTTGGGAAGATATCATCAATAATTCTCCAAATTTCATTGTTTTATATGAACTTCTTTTATGTCATGGCGGCAATAGAAGGATTCAAAAGTTAAAATATGAAATCTATTTAGAAGGAAAGAATCAATACATTAATTTGGATTTCCAATTAGTATTCTTTCCTTATTTATTTCAAAGGGTAAAATTGACACATGAAAAAAATAATAAAAGTCAATGGACCCAAATCTACAGCAAAAAAGGTGTGGACTAAACCCAATGACGACTAGGAATTTTGGACTTAGATCGAAGAACCCCTTTTTTTTTATAAGGATTGTTGTATCCAAATTATTAGTTTTACCCCTCAATTTGACCAAATGTGAAGAAATAACTAAATTCTAACACGTGCGAGATCTAAAGGACCAAAATAAAACTAGGTATAAATTTAAGGATCATTATGGTTAAACCCCCCCCCCCCCCCCTTAATTTTACTGGCAAAATGAAAAGCCAAGAGAATAATTATTTAAAAAAAATATAAAGATTATGCATGTGATAATTTTAGTTAGGTGGTCACTGCACCTAGCTAGTGGATTCGATTCCACATTGAGTATCCATATCAATTGGTAATTGTCTTTTGTCAAGACAAAAGAAAATGATTTCATTCATTTTGACAATAATTCTTGCATGCTAATCAATTACCATATCCGAATAAAATGACATAATATATTCTTGATTGCTGGAGACTTATAGTTTGCATTCATGTTTGTATTGGACTCGACTCACAAAGATTCAGAAGCTTTTTAGACCAAAAGGAAATTGAACATGATTGTTTTGGCATAAAGTTTAGGTTGGGGGCTATGATTTCAGCAACTTCCTTTTGTTACCAACAAATACAGAAAAAGGTGGGGGAAAGTGATTAAAGGAGGCACTTCAAAATAATGGGGCAAGTCCATTTTAATAATGCTTGAATATGTACTGTCAGGTTTTTTTATTTATTTAAAAAATTAGTGATAATTGTATTTAATAATTGGGTACAAAGATCAAATACTCATAAAAGGTTAATACAAAGATGTATGCACAGTAATCGCAAAGGGTTAATCCATATATAAGAGGATACACCGGCGATATTGCACAACTTGTATCACCACTAATAGCCCTAAAAGACCAAATACATTTCAATGTAACAGTCACATGCCTGAGCAAATCAGACATGTAATACAATGCCCAAAATTACAAATACAACGACAACTAACTCTCACAAGTAGAGACTAAAACACAAATAAGCACCCAACTCACCAAGAGTTGATGGAATTATGTACGGTCAGTTCTAAACTCTCATCAACCATAATTTTTAATTAATTGTGATTTGAGGCATGCATGCAATAGTTTGGTTTCCGTATTTTTAAAAAGTAGGAAAAACGACCTTTCAAATTATAAATTATTACACTATTGGCCCTTTTATGCGTCAAATTACAAATGATTAAAGAATTGACACATCCATCTAAAAAAAAAGAAGAGTTGACACATCACCTATACTAGAAGGTTAAATAGAATTTGTCCAACAAAAAAAAGTTTAAATAGAAGGTTAAAGATTTTCTATAAGTTCTTATTTGTTGTCCATATGACATGTTAATTCAGGTTTATCATCCATGTCCGCACAAAATGAGCTAATTAAGTGTTAGATAAAAATAACAAAGGTTAAATTTTCCTCCACTCTCTATTTTTCACCGTGTACCGCCCTTTACGGAAATACACTTAATTTGCTTCATAACAACTCTATATAAAAGGCCTTGGAAGGTTCACTTTTTATTCAAGGCATCTTGAATCAACATTCAACATCCCTCTGTCTATCTTTCTGTTTCACACGCGTGCACGTACACACACAAAACTCAAGATGGAGGGATCCAAACGTATGTTTTCAACTGTCTTCATCCTCGTCCTGCTCCTTGTGGCTATTGGTATCTCTCTCTTTCCTCATTGTAATTTTATCTTTATATTTGATTAGTGGTATATTTCTTTCCAATGTTGGAAGACGTTTCAAGTTTGAATCCACCTTCTCTTGTTAATTTTTATCGATGTATGTTTGGCAGGGACAGGTCCAATGGTTGCTGAGGGCAAGGTTGCAACAAAGGAGAAGTCGAGGACTTGTGAGTCTCTAAGCATGAAATTCAAGGGACTTTGCTTCCGATCAAGCAACTGTGCAAATATTTGCCAAAAAGAGGGCTTCAAGGGAGGCAAATGTGTTGGCTTCAGGCTGAGATGTACATGCACTAAGAAATGTTAGTGATATGATACACTAACTTATTTTGGTGCATGGGATTGAGAAGAATGAAAATTTATTGCCCTATTTTTTTCATTTTGTTTAAGAGAATAAATGACTAACCCTAATATAAATTTTGGGGTTGTGTCCTTGTTTTTGTTCTTATGCGCTAACAGCGTGTGAGTTATTTTGTAATCAATAAAAAAAATCGTTCATTTCTTAACGTAATGATACCTTTTTTTCTCTATACAAATGTGATCTTTCTAGAATTACGTTAAACTTTATACAATGTGTAATGTTGATTATACTATTTGTAACTTTAGGGGTTGCTTTTGTTAGTTTTTAGAGGCCATGAACCAACTCTCACTCACCTCAAGCCACAGAGATGCAAAATGTAATTGATCCAAATTAGTTATATGTACAACAATGGAAGCTTTCATATCTACATCACGAAGTGACTAATATGGCACACAAACTGTTCTTTTTTTTTTTGGAGAAATTTTAGGATTGCATTCATAATTCAGCCAAAGGGCCATTACAATAACGAAGCAGTCTAACATCAAAATTAAGACAATCTGAGGCACCTCCACTAACAATTACGCAGGATCGAAGAAACTTCGACAGCATCCCAACTAAGATTGCAAACTCAGAATAATCAAAAAGACATAAAGCTTGAAAAAACCAAGCCATAACAATACAAATAAAACTCTCATAAAGGAGGGATGAAAAGCTCTCACAAAGGAGAGACCAAAAGCTCTCACAAAGGAGATGTGAAAAGCTCTCACAAAAGGAGATGTGAAAACTATACAGAGAACCCAAAGAGTCTCTGTGACTTATTCCGGACATAAAGAAACGGCAAAAAGGATGATGGTGGAGATTCGACGTCGAAACACAGGTAAAGATCTGACGCCGAGATACAGCCGTCTTTGATGGTTGGAGGAAAATCATAACAAAACGAAGACAAATAGGGAAAACCTTTTTCTCTGAAAATGAGGGGAGAAGAGATGGAGGAAGAGAAGAGGGGAGAGGGAAGGAAGAACAGTGGTTTCCTCCCCCCTCAAAGTGAACTTGTCATTTTCTTATTGGTTCTTAGTGTGTTAAAATTTTATAAGAACCAATTTGTCATTAGAAAATGACAAGTGACTATTTTTGGGTTTTTCTCTCCAAATAGGCTCTAAGGAATTTCACGTGTATAATATGTCATGTTAGAATAGGCCTACTTGTGGAAAGACCATTTTTTTGGATTTAACCACAACGATCCTTGAAACTATACAAATTTCATTTTGGTCCTTCAATTCTCGAATGTGTTCTAATTTAGTTATTTCAGTATAAAATAAAATTGTTTTTTTTAAGGATTACTGAATCCAAATTATTAGTTTTACCCCTCAATTTGACTGAATTTGAAAAAATAACTAAATTGGAACACGTACGAGATCTGAAGGACCAAAATAAAACTAGATATAAATTTAGGTATCATTGTGGTTAAAAAAAAAAACCTTGAATTTTACTAGCAAAATGAAAAGCCAAGAGAATAATTATTAAAAATATATATAAAGATTATGCATGTGATATTTCTAGTTAGGTGGTCACTGCACCTAGCTAGTGGATTCGATTCCACATTGAGTATCCATATCAATTGGTAATTGTCTTTTGTCAAGACAAAAGAAAATGATTTCATTCATTTTGACAATAATTCTTGCATGCTAATCAATTGCCATATCCGAATAGAATGACATAATATATTCTTGCCGGCGACTTATAGTTTGCATTCATGTTTGTATTGAACTCGACTCACAAAGATTCAGAAGCTTTTTAAATCAAAAGGAAATTGAAGAAATAGATGAAAATCTTATACATGAACATGATTGTTTTGGCGTAAAGTTTAGGTTGCAGGCTATGATTTCAGCAACTTCCTTTTGTTGCCAACAAATACAGAAAAAGGTGGGGGAAAGTGATTAAAGGAGGCATTTCAAAATAATGGGGCAAGTCCATTTTAATAATGCTTGAATATGTACTGTCAGGTTTTTTTTTTTAATTTCAAAAATTAGCGAATAATTGTATTCAATAAATTGGCACAAAGATCAAATACTCATAAAGGGTTGATACAAAGATGTACGCACAGTAATCGCAAAGGATTAATTAATATATAAGAGGATATATTGGCAACATTGCACAACTTGTATCTTTACTAATAGCCCCAAAAGACCAAATACATTTCAACGTAACAGTCACATGTCTAAGCAAAGTATGTAATACAACGCCCAAAATTACAACTTCAGCGACAACTAACTCTCACAAGTAGAGACTAAAACACAAATAAACATCCAACCCACAAAGAGTTGATGGAATTATGTACGGTCAGTTTTAAACTCTCATCAACCATAATTATTAATTAATTGTGATTTGAGGCATGCAACAGTTTGGTTTCCGTATTTTTAAAAAGTAGGAAAACGACCCTTCAAATTATAAATTATTACACTATTGGCCCTTTTGTGGGTCAAATTACAAATGATTAAAGAGTTGACACATCCATCTTTTAAAAAAAAAGAGTTGACACATCACCTATACTAGAAGGTTGAATAGAATCTGTCCTACAAAAAAATGGCTAAACAGAAGGTTAAAGATTTTCTATAAGTTCTTATTTGTTGTGTTAATTCAGGTTTATCATGCATGTCCACACAAAATGGGCTAATTAAGTGTTAGGTAAAAATAACAAAGGTTGAATTTTCCTCCACTCTCTATTTTTCACCGTGTACCGCCCTTCACGGAAATGCACTTAATTTGCTTCATAACAACTCTATATAAAAGGCCTTGGAAGGTTCACCTTTGAATCAAGGCATCTTGAATCAACATTCAACATCCCTCTGTCTGTCTTTCCGTTTCACACGCGTGCACGTACACACAAACAAAAATCAAGATGGAGGGATCCAGACGTATGTTTTCAACTGTCTTCATCCTCGTCCTGCTCCTTGTGGCTATTGGTATCTCTCTCTTTCCTCATTTTAATTTCGTCTTTATCTTTGATAAAAATTCAAAACAAACTGGAACCGTTACCTATAATGATATAAGAAAATCAAAATTGATGATATAGTTCTTTCCAATGCTGGAAGATGTTTCAAGTTTGAATCCACCTTCTCTCATTAATTTTTATCGACGAATGTTTGGCAGGGACGGGTCCAATGGTTGCTGAGGGCAAGGTCGCAACAAAGGGGAAGTCGAGGACTTGTGAGTCTCTAAGCATGAAATTCAAGGGACTTTGCTTCCGATCAAACCACTGTGCTGATACTTGCAAAAAAGAGGGCTTCCTAGAAGGCAAATGTGTTGGCTTCAGGCGGAGATGTACATGCACTAAGAAATGTTAGTGATATAACACACTAACTTATTTTGGTGCGTGGGATTGAGAAGAAAGAAAATGTATTGCCCTTTTTTTTCATTTAGTTTAAGAGAATAAATGACTAACCCTAATATAAATTTTGGGGTTGTGTCCTTGTTTTTGTTCTTATGCACTAATAGCGTGTGAGTTATTTTGTAATCAATAAAATAAAATAAATAAATTGTTCATTTCTTAATGTAATGATACTTTTTTTTTTTTTCTCTATACAAATTTAATGTGATCTTTCTAGCATTACTTTAAACTTTTTACCAATGTGTAATGTTGATTATACTATTTGTAACTCTCACTCACCTCAAGCCACGGAGATATGCAAAACGTAATTGATCCAAATTAGTTATATGTACAACATTGGAAACTTTCATATCTACATCACTAAGTGACTTAATATGGCACAAAAACTATTCTTTTGTAGATAGTTATTCAAAAACTCATTTTAGCATGACATATTATACAAAAACTCATATAGAGCTTATTTGGAGAGGAAACCCCAAAGTTAGCCACTTGTCATTTTCTTATTGGTTCTTAATGTGTTAAAATTTTATAAGAACCAATTAGTCATTAGAAAATAACAAGTGACTATTTTTGGGTTTTTCTCTTTAAATAGGCTCTAAGGAATTTCTCGTATATAATATGTCATGTTAGTATGGGCCTACTTGTGGAAAGTCCATTTTTTTACCCATGTCACAGAGAAAAACTTACCTATATCGAGAATATCACAGTGGCGCTATCCCGAGCCAATCACCCGTTGCTATGTGTTTTAACTTTCCGACATGGCAATGCATAATTGACTTGGATACCACCACAGTGACATTCCATTTACATGTAAGTTCTTCTCCATGTCACAACATGATTTTATAATCCGAATCATGTACTTTTACGTGCCCTTCAAAAAGTCATTCGTGAAAACAAAAGAACAGCCAAATTATAATTTAAAAAACTGCTTTTTTTGTCTGAAATTTTACTAAGATGCTCTATCTTCTAGTATCTTGGCCTTTTCAACAAAAAAAAACTAAAATTCACATATATTCAGTGGTTTATGCTCGTGTCGTCATTAGATTAGACACACAGAAGAATAAATTCTCCTTTGATTTTTTCTTTAGTAATGCTCTTTCTCTAATTATATAGTAGTAGGTTTTGGTCGACAACAATGCAGAAAATATTCCAAATTACGACCCCAAGAAAAAAAAAAATTGAAGAATAATTAAATTAAAATTTTAATTTTTTAAGCCAACAATAAAACCAAATGAAGAAAAAAAAGAACATGCATTTAACAGACAGGAGAGGTTTTTTGGAAAGGCGGCGTCTGGGGTTTTAGAGGCAAAATCCAAAGCCAGAAAACGACGAGAAGAATCAGATGCAGCCTGAATCTGATGCTCACGGGAAGAAGGATGACGTCACAGCGTACCAGAAGTTATGCCCTTCTTATCCTCGCCACCAGCCATCTCTCGCTGCCATAGCTCTCACCACAACTTGACACTATTCTTCAGGCACTATTTAGCAAATAATTATTTCTCTCCATGATGTCAACTATTTTACACCAAACCCTAATCCTTACACATTCGAAATTGACGTTATATTTATCTGAAAAGTTCTTCAGAGTGGAAGAATTTCTCAATTATTGTTCAATTTAGGGTATGAACTTTGAGGCATCCTTTTACATAATGTAAGAAAATATAAAAATCTGTTTAATTCAGGGTTTAGGGATAAATAGGCATGTTGTCTACTTGAAAAAAATAGGCATGTTGGATCCCACCCACTTCTGTGATAAAATATGATATTTAATCCTTGTTGGGACCAACACAACTATACATTGTTGCATTGCCTAGCCACTTGAATTGAAGTGACCAAAAGAATGTGTATTAGCGCCGCTTCACCCCCTAACCTAGCAAAAATAGATACCTCCACATCTAGCGCCGCATAATCTTCACCATTCCAATCCTTTCAATGTTGTCATTTGGTTGTACTCCAATTGGTTCCTACTCTCCTCTAAGTGTATTGATGAGTTTGGATATGGTGGATTTATGACTTCTCAGTTTGGTGTCGTGCATCACTATGACCCTCTCTTTCTCTCCTCTTGAATTGGCTTCATCTTTTGGTTATAGTTGATAACCCGAAACACGATTTCTCGCGTATATCTTGGAAGATGTGTAGAGCTACGACACTGCCATGACTTGAGTGCTTGCACCACCTCCTTCATGTTTCATGATTATGTTTGTTTTGCTTTGGGTTGTTTTGAGAGTTGTTGGTTTATAGTGGCAGATTTGTGGTGTTCATGTTTTTGTATAGTTTGTGTTGCTATATTGTTATGTTGTCTTTAATTCGATTAGTCTTTTGTCAATTTTAATTTTGTTTATCTGTTGATATTATTATCTGGGACAGTCCCTATTTATCTGGTATTGTGGAGTACTTTTGAGCTTCCTTACTTGGTTGCTTTGTTTTGTTGTATTTGTGCCATCCTTTTTCGAGTGAGTTTTCAGAATGAAATTCATTATTTGACCAAAAGAAATAAGTCACTTGAAGTGACCAACTTTTTCGATAAGGTAAATATATAAGCAACATGCCACCTAAGTTGTTAATATACAAATTAAATGATGTCTTACAAGAAATTATTCAAAATATATACACATTTATAAGAAAAAGACATATTTTATCGTTATTCTAAATTATAAATACTTGAATAGCATTTGCAGTTTTTTTTACAAGCAATAGTCTAAAATACGAGACCTCTAGTCTACAAGTCAACGTCATTTTTCACTGGACTAGATCTCTGATGTGGAAGTCAATATCAATTGCACTTTAGTTTTCCTAACTTTGGGAATCAATATTCTAAATCAAATGCTTCTTTTATTGGTGTGTGTTATTTAAAACTGAAAATCACTAGGTATGTAAAATCAATGATAATGATCATATAAATAACAAAAAGAGGAAACCCGAAAGTACCATGTACAAAAGTAGCAAAGGGCAATTTAGCAAAAGAAGCAAAAAAGAGAGACACTTAGGTGGTGAGAGTGAGACTTAAGACTTGAGAGATCGATAGCTCTCTGTACTTTTCCATTGGCCGCATCCCAACTCGTATCACAAGCAAGAAGAAGTTAAATCCACTGCTCTCTATCCTTCTCTCTCTCCCTTTCCTTCTCTCTCAGCTCAAGATCTTTCTAGCTTTCGGTGCTATGAAAAGCTAATCTGAGGCTGCAGTCAATCTCTCCCTTCGCTTCATAATAGCCTCTGCATCTCTCTCTGTTTTCCACAGACAACACAGACCTCAAGGTTCCATTTAATTACGGGCCTGCTTATCTTCTAGCTAAGGTTTCTGTCTCTCTGTGGCTTACGCTTCGGTCAAGCTTAGCTTTTCCATTCGGTTGCTTCTTCTACACGATCTTATCCCACTCTGCTTAAAATTTAAGCTGAAATTTTGCTCCAGAAAGTGAAAGAAACAAAAAAAAGAAGAAAAAAAATTCCCAGAATTTTCTCGGAAAAGCTACGTGAGCAGTGTATGTATAATGGTCCTCCAGCATCAAATTCTGGCACGAGCCCATTAATTCAAATCCCACAGTGGCAAACAGAGCAACCACAATTCATGGATTCAAATACCCATCAGAACTTGCACTCCCAAGAGCACCAAACTCACCAACCGAATTCTGGGTTACTGAGATTTCGCTCTGCTCCGAGTTCACTGCTCGCAAATTTCAACGAGAACAGCAATTTGGGCCTCATTGGTAAAAACCCAATTGAGGGTTCTGAGTCAGAGAGATTGTTTTCTAGATTTGCGAATTACAGCCACACCAACGACTCGGACTCTTGGCCGTCGAGTTTTCAAGAGTTAGACGACAAGTCTACAGTGACGGCGACGGAGAGCCGTATGAGCTCACAGCAGCAGGGCTATTCTGGGCTCCCTCCTCATTATCCGAGACAGAGCTCGTTCAATGGCTCGTATGGGTTGGTGGGTTCGGCTGCAATGAACCATCACACTCAACCCAAGGCCGTTCACTCGAATCTTGTTCGACAAAGTAGCTCCCCTGCTGGGCTTTTCTCCAACAGCTCTGTTCAAAATGGTAATCTTTTTTATGCTCTCTTTCATTAGCTTATGATTCCATGTCATTGTGTAATTTGAGTTGTTTAAAGATTTCCATTTTAGTATTAGGTTATAGGTAATGAAATTTGATTTGGGAAGCTCGTTTGCATTTTGGTTGAGTTGAGAGAAGATATTAACAAACGAGAAACAAAAAGAGTAAGAGATTGGATGTAATTTGGAGGAGTGATATTAACCTCTACTAGGCAGAGTGCATTAGGCTCATCTTGTTAAGATTTCAGAGAGGCGGACCGGCGGACCGGCGGACTTTACATTCTTTAACACGTTTTTTGTGCTGAAAATTTAGCATCCATGTGATTAATTTTATGGGAAATAATCGGTTGCGAGTTCAACTTCGAAGTGGGCTAAAGGAATTGAGGAAATGACTTTAATCAGAAGATGTACTATTATTGACAACACTTATCTAGGATACTCTTAGTATTGGGAAAATTAGTCCTAATTAACGGCTGATAGATCACAATTAGCAAGGTACATTAAATAATTGAATATCTTAAAAGTAAAGTTCAGGCCATGCCACCATTAAAGGTAGAAGAAACGATGGACCTAATGGTACTAATGGAGAACTAAATCCATGCACAGACAGCTTGGAGATTGCAATGCTGATACTCGATTTTATGGTACAGGATTCCCATTCGGAACTTGGAATGATTCATCAAATTTTGCTGAAAATTTAGGTGGCATGAGAAGGGACCAAGATAATGACGGGAAGTTATTTTCTGTTCCTCAGGTACTAATTTGTGTTTGTGGTTGAATTTCCTCAAATTTTTTATGCATATCATTTTGAATAATTTTCATGCTTAGAATGGAGAGCTTGAAAACCGGATTCATATACTATCCCACCACCTGAGTTTACCAAAGACTTCAGCAGAAATTGCCATGGAAAAGTTCTTGCAACTCCAAGATTCTGTGCCTTGTAAAGTTAGAGCAAAGCGAGGTTGTGCCACTCATCCCCGAAGCATTGCAGAAAGAGTAAATATTTTCCTATATCCATAGCCAGTTAAAATCTTTTGTCAGTGAGAAAAATAATTTTTTTCATACATAGTAACTTGGTATGTTCACCATATCACTTAAAATTTTGATTTTTCTTCTTGGTCTTTGCTCCAAAAAAGAACATTCTCTATTTACTGAATGAAGTATTTGTGGCTTTACCCATGAATTAAAAGATGACAGTTACGGGGTAATTTATTTACAGGTTAGAAGAACACGGATCAGTGAACGAATGAGGAAACTACAAGAGCTTGTCCCAAACATGGACAAGGTAGAATTTGATACAAGCATTTTACCCTCAGATCTATTTCCTACTTATCCTTGGAAACTCATGGCATTTAATATTTTTTTATAAATTTCTTGGCAGCAAACCAACACAGCGGACATGTTAGATTTGGCTGTTGAGTATATTAAAGACCTTCAGAAGCAGTTCAAGGTATGAGAGAACTTAAATCAAGAGTGTCTGCATTGTGGACAAGCATCAGTTTTTAATCACAAACAACGTGTATTCTTTTGCAGACTCTTAGCGATGTTCGAGCAAACTGCAAGTGTTTAAACATGCAGAAGAAGCCGGTTTCAAATCAGATAGTTTGACGTGCTTTTCTGTACAGGAAACCAGGAGAGTGATGAGGAGGAAGTGGATTGAAACCACATAATATTTTCTTTTTAAGCAGTGAACATCAAGTAGAAAGTAAAAAAGAGATAGAAAGGAAGCTACAAGGTATTGTAGTTTTTAGTGTGTTTGATGTAGAAGGTTGGTAGATTTTCCACCACAACACGGAGAGGGGACCAGGCCTTGTAAGCTAGCAAGCTTTTGATTCCCAATTACACAGTATATGAAATAAACATAAAAGAAAGTACAGGACATGTTCTAATAATCAAGTCCTTTAAATTCAATCTCCTTGCATATCATTTTCTATTGAGTGTCTTTTATTTTGAATACAAGTGATAGTCTAAACTATAACTGGAAATGAATTTTCTCACACACACCCAAGTGCCATGTGGATTTGAACTTGAAATCACTAGACTGCAAGTCAATATGTTCTTTTCAATGGGGTACTTTTCCACTGGGCTAAACCCCGTTGGCATTTTCTATTTAGTGAGACAGACAGAACATAGACATTTCTATTTCAGGCTGACTTTAGTTGCTTGCTTTGTTTTAATACTTCCAACAAGAAATATATCGAAGAACTGATTATCCAACTTATCCAGCAAAAGGAAAAACCAAAGTTTGGCACAGAATCAATGTGGTGAAGAAAGGTTAGTTTATGGTAATAGATTGGTTTTCTGTACAAGATCTTTTGAATTCTCAAGGCATCTATATGATCGTGGATACCTTTAATTATTGATGCCAGCCACATATTTATGATTTGAAGACTTTTTTTTCGTAGTTTTTTCCTTTTTGGTTACAGATATTTTTTTTTTTTTGCTTTTGCAGCTGAACCTTATCCTGTTTTCGAAAGGTAAGCTCAGCACTAAATATTAAGCAGTTAGCAAAACAAAATTGCAGTATCAAAGCCCATGATCTCACCATCTTGTTTGTCCTTTTTTGGAAGATAAAAAGGGATAGTTTTATTTCTGTGTAGCTAGGTTTCTTCGGAAAAAGAATGGTCCTGCCTAAGCCTTTAGCTGGTAGACTCTGCTGACCTATTGTTTTGGAAGAAACGCTGACCTATTGTTTTGGAAGAAACGAGAATAATACTGTTTTGTTATTCCCAACTAGTAACGATATAAAATAATTGACGAGGACGTAGGAGGCCTTGCAATGCGTAGACCATGGACCATGAATACTAGGGAGGCTCGTGAGCACTGTGAAAGGAAATCTAGTTTGTGTTGGAAGATATTGACTTTTATTATTTCCCAAACTGTAGCTATAAAATACTCAATCACTTCCAACATTTTTTTTTTCTCAATAATACTATGGACATCAACTTAATCACATAAATTTATATATCAATTTATGTAGCATGTGACATGATGTCGACGTTACAAAGTCAAGTTCATAATAAAATAATGTGACTATCATTGGTGGTCATCATGTAGAGAATAATGAGATTTTTTACGGGCAGCGCATCATGCTTGATGTTGCTCTCTCTCTCTCTCTCTCTCTCTCTCTTCCCTTCAACTGCTTCTAAATGAAGGGCTGAGATTTAATGTTTGTTGACATCCAACAGCCCAAATTAAACCAGATTTCAAAATTTAGAAACTCCCCCTTGTAGCACAAGAAAATAATTTCCATCCCATTTATTCTACCAGAAATGTAAATGGAGATGTAAATTAAGCTTTACGTCCCCAAAATTGCATCTCCCATGGGGAGGTGTTCTAATTTTTCTAAACCCTCATGAATGATAAAACCCCAGCATGGGAGACTAATTAGCAAACAAAAACATTGGTGGTTGGTCAGCCACAAAAAAAATGTTTTATGATCTTTATTTTTTATATTTTTAACAGGATCTAAATCCAAAGTCTACCAATTCCTCACTCCACCCTAACGACATCGAAAGTTAGGCCCCGTTTGGTTCACGGAACGGATTTGATGGGAAAGTAAAACCCAAGGAGGAAGGAAGGCTTCATTTTCCCTCCTACTTTCCCATGTGTCAGACAATGATTTCCCATGCCTGACTTACCAAACATGGGAAAGCAATTGATTTCTCATCCCCAAGATTCCTTTCCCATGAACCAAACGGGGCCTTAGAACTTAGAGGCAAATGTTGGGTGATTGAACCAAACTAAGATTTTGATGTGTGGTAAATGTGTGTTAGGGCAGTTGACTATGGCAATGAGCCTGTCTCCTTCCACCCAAATTCGAATTCTCATCTTGTAAATTAAATTAATTTAGAGTAGTTTAGGTTATCATTTGTATAAATAAAAATTTATGTTGTTGTAAATTTCCAGGGCATTAGCCAGAATGTTTCACATGGCGCCCATGGGCCCTACCTATCAAACGCACGATCCAGATCTCACCACTTGTACCAAAACTGTTGTACCGGCAAGTACACTCAAAACTATTCTCACAGTGAACTTGAAAAACCGTTAATGGGACCCGTACTAGCCGATGGTTTCCCCGCCTCTAACTCCTCTCTCCCTCCCCTTCTCCACAATTGACCAAACCACCATTTCCAGCTCCTAACAAACTCTCCTCTTCCTTTCAAACCCTAATTTTACCACATTTCCCATTCTCTCCCTCTCTGTTTCACTAATTCTCCAAACATACCCCAATTCCTGCTCTGCTGCAGCACAAGCTTTTCATGTCCAACAAAATGCACCCACATGGTTGATCGGAAAAATTCAGCATTGTTTCATATTGGTTTTTATGTTCCAAATTGTGGGTTTGAGAAGCAATCTGGTGTGGTTTGATCGCGGTGAGGATGTCGAATTTGTACGGAGATTACAATCAGAAAATTGATTATGTGTTCAAAGTGGTGTTGATTGGAGACTCGGCGGTTGGAAAAACACAGCTGCTAGCGCGCTTTGCTAGAAATGAATTCAGTGTGGACTCGAAAGCCACAATCGGGGTCGAATTTCAGACGAAAACTCTTATTCTCGATCACAAAACGGTGAAGGCGCAGATTTGGGACACTGCTGGCCAAGAAAGGTGCACCATTGTCTCCAATAACTTGTCTTGTTTCATTTTCGGAAAATGATGAAAATTTTGTTTAATTACTATTTGTAGATCATCTAGGATATCTTGTTGCACAAGGCATACCAATTAAATGGATGGTAACAATAAAGGATCTGTATTTCTAGTTGGAGGGCTCCAAATGTGTTTGTTTTGGAATTGCTGTTCCATTTTTTCTTAAACAAAAATGTTTATCAATCAATAAAACAGAAGGTGCTGCAGGATGAGCAGATTTCAAGGATTGGATCTAATGTCTGGTCTGGAATTATGAATACTATCTTTGTGGGGAGGCCTCGGGTTTTCGAAAGCATATGAAATAGAATGGTGATGCATTTAATGTTGCACACAGCAATGATGTAGAGACACAAAACAGATGTTTAGCTTGAAGGCAGTTCAGAAATTTGAGATGAATGTTGCTTTTATGACAATGCAGAGCTAGTAATTACCTCACGATTATCTCTTCGATCTTCTGAGAAATACAGTTTTTAAGAATTTGAAGTTGCATAGTTGTTGGGGTTCTCTGCTGTGCTACCTTGAATTTATCTTGTGGCCACCAGATGCCATTGATGGATTGCAATATAGCTTCCCCACCTCATTCCAGCCAGCAAGATCCTCTTTATCAGTGATGATCTTATGCATCTCATCAAGCTGCTCACAAATGGTGGTGTAGACAGAGGTCTGCTACCTCAGGAGCTGCATTTGCTCTTCCATCTTCACCTTCATGTACAACCCTCCAAACACATCTGTTGATTCCTCCACGCATCATTCTTGATCACCTTTCCTTCACCTAGCTTCCATTTCCTTCTGACTTAATTAAAGATGAATGACTGATTTTTTGGAAACTTGCACACCGAAAACAAATCTTAATTTCGATCTAGGTTGTTACTTGTTAGGGACTCTACTAATGCACTCTGTGTGGACTGAATGAGATCTCACCGGGTTACATCACATTGATTGCTTATTTAGGATCCATTTCTTGCTACAATCTGGTCTCAGTGGTTTCCAATGTAGGTGTACTATATGGACATGGGAAGCGCTTATCGTCTTTCAAGGAGAATCTTTTACATGACAGCTTCAAATGGATATTATCAATATACTTCATGATTCTGTGAAAATTATGGAATTTGTGGTTGAAGCTGCTTTTATATGAAATGTAGAAAAGCTTGAAACAGACTTTGGTTTCCTTTGGGGAAACATAGAATTGTGAAACCTCAAAATGTCCTAATAAGCGATAGCTTGGACTGAGTAATTGCAAGAAATCTAACATTTGTTGTTTGCAAAACACAAAGAGTGCAATTTGGTTATTTTTTTACCTTGCAAACTGTTAGCTTTCCGTCTTTGATTATAATTTATGGCCTCTAGAACTCATCCCCTTGATTATCTCTTCAGGTACAGAGCTGTCACGAGTGCATACTACCGAGGCGCAGTCGGAGCAATGCTGGTTTATGACATGACAAAGCGCCAATCATTTGATCACATGGCTAGGTGGTTGGAGGAATTAAGGGGCCATGCTGATAAGAACATTGTTATAATGCTCATTGGCAACAAATGCGACTTGGGAAGTCTCCGAGCAGTGCCAACTGAAGATGCTCAGGAGTTTGCTCAAAGAGAGAACCTATTTTTTATGGAGACATCTGCTCTTGAAGCCACCAATGTTGAAACCGCCTTCTTGATGATTTTAATGGAGATATACCGGATAATGAGCAAGAAGACCCTTGCTTCCAATGGTCAAGATGGTGGAGATTCAGGGCTTCTAAAGGGAACTGCGATTATCGTTCCTAGTCCAGAGTCGGATGCCTCCAGGAAGGGGGGCTGCTGCTTTTCCTCCTAATTTTATCAAACTTTTACTTTCAATTTTTTTGAGGCTTAATTTCCAGAAAACAGCCTCCATTAGTATATGGAATTGGAAGCTGTTTGTTTTTTTTAGAATATAGAATCTTTTGTACAAAGTTTATCAGAATTGATGTATGATTTGGATTTTGGTCACTTCAAGCGCAGCATTCAAGAGTTTTTTTTTTAAAAAATTATTGTTTGATTTATGTTCTCGTAAATTTCAGTTCTTAATTATGTGTGTTTTGCATAGCAACAGGTTTAAAATGTATCATCATGAGGAACTAATTGTCCATTGACTGTTATTACATCTTGTCTCTTGACTTGGAAAGGCATAGTATGATTACAATTTGCAATTTTTTGTTTCATAAATTAATATGATACTTATTTTAATTTAATTAACTGTACAACAAAGTCTCGTTCATGAGATATGAAACCAAAACTCGGTAGGTTTTTATTAGGGGTGGGCTTGGTTTGGGTTGATTCGGTTTTGGGCTCAACCCGAACATAGAACCGTAAGCCTTGGTTTGGCTATTTTGGAAACAGAAATCAAATCATAAATGATGAAAACCGACCACTTCGGGTAACTGAATTTGGTG
Source organism: Prunus avium (assembly GCF_965620075.1). Classification (NCBI taxonomy): domain Eukaryota; kingdom Viridiplantae; phylum Streptophyta; class Magnoliopsida; order Rosales; family Rosaceae; genus Prunus; species Prunus avium. The sequence continues at coordinate 25,955,963 of NC_142290.1, forward strand.
GGTTGGTTTAGTTCGGTTTGAGTTTTTTGGCTTTTTGTGTGTGTGAGAGAGAGAGAGAGAGAGAGAGAGAGAGAGAGAGAGAGAGAGAGAGAAAGTGATAAGAAATAAAAGTGATGGAGAGAGGGAGAGACATAGAAGAGAAGAAGAAAAAAAGAGAGGGAGAGATGGAGAGAAGAAGAAGAAGAGAGAGAAGAAGAAGAAGAAGAAGAAGAAGAAGGAAAAAAAAAGAGGGAGACGGGGAGAGGGAGTGAAGACAGACGTAAGAAGAAGGAGAAGAAAAAAAATAGAGAGAGAGGGGCTAATGGAGACAAGACAAACAGAGAGATGTAGAGAAAAGAAAAAGAAAAGATTCAAACTATGTATTATATATAATATTTTTTTAATACCATAAGTTTGGTTTGTTTAAACTGTGATTTTGAATATTGCAAACCGTACACCGAACCATATATTTTGATTTGATTTGAGTTCAAACTGATGACTGAAAAAAAATTGAAAAAAAACCAAACCAACCCAAACCATCGATTTGGTTTGGGCAATTTGATAGGATTACTGATTTGAATGCCCAGCCCTAGTTTTTATAATAGGGTAGAGAGCCTAGACCGTACTGCCAAACAATTGTGTTTATTCAGATTCAAAATTGATGGCTTTTAAGAGAAGAGTTGACCATAGTCGAGAAAACCAATTATTTCCTAATCTAACAATTTATTTAAACTTTGAAATCTAGTTATGAGAAAATAACTTCGAGATCCAAAATCTAAAAACAAACTTGGCTTGTTTATCCCGCTCATTAAGACAATTTGAAATTTATTGGACAAAAACAATTCGAAATTTGGATCCCGCTTAGAAGAAGTAAAAGATAAAAGGCCAAAACCCCGATACACGTGCGAAAATTCCCGACACGTGCGAAAATTTGGGGTTGGGTTTTGGGCGTCTACAAGACCGCCCATTTTTCCAGTTTGAAAATTTGCCCATTCGCTCTCTCACAAATCCAAGCTTCCTCTTCTTCTACTTTCAGAGACCCCCCTCCACTTTACGCTGTCAAACGAAAACGCTCCAAAACCCTAATTCTGCTCCAGGTAAATCAATGGCCATCTGGGTTTCTTCTCTTAGGTCGATTTGTATACTAAAATGAAGCATCTGGATCTCCCCTAAGATTATCATTTCCGATTGAAATGTCATCTGGGTCGGAAAACTTTCGGGGTTTCTTGATGTGATGACCCCTAATTTTCCTAGAAAGTTTCCATTTTCTGGGAAAGTGAGAGCTCTTCTCTATCTTTTTATTTGTGTGAACACTTAAAATTAGAAGTTCCGATAGTAGTTTCCCTCAGAAAATTTTGCATTTTCTGAATAGTTTCAGATCTGATGAATATGTCATCTGGGTCAGGAAATTGCCGGGTTTTCTTGCGAAGTTCCCTTTGATTTTCTAGGAAAGTGCGACTCTTCTCTTTGTATTTCATTATGAAAGCTCTTGTTCTCTGTTTGATCTAAATTTCCTTTTTCCTTTTCAGTTTGTATCGTGAAATGGCTGAAGCAAGAGATAGACTGTCAAGGCCGCCTGTTGATCTCGCAGACACCTATGCTCAATGGCTATCGCGCAATCGCAGTATATACATAGATCCGCCAGAGCAGGTTCTTCAGGTTGTTCCAGACTTGTCGAGAACGCCAGCGAGACAGAGAGCCCCAACAGCATTAGGGTTTGGGGCCACCGGAGTTGTTGGTGGTGGAGGGCTCCTGAGGAGCAGTTTGAGGACTTCGAGGACCGGAAATGCGCGTGGTCGGATCCCATTTGGGTTTACGACACCGGCCAGAGAGAACACGCCGCCGGCCGGGAGTTCTCGCCGGAGAAGGGGCAGATCCAGTAACAGCGTGTTACCTTCTTGGTACCCAAGAACCCCTCTCCAGGATATCAGTGCTGTTGTGAGGGTAAGAGTCACTTTCTTGACCCTTCACTCTTTCTGTGTTGCTTGATTAGTTTATTGAGCGAAGGATTAATTGCGTTTATCTGACGTTTGAATATGGCCTTAGTTTGATTGGTTTGATTTGATTGAGTTCATTTCATGTCTGTTTGATTAGTTTGCAGTGACCCATTTCTTGGTTGGTTTATTGAATGGCTCTTAGTTTAACTTGGTTTAATTTAATTGAGTTAATTTCATGTCTGTTTGATTAATTTGAAGTAATCCATTTCGTGGTTGATTGATATATCATATGGGTTTCACTTTTTCTTTGTTTGTAGTAATTGACGTATTAATTTTATTGTAATTTGTTCTGGGTTTGATTGATTCTTATTCTGTAGCAATTAATGTGTTGAGCGCATGTCTCCCTAAATCTTGATTTGTTGTGTTCTCTTGGACTGCATTAATGTCTTGTTGTCATGCAGTTTAGAATTTATAAAGGTGAAAAACACATGTGCATGTGTTTGGTGTATAGTAAGAATTTGTATAAAAATTTATTTGAGTAGTTTTTTATTTTAATTTTTATTATGAGGAATCTGAGGTCCCAGTTCTCCTGGCAAACAGGTGGTTTAGCGTTAATTGTGTGTTGTTTCAGCTTTTATGGCCTTAATAGTGTGCACATTTATTCTATTGTATGTACTTTGTATACTAGTTGTGGTATAATGCATTGATTAGTTCATTGATTAGCTCATACTTGTTATACAATATGAGTATCTCTTTCCATACTTCAATTGCCCAATTTAATACTTTTAAGCAGGCCATTGAAAGGAGAAGAGCACGCTTGGGTGAGAACGATGGCCAACACACTGAGGGTCAAGTTCCACAGGGCCGGAATATCCTTGATCAGTATCTGCTAGTGCCAGGTGCTCAACTTGAGCATGGTGTTCCTGTTACTCCATATTCAGCTGTTCGAACCAAGCAATACCCACCTCCTTCCGTTGGTAGAGTGCAGAAAATTATAAGGGAAGCCACTAACACTCAGACTGCTGAAGGAGAATTTCTTACACCACAGAAGAAACTATTGAACTCAATTGACACGGTTGAGAAAGTGGTGATGGAAGAACTTCAGAGGCTGAAGAGGACCCCCAGTGCTAAGAAGGCTGAGAGGGAGAAAAGAGTTCGAACTTTGATGTCAATGCGATGAGGGAGCAACAACATTAGCATTGGAACATAGGAGATTGGACAAGGTTTAACGCAGTTGGGACTTATCACCTTCTGGTGATACAATACATTTCTGACCCTCTGTTAGACTTATCACCTTCTGGTGATACCGTTTTGATCCTCAGTTAGACGGTTATCATCCTCTGGTGATATTGCCTACCATATGACTCTTATCATCTTCTGGTGATATTGCCTACCATATGACTTTTATCATCTTCTGGTGATAACTTTACTTTGACTTAGCAGATTTTGTTTTTGTTTTGAAACTTAATGTGCTTAAGGTCTTAGTATACATGGGCAGTTATCACTGCTAAAGTTCTCAGTGTGAGGTTACTATATTCTTGTGTCTAGTTGCCATCATTCTTTGATGGTCTTAGCAGTAGATAAGTGGTTGAAATGGTGTATATATAGGGCCACATCTCCATCTTTGTTGTATTTGTTCAGATAATTTCTCATGTACAATGAGGCCAATTACTTTTCGTTTATGATGTGAACCATTTGTTCTTATCAAATGCAGTTGGATTCTCTAATGTTTTGGAATTTGATGTTCATTCATAGATGCAGCTGTTAAATGTGAGAATGTCATTGTATACAATGGTTTTAAGATTTGTACATCTAATTCGGAACTTCAGGTTCCAACACAAATCACGGAAACTTCGGTTGCTGATTTGAGTATATACTATGGAATTAGAAAAAAATGAATAAGTTGATGGGAAATACAATAACACTAAAATATTGAGCTAATACAGTAAGAAATTTATGGGAAAAACAAAGTAAGAAGGAAATATTTACCTATCACAGAGAAAGAAGAAATAAATCTAGCAGCAGGCTGAGATATGTCATGTCTACATTCAGATTACTGCATACCTGCTACTTGAGTTCCGCTCGATACAAAGTCAAGCCTCCTCCACATTTTTACTCTTACAGTTGGTAAGTTATATGGCCAAGTGGAAGAAGTGCAGTGAAACAGGGGAAGTGGGATTGTTTAATCCAAAAAGTGAATTAGTATTGGAATTATGTGGGACGAGTTTAAATTTGCCATTACCAATTGAAGTGATTCCAAAAACCAAGCTGCAAGCTGGTAGGGTAATGTCTTGTGGTATGGATATTCACCATGAACAAAAGATAAGAACCAAACCAGAGGAAGAACAAGTATTGGATGTTTGCAATGGTGGCAATCAATGCTCTACTTTCAGATTTTCATTAGCTTCTATTATTGGTTCATTATATAATAAAGGCTTTTTATCACAAATGGTCCTTGACGTTTATGAAATTATCACGAATGGTCCTTGAGGTTTTTTTGTGACACTAATAGTCCTTAACGTTTGAACTTTTTATCACAAATGGTCCTTGCTGTCAAAAATTCTGTTAAGTGTATGATGTGGAAAATAAGTGGAGCCCACATGTACAATCACATCGTGACATGTGGATTAAATAAATAAATAAATATTTTTTTTTTTTTATGAAAATCCATTAAAAAACCATTTAGCCTCTCTCTCTCTCTCTTTCTCTCTACTCTCTAAATGGTTTTTTTAATGGATTTTCATAATAAAAAAATATTTATTTATTTATTTAATCCACATGTCACGATGTGATTGTACATGTGGGCTCCACTTATCTTCCACATCATACACATAACAGAATTTTTGACGGCAAGGACCATTTGTGATAAAAAGTCCAAACGTTAAGGACTATTAGTGTCACAAAAAAACCTCAAGGACCATTCGTGATAATTTCGTAAACGTCAAGGACCATTTGTGATAAAAAGCCTATAATAAATATTGAGTGCTGCTATTTCCATCCCTGTCTTATTTTCATATTCACCTTATCTTCCCACCAACCATGTTAATTTTAAAAAACACAAATCCTATCTTTCTATCCATCATTATTCCTAAAATACCCTTTAATTATTAATACTGGTCCTGTGAGTTAAGTTCAAGACGTATATACCTTATCCTTGTTTGGATTCATTTATGAGATTTGAAATCTCAAATATCATGAGATGCCGAGTTTTGACGATATGGTCAATGCTGATTGGATGCAATAATGTGACTGTGCCACTATTGACTATTGGGATGAAGATGTAATGGCATAGCATGTATGTTCTGCTATGCGCTTGGTGGCTCTCTTGAATCACTATTCATGGATGAGCTGGGATTGCTCAGAATGGTGGAGGTTAGTTTATGAATCACTATCCATGAACCAAACCAAACGTAGCGTAAGGGGAGTCTGCAATTCTGCATCAAATAAATTCCAACGTATTTGGAAGTGTTAGTTTAAGGGAGAAGAAGTTTAGAGAATGGTTGGTAGTGTTTAGGACAATTAGCTTAACTTGGAAAGGAAAACTTTTGAAAGAGTAACAAAGTAGTTTTATTCTATTGATTGAAATAGGAAAGATACAAGGCTTTAATACTTGAGTTGGCTGATGGCTAGAGTTGGACAGCTGTAGTTTTTTAGCTTAAGTACTTTGAGAGGCTGTAGGCTATTTATAAGAATACTAAGTCGGCAACTTTGCTTTGGGCAGAGTATCCGACTTTACCAAAGTTATTTTCAGCCACAAGTTGTCTTCTAATTCTAGATTTATCTAGTTATAATACATTATATAATTAGTAGGATGTTTCTAGTGACTTTAACTTGTCAACTTCTCTCAATTTTTCTAAATTATTCTATATTATTCATATGACAAAGACCATCCATATCTGATTGGCGGAATATATAGAGACAAATATGTATAGCAAGCCCTTCTACATTTATGATGGTGCGTAGAAACAGATGCCCAATTGTCCATTCTTCCTTCATTAAAAGTCTAAGTCGTTACATTTGGCTACTTGCGAATTTCTTCCCCGAGGGTGCAATCATGTTCCCCACTCTTTTGGCAACTTGTTCCGCCTTCATAAATTGGCACTGCAACAAATTACTCAATCATTTCAAGTTTTCAATTGTGGGAGAAAACAAAAAGAAAAGAAAAGGAAAAACACTTTGAAGTTGGAACTTCTCTGCTTTCGATGCTCATGGAGACAAGTCGTTTCCTCTTTTCAATAACGTTGTTGCTGGTGCTGCACTACATTTCTGTAGGTACAGGTGCAGCACAAACCAACATCACCACCGACCAGTCTGCTCTTCTTGCTCTGAGATCCCATATCACTAGTGACCCTCACAACATCTTGGTCAACTGGTCAACCACCACCTCCGTCTTCAACTGGGTTGGCGTTACCTGTGGTGCTCACCATCTTAGAGTTTCAGTCTTGAACTTCTCTTTCATGGGACCCATCGGCACCATTCCACCACACTTAGGCAACCTCTCGTTTCTTGTAGAGCTGCAATTCAAGAACAACAGTTTCCATGGCACCTTTCTTAAGAAAACCAAAGTAGGGTTAAGGGTTATAGAACAGACGATGAACAATTGGATGAATATTTTCTTGTATTTTTCTCATATCAATAGAACAAAGTATATATACAGATACAACATTCAATCACGTCTAACTTTAAGGCTAACAAGCCGAGATCCACTTTTAGTGGGATTTGAAGGAAGTTGAAGTTCCACCCCAAAACCAATTGGCAATGGGGGGAGTAGCCCAACTCCTTATAAGCCCTTGTTAGGTTTCTCAACTTTCCAATGCGGGACTCTTTACCTTCACATTCTCACACGCCCCCGCACGTGTGGCGAATTTTCAAGCCTAACACGTGGACAAGACATATTGGGTGACGTGGAGCACGTGTGGCCGTTGGGCTTTCACATGTGGGCTAACCCGCTCTGATACCATGAAGGAAGTTGAGGTTCCACCCCAAAACCAATTGGCAATGGGGGGAGTAGCCCAACTCCTTATAAGCCCTTGCACCCCAAAACCAATTGGCAATGGTATCAGAGCTTCGGCTCTTGATCCAATAGCTTCCGCGTGATCTCTGTTCATCAGAATTTTTCTTATCTCTACACTTCTTGATGGCGCTTGTTCTGTGCTCGCTGTGGATGAAAATAGCGATGATTCTTCTCAACTTTTTCAGTGCGATTATGGAGGTATTCTGCTCTCTCATCGTCTCGAGTGGAATTTATCTTTTCTCGCACTAATTCAGTGATCTGGTATGATTCTATCCTTGTTTGGAATTGTGCAATTTGCGATTTAGGCACGAAGCCACTGAGTTCTTAGTTTACAATTGAAGCACGAAGCATCTTTGTTCTTGCAAGTGATTCAGGCACGAAGCCCTTTTGATCTTGTTTTACAATTGAAGCACAAAGCATCTCTATTCTTGCATCTGATTTCAACTTCTTTTTTTTTTTTTTTTGGCACGAAGCCTCCTAGGTTTTGTTTGAGATCAACGATTATTGATTGGTGATTGTGTTCTTTGTTCTTCTGTGCTCAGTTTAGACAAGTTGTTTCTTGTTTTTCTCTGGAAATTGTTTAGGCACGAAGCCTGCATCAATTTTGTTATTTTGCAACAATGACGTTTGTGATGCCTAAAATCGAAGGACTTTTAGGAATTCTTACCATTCATTTGAATGAGGATAACTTTGTTAAGTGGCACTTTCAGTTCCAATCAGTGCTACAAGGTTATGATCTCTATGGTCACTTTGATGGCTCTAGTAGTTGTCCACCTAAGTATGTTGTCACAGAAAGTGAGGGCGCTACTGGTGACCTTACTGAAGTATACAAGCAGTGGATACAAATTGACAAAGCTCTATTGAGTTTGTTGATTGCAACTCTTTCAGATGATGCGATTGAATATGTTGTTGGTTGTAAGACAGCTAGAGACGCATGGCTTAATCTCACAAACTGTTATGCATCTGTATCAAGGTCTCGTGTCACATAGTTAAAAACTGAGCTTCACACAATTAGTAAGGGTGCAGATTCTATTGAACGTTTCTTACTTAGACTTAAACATCTTCGAGATCAACTGACGGCTGCTGGTGTCAAGCTGACTGACGATGATATGCAACTCTTAATGGTCTTCCTGCTGAGTTTGATATAATCAGGACTGTTATCTTTGCTCGTGAGACTCCCATCACTATGAAGGAATTCTGAGCACAATTGCTTTCTGCTGAGCGCACAATAGAGTCATGGGTGATGGCATTGTCTCATCAAATGTCTAGTCTCATAAGTTTTGTTTCTTCCACTCCAGGCTCTAGCTCACAGTCCTCTTCTCTCTCAACATCGACTGTTGGTATTATTCATGCACAGCCTTCTCGTGGTTTTACTGGAGTGAGACAGTCGGGGCATTCTGGTTTTCAATCGAATTCTTACTCCCGGTATCCACAACCCTCTCAAGGATTTTCTTCAGGGTCTGTTAGAGGCAGAGGCAATTACAACTCATCACCACAATATTCAAATCCAAGGGGGAATTTTCAATCACGTCCTTCTTTTGGTTCCTCTGTTCAAAAGTCTCAAGTAATTCCTGAGTGCCAAATTTGCAACAAACGAGGACATACTGCTCCAAACTGCTTCTATCGAGTTCCTGACAATTCTTCTGTGACTAATCCTGTTGTGGAATGCCAGATTTGTGGAAAGAAAGGTCACACAGCCTTGGACTGCTACCATAGAACTAACTTTGCCTATCAAGGCACTGCACCTCCTGCTCAGCTCCATGCAATGACAACTTAAACCTCTCCTTCATTTTCTGCTGATGAGTTTTGGATCGCCGACAGTGGTGCATCTCATCATATGACCAATAATGTGACTCAGTTGGCTCAAGTTGCTCCGTATACCGCTGATGAGAAAATAACTGTTGGAAATGGCGAAGGTCTGTGCATTGCTCATGTTGGCAATGCTTCCATTCCTAGTATTTCCGGTTCTCTTCGCCTCAATCAAGTTTATCACGTGCCTCAGTTGGCTGCCAGCTTGTTATCCATTTACCAATTGTGTAAGGATAATAAATGCTGGGTGATTTTTGATGACTCATATATCTATGTACAGGACAAAGCAACGAAGGCTCTGCTGTACAAGGGTCGTCGTAACAAGGGTCTGTAACCAATTCCTCAAGCTCTTGGTGCTTTGTCAATAAGATCCAGTACCAAGTCTTCACCAATTGTGGCTGATGGGATTGCCTCTACTCCAACAGCTTTACTTGGGAAACTAGTATCTACTCCAACAGCTTTACTTGGGAAACCAGTATCTTCAGTTCTTTGGCATCAGAGATTTGGTCATGTGTCCAATGAAGTTCTTACTTAGATGTTGAAATAGTCTCAAATTTATAGTGTTTCAGATTCCTCTCAGAGTTTATGTAGTTTTTGTTTGAGTGGTAAAATGCACCGCCTTCCTTTTGGTACTTCACAGTCTCGCTCTTCATTACCTTTTCAGTGTTTACACTCTGATGTATGAGGTTTTTCCTCCTCTGTAGCATTTGGTGGATATAGATGTTATGTGTCAATAATAGATGACTGTACTCGATTCTATGGATTTTTCCATTAATCAATAAATATGAGGTTTTTCCCACATTTATGAAGTTTCATGCGTATATTACTAAGCACTTTCAAGCTTTTGTGCAATATTTTCAATCTGATGGCGGTGGGGAGTATAATAGTAAAGCATTTAAAGATTTCTTGGCTTATAAGGGCATTCTCCATCATATTTCATGTCCTTATACCCCTCAACAAAATGGGGTTGCTGAGAGGAAGAATAGGCATATTATTGAAACCACGATTACATTACTTGCTACTGCTGCCTTGAATGACAAGTTTTGGTACTATGTTGCAGCTCATGCTGCCTTTCTCATAAATCGTATGCCTTGTCAGCTTCTTCAAATGACATCTCCATACTTGAAATTGTTTGGTCATAATCCTGAGCTTCAATCATTAAAGGTTTTTGGATCTGCAGTATATCCACTTCTTCAACCCTATAATTCTCACAAGTTGGAGCCACGATCAGCAGAGCATGTGTTCCTTGGATATTCTCTTGGTTATAAGGGTGTTATTTGTTTTCATCCTGACACTCATAAAGTGGTTATTTCAAGACATGTAATTCATGATGAAACTCAGTTTCCAATGAAGAATTGTTCAGTATCCTCAACCCAATCTTCTTCTGTCATGACACAATTATCTCCTTCAGCTATAACAGTTTCATTGCCTCATCGATATGTTCCTACCACGGAGTCTGATCACTCTCCTCTCCCATGTTCAAATGAGAATTCATCTTCTTTAGTATCTACATCCGTGGCTCAAGAGGTCTTAGGTTCTGCTCAGACTATGCAACCTATTTTGGATCCTGCGCAATTACATGTTTCCATTCCACAGCATGGTCATTCTATGCAAACTCGTCTTAAAAGTGGTATTAGCAAGAAGAAAGATTTTGGTGATTTTCAATGTTATTCCACTTGTTTATCTACAATTACTGCTCATGATGAGCCTCATACTTTTTGAGAAGCTAGTACAAAGTCTGAGTGGCAGCAGGCTATGACAGAGGAAATTCAAGCATTACAAACTCAAGGTACATGGGATTTAGTTCCTCCACCCTCTGATAAGAATATTGTTGGTTGTCGTTGGATTTACAAAATTAAAAGACATGTTGATGGACGTATTGCTCGATATAAAGCTCATTTAGTTGCACAAGGTTTTAGTCAAGAACAAGGTATAGATTTTGACGAAACCTTTAGTCATGTAGTTCGTCATACCACAGTTCGATTGATTTTAAGTTTAGCTGCAACTCATAGATGGTCTTTGCGTCAATTGGACGTTAAAAACGCATTTCTTCTTGGTGATCTACAGGAGGAAGTGTACATGAAACAGCCTTTGGGATTCATTGATGATCATTATCTAGATTATGTATGTCGGCTTCGAAAGTCTCTTTACGGTCTTAAACAGGCACCACGTGCCTGGAATGCCAAATTCACTGGATATCTTCCAGCTTTGGGCTTTGTGTCTTCACACTTCGATCCTAGTCTCTTTGTGAAGCATGATGGTAGTAATGTGGTTATTCTTTTGCTGTATGTGGATGACATTATCATCACTGGTTCAAGTTCTAACCTTGTGCAATCTGTGATTGATGATTTGGGACAAGTGTTTGATATGAAAGATACTGGCCAGCTTACTTATTTCTTAGGCTTGGAGGTTTCTTATCAGTCCAATGGTGATTTGTTTGTCAACCAAGCTAAATATGCTCGTGATTTACTTAAGAGAGCTGGCATGGAAACTTGTAAACCATCAATTACACCTTGTAAGCCTCATTGTCATGTTCTAAAAACTGATGGTACATTACTTACTGATCCTACAATGTTTTGCAGCTTGGTTTGAGCTCTTCAATACCTCACATTCACACGGCTAGATCTGGCATATGCTGTGAACACTGTATGCCAGTTTATGACTGCTCCTACTGATATTCATATGACTTTAGTTAAGCGTATGTTGAGATATGTGCAAGGCACTTTATCTTATGGTTTGACATTTACATATGGTTCTTCTGTTTTGGTTGGTTATAGTGATGCGGATTGGGCTGGGGATCCCAATACTCGTCGCTCTACTACAGGGTACATTGTATTTCTTTGGCAGAATCCTATCTCTTGGTCCTCTCATAAGCAATCTTCTGTCTCTCGTAGTTCCACAGAGGCAGAGTATTGAGCTCTTGCCAACTGTGCTGCTGATATCTCTTGGATCAGATATGTTCTTTAAGACTTACATATTGTTGTTCCTGAAGCTCCAGTCTTATATAGTGACAATTTATCAACATTGGCCTTAAGTTGTAATCCAATTTTGCACTCTCGCATAAAGCATTTAAAACTTGATTTTCACTTTATCAGAGAACGGGTTCAGCGTCATGATTTGGTGGTTCTATATGTCAATACTGAAGACCAAGTTGCCGACATTTTCACAAAGGGCCTGCATAGTCCATTATTTTTGAAACACTGTCACAATCTTAGTGTTGGTCCAGCCACCACTGCGATTGAGGGGGGATGATTGGCAAAAGACATGTATATAATGCTGACATGGCATGTTGAATTGTGTACTTAGTTAGAAGTTCACGTGGGTTCACGTGTTTGTTAAGTCGTAGCTGAGAAGCAAAGTGCTTATGTCCTATAAATATTAGATACTGTTCATTGTAAAGCAGATTGAAAAAGAAAGAAAATTAATACAAGAAATTGCAAGCTTCTTCTCAAAGTTTCTTCCTATGTCTTCATTGAACTTTGTTATTAGGATTTACCCTAGACTAACTTGGAAAGTAAATATATTACAATAATAATTCTTAATACTCCCCCTCAAGTTGGAGAGTAAATGTCATGAACTCCCAACTTATCGCGCAGTGCCACAAATTGATCTTTCCTCAAGGCCTTTGTAAATACATCTGCCAATTGGAAGCGCGTAGATACATGTGAAGGACTAATCATTCCAGCTTGCAGTTTTTCTCGAACTAGGTGACAGTCTATCTCAATGTGCTTTGTACGCTAATGGAAAACTGGATTTGCTGCAATGTACAAAGCCGCCTGATTATCACAAAACAATGGTGTAGGAGCTATTTGTGGGACTTTTAAATCCTGTAATATATAGCATAGCTAGGTCAGCTCCAAACATGTGTTAGCAATAGCTCGATATTCGGCTTCTGCTGAAGATCTAGAAACATTGGCTTGTTTCTTAGATTTCCATGAGATAAGAGAATTTCCTAGAAAAACACAGTAGCCTGTAACCGATCTCCTGGTGGCACAACAACCACCCCAATCTGAATCACAAAAAGCTTTCAAGGCAAAATTGTTTGTAGCAAGAAATAGCAAACCTTGACCAGGAGTACCTTTGATGTATTTGAGGATTCGTATGGCAGCATCCCAATGAGGTTTGCGAGGTTGATGCATGAATTGACTTAATATTTGAACAGAATAGACTATGTCAAGCCTTGTGACAGTAAGATAAATAAGTTTGCCAACCAGTCTTTTATACTTAGTTGCATCATTCAGCAATGCTCCATCTGTAGGAGTGAGTTTCAAATTCTACTCTATTGGAAACTTGTCAGGGTGTGCACTGAGAAGTCCCGAGTCTTGCAAAATATCTAGTGCGTATTTTCTCTGAGACATGAAAATGCCTTTCTTGGAACGAGAGAATTCAATGTCCAAAAAATATTTCAAATCTCCAAGATCTTTGATATGGAAGCGTTTGAGAAGAAACTTTTTGAGACGTTCCATTTCTTGAAGATCATTTCCTGTGAGAAGTATGTTGTCAACATAGATAAAAATTGCAGTAAATGAAGTACCTTGAGCCTTGGTGAAAAGAGAATAATCAGCCTTTGATTGTTGATAACTTGCTTTCTTAATGGTATCTGAAAATGTGGAGAACCAGTTTCTGGATGCCTGTTTGAGTCCATAGGGGGACTTATTGAGCCAACATACAATGTTCTCCCCATGTCAGCAAAGTCTAGGAGGAGGCTCCATGTAAACCACTTCATGCAAATCGCCATGAAGAAAAGCGTTTTGGACGTCCAATTGTTGGATGAACCAATGACGAGTAGCATCAACAATAAGAAGGTATCGAAGGGTTGTGAGTTTAGCGGTAGGGGAAAATGTTCTCTCCCTCAACCTGAGTGTATCCCTTAGCAACAAGGCGAGCCTTGTAGTGCTCAATGGTGCCATTAGACTTGTATTTGATTTTGTAGACCCATTTGCAACCGATCGGTTTATGACCAACGGGCAGAGGAACCATACTCCATGTGTTATTGTGTTGTAATGCCTCTAATTCTGCATTCATGGCTTGTCACCAATTAGGATCAAGGAGAGCCTGAGCATAAGATGTGGGCTCGGTGTGACCTGTAATGTTAGCTAGAAAAGCACAATGGGCAGAGGAGAAACGAGAATAAGAAAGAAAATGAGAAAGAGGATATCGAGTACCTGAGGTAGGACGAGGCGTCGAGGCAGAGTGATTGACGTGGTTGGACATGTGGTAGTCATGATGCCATGCTAGAGGTTGCTTAGGACGTAGGGACTGACAAAGTGGGGGTATGGATTGTGTGGAAGAATCTGGGAGTGCTAAAGAAATAGGGGATTGGTTCACTGAGTGTGTGGTTGTATCAGAGGGTGTGGAAGGTGTGGGCTGGGGGGTCACGGGTGGAGCAAGGATGGTGTGATGGTCAGGCGCGTGGGCAGGGAGACTGTCTGGTAGGTTAGGGCTAGCTGACATCTGGGCTATCTCGGTTGGGTCAGGTAGATGGGACTGTGGGGTTGGCTGGGCTTGTGGAGGTGGATTTGTGGTGGGAAAAAGTGGTGGTGGGGGCCCACTGTCAGTGACATCAGTGGAGAAAGAGGACAACATAGAATTGGGATCAGGTAGTGGCAAAATAGAAGAAAATGGAAAAGTGCTTTCACAAATTAACATCACGACTTACGAAAATTTCTTTGTGTCTAAATCATAAAGTTTGTAACCTTTTTGACCAGTTGGGTATCCAACAAAGATACAACGTTTAGCACGGGGGTCAAATTTGTGAGTAGGATGGACAACAGTTGCATAACATAGACAACCAAAAACTTTCAAGTGAGTAAATGATGGTGGACGGTGGTATAACAATTCATAAGGTGATTTAGTGGATAATAATGGTGATGGGAGGCGGTTAATGAGATAAACAACGGTCAGGACACATTCTCCCCAGAAAGAAAGTGGTAAATGGGATTGAAAAAGTAAGGCACGTGCTACAGTGAGAATATGGCAATGCTTGTGTTGGACAACTCCATTTTGTTGTGGAGTGTGAACGCAAGTGTTGATATTCAATGCCATAAGTTTGAAAGAAATCCCTCATTGAAAAAAATTCAGACCCATTGTCAACTTGGATGGCTTTAATATTGGCATGAAATTGAGCATGAGCAAATGCAACAAAAGATTTTAAAATGTGTTGAGTGTCAAACTTATGTTGCATAAAAAAAATCCATGCGCATCTAGTAAAATCATCGACAATGGTAAGAAAGAAACGTGCTCCTGAATGTGTGGAAATTTTGTGTGGACCCCAAATATCACAATGTAACAAATCAAATGGAGCATGAGTTGAGATTGAACTTAAAGAAAATGGTAGTCTTGTTTGTTTGGCCATTGGACAAACACTACAATTATTATCAAAAGAAATACCATGAGGAGACAATAATGGAGACACTAATTTAAGACGAGAAGGTGATGGATGTCCAAGCCGCATATGTCATAAATTGGAGGGTTGGGAAACTTGGTAGGAGACATGGGTCTTTTGTAACGGAGACATGTAATAGAGACCACCACGCTATTTACCCACACCAATCATCTTCCCCGTAGCCAAGTCCTGCAAGACACAAAAGGTGGGGAACAAAATGACACAACAATTGAGAGAATTAGTTACTTTGCTCACAGACATGAGATTCAAGCGGAAAGAAGGAACACATAAAACTTTATCTAAAGTGATATCAGAATTGAATGGTACGGTGCCAGTGGAAATTATTGGGGCCGAAGAACCTATTGGTAAATTAACAATAGGTATTGGTGAGGATTCTGTCTTAGTGAAAAGTGTGGAATCAAAAGTGATGTGGTCAGTAGCTTCGCTATCCAAAATCCAAGGCTTAGTGAATATAGAATTAATTGAAGCAATGGGTAAAGAAGATAGACCTGCTGCATTTGCATAAGCATGGTTATTACCGAAAGTATGGTTTGGAGTCATCAGGGACATGGCATGAGCAAGTTGTTGAAGCTGTTCTGCAGAAAACCCATTTAATGGGTTTTGTTGAGAAGACTGTAAGTTAGAGAATTGGGTAGGACTGTGGAAAACCTGTGGCTGCTGAGCCCAAGTGGAAGTCTGGGCTTGCGCATGCAAGTCTTGTGCCTGGGTTGCAGAAGAGTCTACAGCGTTGGCAGTATGGAAGGAAGAACGTCTTCCTTGGGTCCCACGTTGCTGTGGCTGCTGTTTGTATCGGCTGCCTTGGTTTCCTGCACTATTAAGAATCCATTCTCCATTCTTAAATTTGCATCTATCTTCAGTATGGCCTTTTTTGTCACAGAATTTGCAATGAAACTTTAGGGTCCGACAAGTGTCAATTGTATGGCCTATTCTGTCATAGTATTCACAATGCCCCTTGGAATTATTTGAAGAATTGTTTGGTTGACTCTGGATTGTAGCAGTGATGGAGAAATTTTCAGTTGATCCCGATGTCATTTGTCGTTGTGTTTCATCTTGAATGACGAGAGAGTAGGCTTGACGAACATTAGGTAATGGAGTCATCATGAGAATATTGCTGCGAACTCCACTGTAAGTATCAGTGAGACCCATGAGAAATTGCATCAGCCGATCTTCTTCGGCTTGTTCATTGTGTGCTTTCATTTGGTTGCAGGTGGGAAGAGTGTGATGCGTCTGTAATTCATCCTAAAGGCCTTTGAGTTTTGTGAAATAGCCCGAGACTGTCATGGTGCCTTGTGAGAGAGAGGCGATGGACTTCTGAATCTGATAGATTGTTGGTGCATTTTTTTGTGAGAATTGGTCTTTGAAATCTTCCCACACTTGATGAGCGGTCTTGGCATGGACTACCCCTTTGGCTAGATCAGGTTCCACAGAGTGAGCAAGCCATGATAAAATCATACTGTTGCATTGATTCCAGAGAGCGTATTTTGTCGGCTTTTCTGTTTCTGAGGGCGGCTTAATGGAACCATTGACAAAGCCAATTTTGTTCTTGGCTGTGAGGGCATGAATCATGGATTTACTCCAAGATGGATAATTGGCACCGTTCAATTTTGTTGGAACGAGCATATGACTAGGGTGGTCTGAAGAATGAACATAGTATGGATTTGATGTATCCATACTGGAGTTGCTGTTGCTGTTGCTTGAATTTTTGGAACTGGAATTGTTGTTTGTTGGTGGTGTTTGATCTGCACTTGGCATGGTGCGTTGGAAGTTGGCTGGGGGTTTGAAATAATCAGGAAATCATGCACCAGGATGGAGCTTTGATACCATCTTAAGAAAACCAAAGTAGGTTTAAGGGTTATAGAACTGACGATGGACAATTGGATGAATATTTTCTTGTATTTTTCTCATATCAACAGAATAAAGTATATATACAGATACAACATTCAATCACGTCTAACTTTAAGGCTAACAAGCCGAGATCCACTTTTAGTGGGATTTACCCTAGACTAACTTGAAAAGTAAATATATTACAATAATAATTCTTAATAACCTTGCCCCACGAATTGTCTTATTTGTGTCGCCTGAAGTCGATTAACTTCGGATTCAACAACTTTATGGGATCCATTCCATCGTGGTTTGGGTCCTTCCCCAAACTTCAAACATTTAAATTGTATGGCAATCAATTTTCAAGTTCCATACCAGCGACTATCTTCAACTTATCTACATTGCAACTAATTAATTTAGATATGAACCAATTATCAGGCACGCATGTATCAATAAGCTATATAGAAATCTACACATGTATCAATAAGCTACAAGGGGCAATTTCACACGTTTGGCTATTCACAGCAGCCCAGGCTCGCAGTAGCTGTCGGAACGAAAAAGCCCCTACACTTAGAACCACCAACCGGCTCTAAACATGGAGCCGACAACACTTGGCCCGAAGATCACCCAAAGCTTGAACTTGCTTCGGTGGTTTTGGTGGTTATTGGTTCGCAAAGACAAACCGGATCGGGTGCCATAAGAGAGAGAGAGAAAAAAAAAAAACTGTAAAACCTCACTTTTTTTGTTTTCAATAATATGGTGTTTTTGAGTTTTTTTGGGTTTGGGTTGTTAAAAATGGGCTTATCAAACATAATTTTTTGGCTTTGGACTTAAAATATGTTTTTGAGTTTATAAAATTGGATCCAAGTAGAATGACAAATGGGCCCTTAGCTTGATTTTCATTTCTTCAATAAGAAAAACAAGAAATTATTCATCTTACAAAATGATAAAAGACAAATCCAAGACCAGGACTTCAAACCGAGCCCAAATATAAAAAAGGGCAATTGGGGCTTCCCCTTGCTTATGCCGGCTACAAGAATTTTACAATAAGAGTCTTATATAAGGCCTTTAAATGAGATCCTGTCTCTTAATCGTTGGATCAATAAAATAACTCATGGTGACTAAGGTTTTCTTGCTTTATTTTTTGCTTGTCTGCTGCGCCTCTTTTGTTGTTGGGCCTCTGTTTGTTTTGGCAGTGAGCTATGTACTCTTTTGGGCCTTGTCAAAGAGTAATCTACCATAAGTTTTATTTATCTAATGAAATTCAAGCTTGACAAAAAAAAAAAAAAAAAACCTCTTCCTCTTTTTTGATGTTGTTTAATTCTGTTCAAGTTTTTACTTTTATTTTTATATTACATGAATGGAATTTAATTAAGGATGAGATGACACATAATGATGGTGCCCTAATCTTCTTATCTTATTAAACAATGTTCTAGGACCACAACCATTCGTACGAGGACCACTCAATTATGATGAAGATAATAAAAATCTAAGCTAGCAGAGCACCAAACACAAGACTTTTAGGTTTTGCAATCGGTCAGTCCTCTGATCAAAACCCCAATTCAAAATTTTAGAATTTAAGGACCTTCTTAAACTCTATTATTGTTTGTCTTTTCCACAAAGCAAAATTGGGGAACAAGATTCTAATTGGGTTTCCAGCAACCCCATCACCATACCAACTTTCTTTGTAGTGAAAGCCACGGGACAAATGTTAAAGTGTAAATATATTCTTGATAGTGAAAGCCTGCCCTTATTGATACCCCACTCCCAAAAACAAAAGGGAAAGCATATACTATATATTTAGGCTAATTGTGAATCCCAACCCTAACATATCAACAATATTTGCTCTACCACAAATCCATATGGCCACTTATATTCCTATTGACATGCCCTATTTCTACTTGCCATTCTTCATTTGCTTTATCTTTGCCTTCCTTGTCCACTTCTTCATCAAAAGCTATATGAAACCAAAGCCTTCAAGTGAAGACCCACCTAGTCCACCAGCCCTACCCATCATTGGTCACCTCCACCTCATTGGCTCTGTCCTCCCCACGTCCTTCCAAACACTAGCTCGCCGCTATGGCATCCCTCTCATGCAGCTACGCCTCGGAGCTGCCACATGCATTGTGGTTTCAAGTGCTGAAGTTGCCAGAGAAATCTTCAAGACTCATGACATCATATTTTCTTCGAGGCCTGAATTTGGTTCCTCCGAGCACTTCATTTATAGAGGCTCTCGATTTCTCTTGGCTCCCTACGGAGAGTACTGGCGGTTTATGAAGAAGCTTTGCATGAATAAGCTTTTGGCTGCCCCACAACTCAATTTATCCGTTGATATTCGCGCGGAGGAGGTGGCGAATCTTGTGGAGAAGGTAACAAAGAGGGCAAGAGAGGGACAACCTTGCGATTTGAGCAGTGAACTAACGACCTTGACGAACAATACGATATGTAGGATGGTGATGAGCACGAGATGCTCGGGAAGTGACAATGAGGCGGAGGAGATTAAGAAGCTCATTGATGAGTGCATGAAGCTTGGAGCCAAGTTGAGTGTGGGTGATGTGTTGGGGCCTCTCAAGATATTTGATTTCTCCGGTACTGCGAAGAAGCTTGGATCCGTGTTACAGCGGTTTGATGGGCTGGTGGAGAGAATCATGAAAGAGCATGAAGGAAGGTCTGAAGTAGGAGAGCAAGGGAGAGATTTGATGGATATACTGTTGGAGATATATAGAGACCCTACTTCTGAAGTGAAGTTATCAAGGAATGACATTAAGTCCTTCTTGCTTGTAAGATCTTCAATTCTTTGGCAGGCTATATTGATCTCTCTCTCTTTGTCTCTGTCTCCCTTTCATTGACATACAATTAATTTAGACCATTAATTAGGTGAAATGTTATTTTAAAGTGTATTGCCAAATTTACAGTGTGATAACATAACTTATCAGATATCGAGTAAGAAAACACTTTTTGTTACTGACCCAATTGTTTGATAATTTTGAATGTGCTTATTTAGGACATATTCATGGCCGGCACTGACACGTCATCAGCAGCCATGCAATGGGCCATGGGAGAGCTCCTCAGTCATCCACAAGCTTACAAGAAGCTCAGGGAGGAGATCGATATGGTTGTGGGGGTTAAGAGGTTGGTCAGAGAATCAGACATCCCAAATCTCCCTTATCTTCGAGCTGTTATCAAGGAAACCCTAAGGCTTCACCCTTCAGGACCTTTCATCATTAGGGAATGTGGTGAGGACTGCAAGGTATATGGTTCAATTGTTAAGGCAAAAGCACGCATCCTAATCAATGCTTATGCAATCATGCGCGACGCAGATTTGTGGACGGATCCAGATGAGTTCATACCAGAGAGGTTTCTGGATAGTTCAGACGAGAAAATTGGAGAGCATCAAATGGAGCTGAAGGGCCAGAATTTTCGATACGTCCCGTTTGGAAGCGGGCGGAGAGGTTGCCCTGGTGCATCTCTTGCTATGCTGGTGATGCACTCGACGATTGCAGCCTTAGTACAGTGCTTTGATTGGAAAGTCAAGGATGGGGAGAAGATTGATTTGGAATTAGGGTCAGGGTTTGCAGCAGAAATGGCAAGACCACTTGTGTTATACCCTATAGCACGTCTCAATCCGTATTAAGCATATGTCATTGTGGAATATTTCAAATAAAAAGGTGTTTTGTATGAAGGGCTACTTATATATATGCGTGTGTGTGTGGGTTAAGTTTGGTTATTGTAAAGATTGTTTTATTTTATCAAATACAAATAAGTAATAGGAAATTGTTATTCAGTAGTACAGATATCAATCTAATAATGTCTGTATCACGATTCATCATAATCATATATAATTAAACAATTGCCCACCGATTGGTAAAGCAAAATGAAGTTTGTGGAAGCAATTGCCTCTTGACTGATTGAACCTATTATTACTTGTCATTCAACAGCATTGAGCTGGACGTGGAAAAGGCAAGGACCAATATGTTCAAAACGTAGTAAATGATGAGTTTTAAAAATTGAGATTACCTCGTAGGAGATAAATGATATAGCTCATTATCTGTTGGAGTAATTTTTCCATGTTCCGGGTACACCATCCATCATTTTTTGTTGTTGTTGCCAAAGTTAGGAAATGGGAGCCCTTTTCCACTAGACTAGCCCCATTGACCGAAGTTGACGTACTTGAATTAATGGAGTAATGAAAATTATTGCCGAAAATTTATGTACTTAATTTTTGTTTAGAGCGGTTACCCAAATAATCCCCTTTCAGGGTTCAACCGTTCCATACTTGACCGTCGAAGCTGCCACAAAGCAATTAATCCAGACTACCATAGTCACTCTTCTTTGTTCCATGAAGGTGGTTTTTGATTGCAAAAGATCAAGGCCCATTTTAAGCAAGACAGGGGAAAGAAAAAGAACACAAAGCAGAATCCAAAACTCAGCAACCAAGAAAATGAGTGCCACAAGAACTATGAATTTACTTAGAACAAGAGATTTGACTTTGAATTCTCAGTGTAAAATGCTTAATGAGACGTTAGAAGTATTAACTTGTTAATGAAATCCGCATATCAATTTCATTGTTTTCGAAGATGAACTTTACGCGCTAAAATTGTGTTACTTAAAAAGTCACTCCTTTTCTTTGATCAATTATTGAAAATACATCAATTAAATAAAAATAGTCCTTCAATCAATGACAGAAGGTCATGAAGATAAGTATCTTTCTTAATTAATCTTTGCCCATCCTAGTCATCTGGTCCCTAGGCTTACATCATATTGAAAATTAAGGAAGTCCAAAAGCTTTTATCCAAAAACAGTCCTCCTAATACAAACGATGTTAGGTCAGATGTCTATTATACATCTAAAGTTTTATTCTTTTGGGGTGACTTCAATTACAATTTTATTATAAAGTACGTTTAATGATTTAAGGACCACATTAGCTAGAATCACCCTATTTTTATTTGTGGTCCTAAAATCCTATTTCTTTAGTTTTTTTGACAAAAAATTGGCTGACATCAAACAGCTAATGGGCGTACGGATATTTGTTTCACATTATAAAATAATGGAGGGGAGGACATGATGACCAGAGAAGACAATGATCCCCAAATCGATAAGAAACAGTTTTGTTGCATATATATACTTGTATTATCGCATATATGTGATGCGAATCTCACAATTTCTTATCCGCTTTGATCTTTGATTTACCAGTATACAATTAGTCGCAGCAGGTCTTGCAATTTATTTGTTAAGATTGACTTCAACACCGTAATTTGGGATGATCGGCAATGATCATTTGGTCTAGTGACATTTAGTCTCCACTTTGTTGAAGAAGTTTTAAGGTTAAATCTTATGGCGACATTTGTTGAATAACATAAAAAAGGCTACATTCATGTCCATTTTGTTTAAAATTCATTCTGATTATTTGAAGTGTTTCAACCAAGAAACACTCTCAAGCGCATTCTTGATATTGACATGATGAAACCACATAGGCAGATAACCCATTGTTAATTGTAAAAGATTAATCTTTTAGGACAATGCTAAAGGACCACCTTCTTACGCATTAGATTAAGTGGGGCAATTGATGTGAGCTTATATGCCTCAATTATTATCGTTAATTGTTAATTAGCACATTGATCGTCATCTCATTGATGTGATTAGCTCTCCACCTCCATAATTTAGAAGATTATATATAAGAGCTATCAATAAGTGTTTTTCATGGAATTAATCACCTCTAGCACTCTTTGTTAATAGTCCAGTAGTCAAATGATTATGGCTAATTTCCTTGAATACCTTGTATTTTTCTTCGTATGGTTAGTCTCTTTCATCTTGTTCCGAACCATCTTCACCAAGCCTAGAAGTCTCCCTCCAAGTCCACGAGCCCTACCAATCATTGGCCACCTCCACCTCCTTGGCCGCATCC
The DNA here is from genome assembly GCF_965620075.1 of Prunus avium. Classification (NCBI taxonomy): domain Eukaryota; kingdom Viridiplantae; phylum Streptophyta; class Magnoliopsida; order Rosales; family Rosaceae; genus Prunus; species Prunus avium. The sequence goes on from NC_142290.1 coordinate 25,978,834, forward strand.
CTCACCAAGGCCTGCACAAGCTTTCAAACCGCTATGGACCTTTAATTCACCTCTTCTTTGGCTCCATACCATGTGTCGTTGCCTCCTCACCAGAAATGGCCAAAGAATTCCTCAAAACCAATGAAACGTCCTTCTTGAACCGCCCCAAGATGGCGAATGTAGACTACCTCACTTATGGCTCAACGGACTTTGCCATGGCACCCTATGGACCTTACTGGAAGTTCATGAAGAAGCTTTGCATGACTGAACTCCTCGGAGGCAGAATCCTAGAGCAGAACCTACCGATTCGCCATGACGAGATCAAGCGGTTTTTACATGTTGTGCTAAGCAAAGCTGATAAAGGTGAAGAACTAGATGTTGGGTCAGAGCTTGTGCGGCTAAGCAACAACATCATATCGAGGATGGCACTAAAACGACGGTGTTCAGAACAAGACGAAGAAGCCCACAAGGTGAGGGAGTTGGTGGGAGAGATGAATGAGCTTGCTGGGAAATTTAATTTTACAGATATGTTTTGGTTCTGCAAGAATTTCGACTTGCAAGGATATGGGAAAAGGCTTAAAGAGGTCCGGGATAGGTACGATGACATGATGGGAAAGATCATAAAGGAGCATGAAGATGCAAGGAGGAAGAGGATTAAGGAAAGGGAGGGTGACGATGGATTGGATTTGCTTGATATTCTGCTTGATATATATGAAGACGAAGGCTCAGAGATCAAATTGTCAAGAGAAAACATTAAAAGCTTTATCATGGTAAATAGTCTTTTACGCATACATTTATCAGCTAGAGACTAGAGTCGTCAAAATTTTATTTTCCAAATTAATTAACAAATATGAAAAAGTTGTGTTGAAAGTATTTGTCATGCGTTAGAAAGTCAAGGGACCAATGATGGACTTATAAGGAGTTTAGCTACTGTCCCATACTCACAGTTGGTTTTGGGGTGAAACCTTAACTTTCTTCATAGTACCAGAACATGTTGGGCATAACGGCCACACGTGCTCTCAAGTCACCCAATATATCATTTAAGATCCCAAAACTTTGGTATTTAAGTTTGTGTATCGGCATTATTGTCTACATGATTCCATGGTAGCTCAAAAACTTTGGTATTTATTTTTGGCTTTGGGGCTATAAGGAAACTGACATATCTAACATATGAACTTTTACAGAACATGTTTGGTGCTGGGACTGACACATCTTCATCAACAATGTCATGGGCTATAGCAGAGCTAATTAACCACCCAAATGTGGTGGAAAAAGCAAGGGAAGAGATTGATTCTGTAGTGGGAAAGAGTAGATTGGTAGGAGAATCTGATACTGCTAACCTTCCCTACCTCCAAGCAATAGTAAAGGAAACGCTGAGGCTTCACCCAGCAGGCCCAATGGTTGTAAGAGAGAGCACAGAAGAGTGCACTATCAATGGCTATACTATTCCAGCAAAGACCAGGCTCTTTGTGAATGTGTGGGCTATCAATAGGGACCCAAATCATTGGGAGAACCCACTTGAGTTCCAGCCAGAGAGGTTTCTTGCTGAGGAGGGCAGTGGGAAGAGCCCTTTGGATGTGAGAGGGCAGCATTTTCATTTTCTGCCTTTTGGGAGTGGAAGAAGAATCTGTCCTGGAACTACCTTATCTCTTCAGGTTGTGCAGGCAACTGTGGCTGCTATAATTCAATGCTTTGATTGGAAGGTTAAGGGTGGAGGTTCTGTGAACATGGAAGAGGCGCCTGGGATCACGGTTCCTAGGGCTCATCCCTTGGTTTGTATCCCTGTGGCCAGGCTTAGCCCATTTCCAGCAACCTGATTTACATTAATTTCAAAATTAAGCATTCCAAAAAGCTTGATATATCCTTCAAAAAACTAGCTATCGCTTTCTATGTCACCCTGTTTAATTGTTATAAGAAGGGTCTATGCAGAAATGTTTAGTTTATGTAACTGTTCCTCTTTATATTTTGAGTCTTCTAATTACCAAGCTAAGTGAAGCTTCTCTGTGTTTCCATATATATTGGATAGATTTCAAAGATAAACAAGTCAATGCACAAAGTAAAGAAATTTATAGTAAGAAATTAGAGCGGAAAACTTTCTCATTAATCAATCAGTACTTCTAAGCCATCTCCAGACAGAAAAATTCACTTCACATACACTTTCCGTTTGATAATAGTACGTATACCGAAAGAGAAAAAAAAAAGACTTCTCCCTTCGATAAGCTCTATATTTTACAACATCATATGGTCAGATGTCACCGGTGAGTGAATGAGAGTTGGTCAGAAACTAGATTATATGCATGGTGGATGGAACGACACTGGCATAATTAGAGCTTGGCTTTTGGCATCCAAGTGTAGTCCCTAACGCTTGTATGTCTTCATCCTTGATAGTGCCCGGGGTATTGGCTGTGTGATAGTAAGTTTTATAACTCTGGATGCTGAGACATAAAGTTCTTCAAGATATCCTGCTTCTGCAACTGATGACACCAACAAAACTTGCAATCTGACTTAACCTGAAAATTTTCATCACCAGTGAACAGTTTATAACTTGTGAAAAACAAATCAACATTGAGTAAAATTAAAATGCAAAGCACACAACAGTAGGAAAAAAAGAGAGCAGAGGATGAGAATATACTTTCAATTGGGAGTCATTTCTTCTGGTAAATCATTGATTCAATGAGATCTGAGATCTCGATAGGTTTTGAGCCAATAATTGTCCCTTGACTCTCTTTCTGTTTGAAAACCTAAGAATGGAGGAGTTTTCCTCCATTATTTTCTGAGGAAACCTATAATTCAATAAACCAGATTTGCAGGAAATGAGAAAATGATCAAACCCTTGAAAACAAGACCTACTATATATAGGACTTAGCTAGGATTTCTATGAAGGATGACAAGGACTTTGCTCCTTATTTATAACATGGTGAGGTTTTCCATTTTATCTAAATACCAAACGTGCCAAAAAAATTTAGGTAATAATTTCCATACAAAGCTGAATTTAAATGGTTAATGAGGAATACAAAATTCTTGAAAAATGAAAATTTTAACTTACTTAGCAAAATATTTAAGTTTATTGCTATAAAATGCTTTTTCCTTGAAGAAGAATCAACATGTACTATAAATGAAATCCTTGTGATTATAAAATCGACCAGGGGATTAGGCTTCAAGTGCATGTATGCTTTCGATCTCGCTCTTTTGGCAAAGCAAGGATAAAGCTTTAGGAGCCTTGGGCAGTTGGGGAGTTTCATTAATCCACATGTCACTGAATGAGTGGAGGATCAGATATGGTACAAACAACTTCAAAACCAATTTGCAATGGGCATTCTATATGCTCTTTGAACTTGATAATCAGTATTGAAATGAGATGAAAAAAAAAAAAAAAAAAAGGTCATGTGCGTGCTTTTCTTTGCCGCTTCTTCCTTTCGACCTTGATTTGGTAAAAAGTCGGTGCAAAGCCGTCAATATTTTACCTGCACATGAAATACAGGGATATAATTACCAACAAAGAAGAAAACTAAGTAGATAAACTGAAAGTATCTAGATGAGAAAATGTCAGTCTAAAAACAAAATAAAATGTCAACCAAAGGAATCATAGCATGTGAAACAGAAATATTACCAAACCAGAAAGCGCACTCAATAGTAGGGAAAGGAGAGCAGAAAAAGAGGAATTAATTACCGTATGGGGGAACACAATAATTTCTTCTGGTAAATCAACAATTCGATAAGCTCTCAACAGATTTCGAGATACAAAGTCATCTTTGTTTGTTTTTTTATTTGAAAACCTAAGGATGGAGTCATTTTCCTCCATTACTTTCTAACTCACTTTTGATTCCCCTATAGCATGAAATCCAGGAGAAGCACGAGATAGGAGAAACAAGAAATGCGAATACACAAGAAAAGACCTACGATATTTCTATGGAGGAATGAGGAGTGTAGTCTCAAGTCCTTATTTATAACGTTGAGAAGAAAATTCTAGTGGCTGTGCATAACAGACTGGCATTGTATCCATATCCTTCTAGCAAAAATTTTACCAAATAGTTTCTATATAAAGGATGACAAAATAAATGCTAATTGGTAAATATACAATGTATGAAAATTTAATTTTCAAACTTAGAAAAATAATTAACTTATTTCCATAACAATGATTTTCTCACAAGTAAAAAATGTTTAACATATTTTACTATCGTTCAAAGAGTCGTAATTGTTGTCTATCAAGGTACCTGTTGCTTTATTTTCATAAAAAAGGCGCGCGCATATCATTTATTCAAAAATCTGTTGGTTTTTAAATTTATGTGCAATATCGTTGCCTGTTTGACACTTGAAATTACGACTTCTTGTTTAAAATACGGTTAGTTAGTTGGTTGTATTATTACTATAGCACCAATTTTCCCATATGTATTTGGAAACACTCTGTCATTATGGCTAATGACTAATGACCATATATTAAACCAAAATCTATAGCTATTTAAACTTACAATCGTGAGTTTGAGGTCTCTTTTATTTATATGTTATATATGTACTAAAAAAAGTATTATTTTCAAGTTTTAATTTTTAACTCATGCACTTACGGTTATGGAGACTACAAGAACATTGTTAGAAGAAGAATCACTACTTTATAATCAACATTGACATTGTCACGAGATCCACAAAATCCACTATAAGAATTAACGCATGGGCTTTAGATTGAAACTCCGGTAGCTCATGATGACCAGCAAAAGAACATACGAGAAACATACGAGAATTCTAAGGCCCGTGTCTATTAATGTTTTTTTCTCATGTTTAATAATGTTAAGAAAGTAACTAGGAAATACCACTTTATATTTTTTTTTCCATGTTTGGTTTGTGTAGGAATGTACAACAAAGCTTGTTTAAATTTTCAATTATATATACCCATATTAGATTTAAAAAAAAACATTTAATGCTATATTGTAATTCTAAATTGTTAATGAGGACAAAATGGTCACTAAAAAGGTGCATTAAGGATTTCATTTTCCCTTATATTTTCCCATATGCCAAACAACTATTTTCCACGCCTGGACTCACCAAACATGGCACATCATTCCCAAGCCCCATTTCCCATAAACCAAACGCCCCTGTGTTTATACATCAACTAGAGAAAAAGAAATATGGGCTTTTTAGATATAGATCCATTCTCATCAAGATCTAATGGATGCAGTCCATATGCTCTCCCTCTTCCATTGTAGTCGGTTCAGTTTCCACCTCAAACCGAAATTTGAATCGGTACTATTTAACCAGTGTAGTTCGGTTCGGTTTTGGTGAAAAAAATTTATGAAACTGACCAGTCAGGTTTAAACTAGTTCCAATGCGGTTTCCAGTTTTTCCAGTTTCGAAACGAATATTTTATTTATTTATTTTTCAAAATATTTATTTTTATAAATTCCAACTAAAATTTTAATTTTTGGGATTAAAAATTCACAATTGATCCAATTTTATGTAAAGAGAGATGATTGAGCCTAGAAAAGAAAGGTACTTTGAAGTTGGGCTTGGGGAAATATTAGTTATAGGATTAGAAATTAAGCATTGAACTTAAATAATTTTAAAATAAATATATAAAAAAAAGCAATCGGTCTGGTTTTTTAAGGTATGAAATCGGCATCGGAACCGGTTTGGTTCTGTGCCGATTTGTTGACATTTTTAGTCAACACAGATTTTTCCCCCCCTTTTTTTTATCTAGTGCGGCTCGGTGTTCTGTTTTCCAGTCTCGATACCCACCCCTAATCAGTATTGAAATGGGAAACATGTCCACTGCTCCTGACATAAACATGTTCCCGGCAGTCCCACCCCTAACTTCCACCCTTTAAGTTTAAGGCTCTATGGTCCGGTCTCAATACCTGGTAATATCCTCCTCTATGTGGTGTTCTCACTATGTGAATCTTCATCCGCCATCTTCTTAAACTTGATAGAGATGGTTATTGCCTTTTCAGTTGTTCCTCCAGTCGAGCCCTCTCTGAAGCAATTGTAATTAGCTTAAGCTACATAGCAATTGCGCTTGCAGTGGCTGCAGTGATTGGTTCCATAATGGTTTGGAAAACAAAAAGCACAAACTAGAACAATAAAAAACATTAACAGTTTAAGAATGTTATGAATAATAATCAACTACCTCTTAGTCTAGTAGTATCGCTCTTCTTAATGGTAGATGAGATCTCAAGTTCAAATTCACCACCCCTTTTGATGAAAAGAAAGAATGTTATGAAAAATAAAATAAAATAAAATAAAATAAAATAAAAACTAGAAGTATACTACTTGACTCCTTACCGGTAAGGAAATACTCCTCCTTCATGCGAATCACAATTTGACACATATACAAAAATAATTCATAAAAAACACAAAAAGAAAAACTTCTACACACACGTCACACTGCTAATGGCAGGAATGTAGGAGCTCCTACTTACTTGATAAGAAGGGAAGTATTTTCCAAACTAGAAAGCACACCAAAGTACTAGGGAAAGAGAAACAACAGAGAAAGAAAATATACATTGCAGGGAAGACATAAATTTAATTTCTGGTGAATCATCAATCCGATATCTTAATAGACTTTGAAGTAATAATTGTCCCTGGACTCGCTTTTTATTCGAAAATCTAAGGATGGAGGTAATTTCCTCCTTGATTCTCAAACTCCTCTTTTATTCCCTATACGAGTGACTTATTAGAATTGAAAAAATGAGAATTCGCAAGATGACCCTATTACAGTAGAAAGGAGAAAATATGGCCTATTAGAAGAGAAAGTAAATAAAAAAAAAGGATACATATATACTAAAGAATTTAGCTAGGATTTTCTATCAAGGATGACAAGAATTGTTTCAAGATATTGTGGGGTCTCGAGGCCCAGGGTCTTCTAGTTGTTGGGCTTCGTGCCTCCTTAGAGCCCAAAAAAGAAGATTAAAGAAGAATGGCAGCATCAAAGTAAAATTGGTTGGAACTGTTGGGATAGTACTTCTTCGGTGTCAAGAAGTCAGATGCTGTTAACCTCAAGTTAAACCCAAGAAGCAATAGAATACAGGTTTCCTATACCTTCATATAAATCCTCAAGATATAGAAGTTGCTGAATATTGCAATAATAAACCCAAAAGTTGAATGTGGGTTGAAATCCTGCAACCCCCCACCAAAAGGAAAAAGAAAGAAAAGGAGAAAACTAGTCTTTGACCTAATCAGCTGCAGATAGCAACTAGCAAGAATGACCAAATGCTTGCATGTAAAAGCTTGGAAATAGCCGGCTCTAAACCAATTGAAAATTTGAAACAAAGAAGTTATGACAAGAACAACGTTGTAATTAATACATAGATTAACACACACTTGTTGTTATTTAAACTCCCATTTTGCACCAAAAACGGCTGCTGACCCAGTCTCTCCTCCTCACCCTTAGAACACTACACAACAGGCTTTCCAATGATTAGTTGCTTTCAAATGTAACCAGAAACAAACAATTTAAAATGTAAACAAATAGATTAAACTTGTCTTAATCTAATGGCAATCTTCCCCTGAGCGATAGCGATATGATTTTTATAACATGTCTTACAAGAATAAAGAGATTCACAAATTATGGGAAATTCAGTTCCTCAAGAACTAAAAACTTCTGAGAACAAAACAGTGCTTCATCTCCTTATATAAGAACGCCTTAGATCAACGCCTTTTTGCAAGATTATTACAAAGATCAATCAACCATGGAAGTAGATTTCCAAGGCTACATCATACTTTTCCTTGTGTGGCTAGTCTCCACAATTCTTGTTCGAATTGTACTCACCAAAATTCGAACCAAGCCTTGCCTTCCACCAAGTCCGATGGCCTTACCAATCATTGGACACCTCCACCTCCTTGCTCCGATACCTCACCAAGCTCTTCACAAGCTGTCTAACCGCTATGGATCTTTGATTCACATCTTTCTTGGTTCTGTCCCTTGTGTAGTCGCTTCCTCACCCGACATGGCGAAAGAGTTCCTCAAGACTCATGAAGGGTCTTTTTCCAACAGGCCTTATATTGCTGCTGTTGATTATCTCACATATGGGTCAGCTGATTTTTCATTTGCTCCTTATGGACCTTACTGGAAATTCATGAAGAAACTTTGCATGTCTGAGCTTCTTGGTGGAAGAACACTCGATCAACTCCTTCCCATCAGGCGTGAAGAGTTGACAACTTTCATACAGTTGATTCTAAAGAAGGCCAAGGCAGCTGAGGCAGTTGATGTCGGAGCAGAGCTTATCACGGTAACAAATAATGTTATATCAAGAATGACTATGGGGCAGAGTTGCTCTGGAAATGAGACAGAGGCTAATGAGATTAGGAAGCTGGTGAAAGCTACAGCTGAGCTTTCGGGGAAGTTTAATCTGTCAGACTTTATTTGGTTTTGTAAGAATTTGGATTTGCAGGGATTTGGTAAAAGACTTAAGGAAGCACGCGATAGGTTTGATACTATGATGGAGAGGATTATAAAGGAGCATCAAGAGGCAAGGAAGAAGAAGAAGGAGCTTGGTGAGGGTGGTGATGCAGTTAAGGGTTTACTTGACATTTTACTTGACATATCAGAAGATGAGACCTCAGAGTTTAGGTTGAGTATGGTAAACATAAAGGCCTTCATCATGGTACATAACTCTGATCTTTACACACAACTTTCACTGCCTAATATTGCTCATTCCCTGATAGCTAATGCCTCTATTTAAGATTGAAGCATTCATTTATTAATTAGTTAATGATGTAATAATATCCTAATGATTGACAGAAATATTCGATCCATGAAACTAATGTAACACCAAATCTGTAGATGAAACACTGCTTCAAGTTCAAGAAACTCTGAGTTCATTAAAGCATAAAAAATCACTGATTATATGTTGTTAAATTGACTTGGAGCGTAGTTTTGCTTCCCTCTGTACAAGCTCTCTGTTACAATATGCATGATGTAAGAAGAAGGTTACATGCATAACCGGCCTACACAAATTCTTTTCCATAAGGCCGGACGTTAGCTTGCTTAGGAAAACTTAAAATCACAATAAATTTCTAAATGCTATGAGCATAAGCAAATGAAGCACTTCTTGATTATTAATTAGTCTTGGATACATGTTCACAGGATATATTCACAGCTGGAACCGACACATCCGCAATCACGACAGAATGGGCACTAGCAGAGCTGATCAACCACCCAGAAGTGATGAAGAAAGCAAGACAAGAAATTGACTCCATAGTTGGAAAGAACAGACTGGTAGAAGAATCAGACATTTCCAACCTTCCCTACCTACAAGCCATAGTGAAAGAGACCCTAAGGCTTCACCCCACAGGCCCATTAATTTTGAGAGAGTCAACAGAAGCCTGCAGCATTGGTGGCTATGAGATTCCAGCAAAAACCAGATTGTTTGTCAATGTGTGGGCTATCAACAGAGACCCCAACCACTGGGAGAAGCCATTGGAGTTCGAGCCGGAGAGGTTTGTGACTGAAGAGGGAAGTGGGAAGAGCCAGTTGGATGTGAGGGGGCAGCATTTTCATCTGTTGCCATTTGGTAGTGGAAGAAGAGGGTGCCCTGGAACCTCACTTGCATTGCAGGTTGTGCAGACAACACTTGCCGCTATGATCCAGTGCTTTGAGTGGAAAGTTGAAGGAGGGAGCAATAATGTTGACATGGAAGAGGCAGCTGGATTAACACTACCAAGGGCTCATCCTTTGGTTTGTGTTCCAGTGGCTAGGCTCAATCCCTTCCCGTCTTCTTGATCAGGCATTAAGAATCAAATTTAAAGCAGATTAATGTCTACTCGAATATTAATATAAGAAGAATACTTGTAACGAACTATTTCTGTTTACAGAAAAATTAAGGTATGACATGTATGTACAAAATTTTCTTTTTATAATATTAATAAGTTATTTTTGTGTACGTGTCAGACTATAATTTATATGTTGGCTCTCTAGAGCAGTGTCGTATATAATACATCTACTCTATCAAATTGTGCTACTTTCTATTTACTTTTGGCTCACATTGAAAAACCCCCCCACCCTATCTCACGAATCACGATCTGCAAATCACTCAAGAACAAAAATACAAAAACGTCCAACAAAGAGAGAAAGTTCAAGACAAAGCTCAATCACAAGGCTCCACGGATGAACGCGACATCATGTGCCTTCTCAGTTAATTTCTTTTGCTTTAATATTTTCTTTGGCAGTTGTTTCCATTGCTAATGATTTCTTCTCCTTTTTTTCTTGTCTTTATTTTTATTTTTATATATTTTCGGAGCACACTAGAAAGCCTCGTTTGGAACTTAGATTGACCAAGTATTAATTTTCATTGTGAAAAGGTTGATTGTAATAGAGTATAGCTTTAATAAAAATAAGTAACTTACCCTCCGTTTGGATGAAGGACTTGAAAATTGCATAGAATTCTTAAATGACGAAATTTAGATATCCGTCTTTTAAATTTTTGGCAATTAATAATTTCAGTGTTTGAAGTTATTTATGTCGAATTTGTAAATGACAGAAATTATAGAGAAAGAAAATATACATTGGAGGGAAGACATAAATTGAATTTCTGGTAAATCGTCAATCTGATGTCTTAATAGACTTTGAACTAAGAGTTGTCCTTGGACTCGCTTTCTATTCGAAAATCTAAGGATGGAGGTATTTTCCTCCATGATTCTAAAACTCCCCTTTTATTCCCTCTAATAAGAAGATACAAGGGGAGCGATTGACTTAGAATTGAAAAAAAAAAAGAGAATTCGCAAGATGACCCTATTGCAGTAGAAAGGATAAAATATGCCTATTAGAAGAGAAAGGAAAAAAAGGATACATATATACTAAAGAATTTAACGAGGATTTTCTATCAAGGATGACAAGAATTGTAGAATTGAGTCACTATTTATAACAGGGTGATGAGTACCATTTGTGTTGCATACCATAATGGCATTGTCCACATCCACTGGCCGATATATTTCACCTAACAATTTCCAAAATAAAGTTGAATTTGAATGGTAAATTATAAATGCGTATACACAATTTATATTTAAAAATAATTTTTCTTTTAAGGCAAAAATACATTGAAGATCTACCATTTCTTTCTTTAAAAAATATATATAATAACATAAGATTGGTCAATTTTTAGGAGCAACATTACTTGAAATTACTCATGAAATTACATTTTGGTCCAATTGTTGGATCCGCTAGATCGTGAATTCTAGAGAGAGGGATTAAAAAGAAAGATTTTAGGATCTGAAAGATAGAGAACAACGAGTGTGGTATCGTGATTTTTGGGCTATTTCTGAACTTATCCCCAATAATTCCGTATGAAAGGATGGATTAGCTCATTATAAACCCTAGTTAAAACCCCTCACTACAGTCTCTCTATTATTTTAGGCAAGTTTTTGTTTCAAGATACTGCAGGGTCTTCTAGTTGTTGGGCTTCGTGCCTACTTAGAGCCCAAAGAGGAAGATTAAAGAAGAATAGCAGCATCAAAGTAAAATTGCTTGGTACTGTTGGGATAGTATTTCTTCAGTATCAAGAAGTCAGATGGTGTTAACCTCAAGTTAAACCCAAGAAGCAATAGAATACGGGTTTCCTATACCTTCATATAAATCCTCAAGATATAGAAGTTGCTGAATATTGCAATAATAAGCCCAAAAGTTGAATGTGGGTTGAAATCCTGCAACCCCCCCACCAAAAGGAGAAAACTGGTCTTTGACCTAATCATCTGCAGATGGCAACTAGCAAGAATGACCAAATGCTTGCATATAAAAACTTGGAAATAGCCGGCTTTAAACCAATTGAAAATTTGAAACAAAGAAGTTATGACAAGAACAACGTTGTAATCAATACATGCATGCACGCTTGTTGTCATTTAAACTCCCATGTTGCACCAAACACAGCTGCTGACCCAGCCTCTGCTCCCCAACCTTAGAACAGTACACAACAGGCTTTCCAATGATTAGTTGCTTTCAAATGTAACCAGAAACAAACAATTTAAAATGTAAACAAATAGCGATATGATTTTTATAACAAGTCTTACAAGAATAAACAGATTCTCAAATCATAAGAATTTCAGTTCCTCAAGAACTAAAAACTTTAGAGAACAAAACAGTGCTTCATCTCCTTATATAAGAACGCCTTAGATCAACGCCTTTTTGCAAGATTATTACAAAGATCAATCAACCATGGAAGTAGATTTCCAAGGCTACATCATACTTTTCCTTGTGTGGCTAGTCTCCACAATTCTTGTTCGAATTGTACTCACCAAAATTCGAACCAAGCCTCGCCTTCCACCAAGTCCGATGGCCTTACCAATCATTGGACACCTCCACCTCCTTGCTCCGATACCTCACCAAGCTCTTCACAAGCTGTCTAACCGCTATGGATCTTTGATTCACATCTTTCTTGGTTCTGTCCCTTGTGTAGTCGCTTCCTCACCCGACATGGCGAAAGAGTTCCTCAAGACTCATGAAGGGTCTTTTTCCAACAGGCCTTATATTGCTGCTGTTGATTATCTCACATATGGATCAGCTGATTTTGCATTTGCTCCTTATGGACCTTACTGGAAATTCATGAAGAAACTTTGCATGTCTGAGCTTCTTGGTGGAAGAACACTTGATCAATGCCTTCTCGTTAGGCGTGAAGAGTTGGCAAGTTTCGTACAGTTGATTCTAAAGAAGGCCAAGGCAGCTGAGGCAGTTGATGTCGGAGTAGAGCTTACGACGGTAACAAATAATGTTATATCAAGAATGACTATGGGGCAGAGTTGCTCTGCAAATGAGACAGAGGCTAATGAGATTAGGAAGCTGGTGAAAGCTACATCTGAACTTTCGGGGAAGTTTAATCTGTCAGACTTCATTTGGTTTTGTAAGAATTTGGATTTGCAGGGATTTGGTAAAAGACTTAAGGAAGTGCGCGATAGGTTTGATACTATGATGGAGAGGATCATAAAGGAGCATCAAGAGGCAAGGAAGAAGAAGAAGGAGCTTGGTGAGGGTGATGATGCAGTTAAGGGTTTACTTGACATTTTACTTGACATATCAGAAGATGAGACCTCAGAGTTTAGGTTGAGTATGGTAAACATAAAGGCCTTCATCATGGTACATAACTCTGATCTTTACACACAACTTTCATTGCTCATTCCCTGATAGCTAATGCCTCTACTTAAGATTGAAGCATTCATTTATTAATTAGTATTTGTTAAATGGTAAGTGATGTAGTAATATACTAATGATTGACAGAAATATTCGATCCATGAAACTAATGTAACACAAAATCTGTAGATGAAACACTGCTTCAAGTTCAAGAAACTCTGAGTTCATTAAAGCATAAACAATCACTGATTATATGTTGTTAAATTGACTTGGAGCGTAGTTTTGCTTCCCTCTGTACAAGCTCTCTGTTACAATATGCATGATGTAAGAAGAAGGTTACATGCATAACCGGCTTACACAAATTTTTTCCACAAGGCCGGACGTTAGCTTGCTTAGGAAAACTTAAAATCACAATAAATTTCTAAATGCTATGAGCATAAGCAAATGAAGCACTTCTTGATTATTTATTAGCCTTGGATACATGTTCACAGGATATATTTACAGCTGGAACCGACACATCCGCTGTCACGATAGAATGGGCACTAGCAGAGCTGATCAACCACCCAGAAGTGATGAAGAAAGCAAGACAAGAAATTGACTCCATAGTTGGAAAGAACAGACTGGTACAAGAATCAGACATTACCAACCTTCCCCACCTACAAGCCATAGTGAAAGAGACCCTAAGGCTTCACCCCACAGGCCCATTAATTATGAGAGAGTCAACAAAAGCCTGCAGCATTGGTGGCTATGAGATTCCAGCAAAAACCAGATTGTTTGTCAATGTGTGGGCTATCAACAGAGACCCCAACCACTGGGAGAAGCCATTGAAGTTCGAGCCGGAGAGGTTTGTGACTGAAGAGGGAAGTGGGAAGAGCCAGTTGGATGTGAGGGGGCAGCATTTTCATCTGTTGCCATTTGGTAGTGGAAGAAGAGGGTGCCCTGGAACCTCACTTGCATTGCAGGTAGTACAGACAACAGTTGCAGCTATGATCCAGTGCTTTGAGTGGAAAGTTGAAGGAGGGTGCAATAATGTTGACATGGAAGAGGCAGCTGGATTAACACTACCAAGGGCTCATCCTTTGGTTTGTGTTCCAGTGGCTAGGCTCAACCCCTTCCCATCTTCTTGATCCGGCATTAAGAATCAAATTTAAAGCAGATTAATGTCTACTCGAATATTAATATAAGAAAAATTATTGTAACGAACTATTTCTTTTTGCAGAAAAATTACAGTCTGATATGTATGTAAAAGCTTTTCTTTTTATAATTTTAATGAGTTATTTTTGTGTACGTATTAGACTATAATTTATATGTTTGGCTCTCCAGAGCAGTGTCGTATATAATTAATCTACTCTATCAAATTGTGCTACTTTCTATTTACTTTTGGCTCACATTGGAAAAAACCCCACCCAATCTCACGAATCATTATCTGCAAATCACTCAAGAACAAAAATAAATAAAAAGTCCAACAAAGAGAGAAAGTTCAAGACAAAGCTCAATCACAAGGCTCTACGGATGAACGACATCATGTGCCTTCTCAGTTAATTTCTTTTGCTTTAATTTTTTCTTTGGCAGTTGTTTCCATTGCTAATTATTTCTACTTCTTTTTTTCTTCTTTTTTTTATATTATTTATTTATATATTTTCGGAGCACACTAAAAAGCCTCGTTTGGAACTTAGATTGACCAAGTATTAATTTTCATTGTGAAAAGGTTGATTGTAATAGAGTATAGCTTTAATAAAAATAAGTAACATTTTTTGTGTTACAAAATTAATAAAAATGTTGCGCTTCCGAGTGTATGATTAAAAAGAGGCATCTCGCAAAATTGTAATGATGTTTTTTTTATTTTCGTGAGAAAGGGGGGGAAAACCCCAAACAAAACAAACTAAGCAGCAGCAGGTATCATGCGGGCTGTAGCGATCCCAAGGATATCATCAATAAGGATATTTTCCAGCCAGCCTGGGGCCTCATCAAGGAGACATCCACCTAGCGCTAAGTTATAACCCAATTTGCAATAGCAGCTGCAGCATAATTTCTGTCTCTGTATATGTGGTGAATGGAGCAGCCTCCAATTTGTGCAATGAGCTCATTGTAATGATGTTTCATATGCAAGATAGACAGGTCATTTTTTTTTTGGTAAATACCACGAGGTGTCCCCACACCCAAAGGGTGGGATTAATCCCCGCTCGAGGTTCGTCTTGCCTCTTGCCACAAAGTACTTCAAACGGGTTTCGAACCCCTGTCATTTAACCAACACAACAATAGTATAAACGAAATAAAAAACTAACGTGCTTGCGCTTCATAGGCCTCTCGCACATGGGAGCTCGTTAAGAGAGGCTAATTTGATATCAAATGTAGTGTCAGAAAATTTATACCGTGCAAGAGAATAGGCTAGTTTGATATCAATTGTGGTGTCTGAAAATTCATATGTCCCCCGTTATTAAATATATGTTATTTTAATAGCGGTATCGGATACGGGGTTTTTGAGGGGTAAGGCTCATTATGTCCCCGTGAATTTTTTTGTTATCAATGAAATTCATTCGTACCATCGAGTTTTCAATAAGTTTGTATATAAGGTAAATTTAGCCCACGTCATTTTCAAATCCTGAGTCCGTCCCTGCACATAACCCCACTCCCCGCCTTCACGCACATATCTTTGTAGTAGGTTTGTACCTCAAGGTAAATTTAGCTCACTTCATTTTCAAATCCTGGGTCCGTCTCTGCACACTACCAATGTGCCTTGAAGGTTTGAACCTGAGACTATTGGTCTGCAAGTCAAGGGTCTTTTCCACTAAATTAGATTCCGTTGACTCAACATCTCTTTCTTAAAAGAGTAGAAAGAGCCAAAGTAGTCTTAATCTGTTATTGAAGCCTCCTTTGGCAGTGGTATGCTAGTTGAGTAATTTATAAATTCATCATGTTTTGCGCATGTCACTAAAATTATTGTTTTTTTTTTCAAGCACGAGCTCTTCGTTTATGTTTTAATCTCAAGTGGTTCTTATCCGTATATTATCTTACCCACTCTATTCCACTTAGTAAAGTGGTTCTTCCACTTAGTAAAGTTCATTCTTTATATAACAGGTGTACAGAGGGCTCAAAGTCTCAACATTAATATATAGGAAATCTAATTCCTCAGGAATTAAACCCCTGCAAATGACTTAGTGTTTTAGCTTCTCATATGAGCAACCCTCAATCAACCATGGAAGCAGATTTCCAAGGCTACATTATACTTTTCCTTGTCTCCATGGTTCTGGTTCGAACCATACTCACCAAAATTCAGAACAAACCTCGGCTTCCACCAAGTCCAATGGCCTTACCAGTCATTGGACATCTCCACCTCCTTGCTCCAATTCCTCACCAAGCTTTTCACAAGCTGTCTAGCCGCTACGGTTCTTTGATTCACATCTTTCTTGGTTCTGTTCCTTGTTTAGTTGCTTCCTCACCAGACATGGCCAAAGAGTTCCTCAAGACTCATGAAGGTTCCTTCTCCAGCAGGCCTTCTATGGCTGTTGTTGATTACCTCGCATATGGATCGTCTGATTTTGCATTTGCTCCTTATGGACCTTACTGGAGATTCATGAAGAAACTATGTGTTTCTGAGCTTCTTGGTGGAAGAACACTGGATCAGCTCCTTCCCATCCGGCGCGAAGAGTTGACAAGTTTTGTACAATTGATCCGAAAGAAGGCCAAGGCAGCTGAGGCTGTTGATGTTGGAGCAGCGCTTATGACGATAACGAATAATATCATAACAAGAATGACTATGGGGCAGAGTTGGTCTACAAATGAAAGAGACGCTGATGTGGTCAGGAAGGTGGTGAAAGCTACTGCTGAGCTTAAAGGGAGGCTTAACTTGTCGGATTTAATTTGGTTTTGTAAGAACTTGGATTTGCAGGGCTTTGGGAAAAGGGTTAAGGAATTGCGCGATACGTTCGAGACAATGATGGAGAGGGTTATAGAGGAGCATCAAGAGGCAAGGAAGAAAAGGAAGGAACTTGGTGAAGGTGGTGATGCCGTTAAGGATTTGCTTGACATTTTACTTGACATATCCGAAGATGAGACCTCAGAGTTTAGATTGAGTAGAATAAACATAAAGGCCTTCATCATGGTACATAACTCTGATCTTGACACAAAATTTCACTATCTGTTATTTGTTAAAGCATTCATTCTTTCATTCATTATGTAGTATTTGTCAAAGGACAACAATCAGGCTAAAACTCTGAGGTCATTGCATTAAGCTCCTAATGATTGTCATTGTCAAAGCTATCAAATTAATGTAACACCAGATCTGTAGATGAAATAGTAATTGAAGAAATCCTTTTCTTCTCTGCTCCTGAAAATGTACATGCTCAAAGCATTACTGTTTTCACTGATTGAAATAGATTGATTATTTCTAAGTGCTATGATGAGCATATGCAAATCAAGCAATTCTTGGTTATTAATTAGTATTGGGTACATTTTCACAGAAGTGATGAAGAAAGCAAGACAAGAAATTGAGCTAATCAACCACCCAGAAGTGATGAAGAAAGCAAGACAAGAAATTGACTCCATAGTTGGCAAAAACAGACTAGTACAAGAATCAGACATTTCCAACCTTCCTTACCTACAAGCCATAATGAAAGAGACCCTAAGGCTTCACCCTACAAGCCCATTAATTGCCAGAGAGTCAACTGAAGCCTGCAACATTGTTGGCTATGAGATTCCAGCAAAAACCAGATTGTATGTGAATGTGTGGGCTATCAACAGAGACCCGAACCACTGGGAGAAGCCATTGGAGTTCGAGCCGGAGAGGTTTATGACTGAAGAGGGAAGTCTGAAAAGCCAGTTAGATATGAGGGGACAACATTTTCATATGTTGCCATTTGGTAGTGGAAGAAGAGGGTGCCCTGGAATCTCACTTGCAGTAGCGGTTGTTCAGCCAACCCTTGCTGCTATGATTCAGTGCTTTGAATGGAAACTTGAGGGAGGAAATGGTAGTGGTATTGTTGACATGGAAGAGGGACCTGGCTTAACACTTCCAAGGGCTCATCCCTTAGTTTGTGTTCCAGTGGCTAGGCTCAATCCCTTTTTATCTTGTTGATCAAAGATCAATTAATGTTATGGCAAAAAAGTTTTCACAAGCTTGACCAAATGAAGATTTTGGGACATTACTGCATTCCCACGTTTTAAATAGAGGAGGTGAAAAATTCAAAGACTCTTATCAAATTAATGTGGTTCTTCTTTTATGTCCCTTTCTTACCCGTTTGAGTTTTGATCTTCCCCTTTTATTGGTCTGAGCTGATATGATTGATCATAGATGTTAAGAAATACCACATGAATGAATGGTGGGAGATTAATGTGATCTTGAATCTAAATTGGGGCTTCCCTCATACATATACCTATCTCTCCTACCGCAGGCTTCCAGCCAGGTCCACCAACCCAATGTGCAGTTTGGCAATAACGCAAATTTTTTTTTTTTTTTTTTTTTTTTTTTGGATGAAAACAATAACGCAAATTTGGAATATTGCATTCAGTCCAAACAACTAGTGGGAGACCATAATTTAAGGCAACACAATAAGATAAGATTATAAAATCAAAAGTGGAATTCACAATAATGGAATAACTTTGGGAAAAAAAAATGAAGATGCAGCTTAAGATCTGCGTAGTCTGTGGGACAATTATGCAAAGGCTAAAATGTAATGCCACTTGCCACACAACCTAATACTTGATCATGATGATCCGACCAAAAAAAAAGAGATCATGATGACAAGTTGCAACAAGGGATCTTTTTTTTTTTTTGTTTGTTGAAACAACAAGGGATCTTTTTCATTAACAAATCTATGGGGTTTTTCCATCATGGTGTGTAGTCTTTGCAAACACAATTTAATACCAACATAGACTTGTCAACGGGGTCTAGTCCAGTAGAAAAAGGTCTTGACTTGCAGACAAACATGAGTAAATCCAACCAATTGAAAGATCCAACATGTATATGACACGGTCAACTAACACGAATAATGAATGAATTAGGTTAGAGCATGTCTAATGCAAGGGCAAGTGGTAAGGGGCTAGGTGTTGTTTTAGTCCCTCAAAATGGTACTATTTACAAAATCTAACCTCTTAAATTTTTTGTGGTTCTAGTGGTGGTGAGGGGCTAGGGACTAGGGGCTAAAACTCAAAATTTCTTATGTTAGTTTATTATTATTTTATTTATGATTTAAAAAAAAAATAATTTCAAAGCATAAGAAAAACAACACAAAAATTTATTTTTGGAAACAATTTTGAGCCATAATTTGGAACAACAATTTTGATGAAAAAAGACAAACTCTTTTTTTTTTCTTTTTCATTTAATTTTGTAGTTACTAAGATAGCATATATTCGTGCCTTTGGTACACATGCTCAACTAGATCATTTTAGAGACTATCATGAACATAATTAGACCTAATTTGTGCATAACGATCCATAAAGCCGCCAAGATTTTGTCCGTCTCACCCACTGGCTCGAGTTCTTCATCATCTAGTCGCTCATATATTCTTACTTTCCTTGGGTTCATTGCGTCAACTTCTTCTACATCTAAATCTTCTTCATCTTCGGCATGCTCATCCTCCACAATCATGTTGTGCAGGATTACACAAACTATCATGATGGTTTGAAGGGTGGCCCTATTCCACATTCGAATAGCCCCCCCGAATGATGCCAAATTGAGCTTGCAATATACCAAAACATTGTTCAACGTCTTTACGCAATGCCTCTTGGTACTTGGAAAACATATTTTTCCTCTCATTATTGGGATTTGGAAATGTTTTCACAAGTGGATGAGTATACCGGTCTTGGCATGAAATAATCTCTCCTGAGCATCTTGTCATTGTCTTCCCTATATCGGTTGATGTATTCGCGACCGTTTTGAGAACCTGGTTTGGTGGGCAAATTGGAGGAGGAGCTTTGAAATTTTTCCATGGTCCCAAGGATAAAAGCATTTTTCTAACGTCTACTCTCATCATCTTCTTCACGATTCGATTCATCTTCTTGAACAATCTCTTCATTATGAAATGATAAGAAAAGATATCCAAGTGTTGGATTTTGAAGTATAGAGATAAGAGAAAAAGATGAAGATGAAAGCCTATTTATTAAGGTTTGAATGTAGAAATATAAAAAGAATAAACAAGTAAAAAAGGTTTGGAGTATATTAAATATTTTATTTTATTTTTTAAAAAAGGTAAAAACAAGGCTCAACTAGCCTTGAAACCTTTATAAAAAAAATATTTTTTTTAAAAAAAAACCATCAAGCAACTAGCCATTGCAAACTGTAAAAATAAAATAAAACAGCTTAGGAAGCAACTAGTTGTTGCAAACAAAAAATATAAAGAAAAAGAACAACCCAACAATTTGCCGTTGAAAAAATAGCTTTTGGAGGGCCATGTGGCAGAGCCTCATAGGCCATTGCATTTGGAAAAGATGTGACCCTTTTTGGTAAAAAAAAGCTAATTGTAGAGCCCACTCTTGCTCAGGCCAGCACTTGGGCTAAATCAACCCCTTATCTTGTCTTAGGCCAAACACATGCATTAGAAAGTGTCTTTTTTCATTTGAGGCCAGATCTGGACCTAGCCCAAGCCAGATAAGTCCCACTAGAAAAATGAGTAACTCTCTTTTGAGATGACAAACACATTTAACTATTATTATATGGAACATATGATTCATTTTCCTATTTTCAATATATATTTTATGAGTAATGGTATAATTATGGAATTATTTCTTATTATGTTGATACGTAGTATTTAGGATTAAGTTAGTTTTTATTGGATAAAGAATGTATTATTGAAGAACGATAAGGATATAGCAAAACAATGAGAAGTTTGAAGTAAAGTCCAATTCTAACCCTCATCCTTTTTAGCAAGTTTAAGGCACAATCAAAGTGTAGTGAGATGAGAAGTGATAGTCTTTCAACTTGGGACAACTTATTATCCTATTCAAACACACATGTATAAGTACGAATTTTAATTAAGATAAAAAGGAAATTCAGCGTTTAATTTTCTGTTCATATGAAATAAGGGCCAATCAGAACATGACACGATTATATACGAATAAGGTTAGAGTTAACTAGGTTTACACACAAACGCAAAATAACAAGACCCAACACTTCCTATTCACTTCTTTGCCCCGACACTTCCAAGTTCCAATCAAGCCAAAAGCTTCACAAAAGAACAGCCACGAAAACAAGCAAGGGAATATACCCCAAGCTATCCTAAGTTTTTTTTAAAATTTTTATTTTTTAAAAAAGGTATTATTAGAATCATCGAAAGCAGCACAAAATAAACTAATAAGAATGGATAAAGCATGAGTTGGCACGTGGACCCAATCCACCGTGTCAATGACAGGTCTATTCTCAGCCCATAGTTTTTGTTGTTCGCTTGTTTTTGTTTGGTAGATCTCTTCCCTCTCTCTCTCTCTCTCTCGTCTCTCACCACCTCTGTCTCCTATCGTCTCTTTGGTCTCACCAATTTCATCTTCACGTCTTCTCCTTGATTTTTGGATTATGAATGCCTATTGATTTATAATGCTATAGTTTTAGCGCTTTCTCTAAGATTCAAAATTTTCTTATTCTGGTTAAGTAATTTCTAATCTGTTCATCCCAAATCATGATTTTTATATGAGAAAGTTTCCAAATTCTAATTTTTCTCAACACTTTGGATTCTGGGTTCTTATCGGTCCATATAAGATTTTGAGCTATAGAAAGTGAATTTGCAAATATTACCATTTGGGTTTAGTTTAAATTGATTAATAAAAAAATCTTTTTGGGAAAATTTTGGTGTTTGAATTTTTGGGGATCTCTCAAATATGGTGACAGTGAATCTTGGAATGCTCCATTATGTATTGGACCATGTATATGGTGCATTCATGCATAGAACAAAGATAAGCCCACAATTTTTTTCAAGAGGGTGGGGAGGTACAAAGCTTGAGTTGCTTGAGAGAATGATCAAGCAGCTGTTCCCAGAAGTTGCAGGTCAGAATTGGCCTCCCACTGTTATCCAACCCAATTGGAAAACAGTTTGGGAGAGCCAGACAGCTACTCTTAGAGAAGGGGTTTTCAGGACACCTTGTGATGAGCAGCTTCTTAGTGCATTGCCTCCTGAGAGTCACAGTGCAAGAGTTGCATTTCTCGTCCCAAAATCTGTGCCCCCTCAGAAAATGGCGTGTGTGGTTCATCTTGCAGGTATTGTCTGGTTTTCTATTTATCTGTGCAATAACTAAGATTGTAGTATAGCAAATCATTTCATTGGGTGATTTCACTGTTTCATTTGTTGAGCATTGAAATTTTAGAATTTAGAAATCAATTGCTAGAAAATTTGAACTGTTGGTATGATTTGTTTATTTATTTTAAAATGGGTACAATTCAAATAGGACTTTGTTCTACTTGTGTACTGTTTTCAAAGAGTAATATTTAGCATAAAGTGCTAACCAGTTTTGGGAAACCATATTTGGAACTGTTCTTGTTTTCCTTGAAAGATTGATGAATATGGTTGCAGAATGTAATTGTTTTGTTTATCTCAAGTATGCCATTGCTGGTAACTATATGATTGATTGGGAAATGTAATTAGGTCTTCTTTGGGTGGTAATGTTGAGAACGTCGGGAGGAATTTCTTGGATGACTATATATCTGTTCAAATGTCTTCAGAATAATCTGTGATAACTGATGACTTATTACTTTTTGGTATGACCTGGTCCTTCTGCATTCAACCTAGTAGAGAAGCCCCGGAAATACAAGCTAATAGAATTCCTTCACAGTAGCACTTCATGGAATTACTTATATAGCCTTTGGGGTTACAATTTGTAATTTCTTTTTTGCAGGAACAGGGGACCATACATTTGAAAGAAGGTTGCGTCTTGGTGGACCATTGTTGAAGGAAAACATTGCAACCATGGTGCTCGAGAGGTATAAATCAAACTGCACAGTCTGACACTTTTTCTAATTGAAATCAGAGTTCTACATGATTACTATGCGTAGTTTCCAGCTTTTCTATTAAGGTAGATATGTTATTGCAGCCCTTTCTATGGACAAAGACGTCCTGTGATGCAGCATGGGGCAAAACTCTTGTGTGTGAGTGACTTGCTTTTATTAGGAAAGGCAACCATTGAAGAAGCTCGCAGTCTCCTGCATTGGTTAGACTCTGAGGCAGGGTTCGGAAAGATGGGTGTTTGTGGACTTAGTATGGGTAAGAATCACTAGATCTCTTTCTATAGCTGAAGTGTCAGAACAACTGGTTCCTCTCTTTCCTTGGTTTAAATATTTGTTTCTTTTAAATTTAAACTCGTTTACTTAGTTTATACCTGCTATAAATTAATGCATTCGTCCATTCCTTTCAAATAAATCAAATGAGTTTTCCCCTGGCAGTGGAACACTCACACACAATTTAATTAATCTTCTTTTGGCCCAAAATATTCTGTGGAATCTAGGAGGAGTACATGCTGCAATGGTTGGATCACTGCACCCTACCCCTGTTGCAACCCTTCCTTTTCTCTCTCCGCACTCTGCTGTTGTGGCATTCTGTGAGGGAATATTAAAGCATGCCACTGCTTGGGAGGCACTGAGAAAGGATCTTGCAGTGCAGAAGGCTGCAATGACTCTTGAGGAGGTGAGAGAAAGGATGCGCAATGTTCTATCTCTCACAGATGTCACACGCTTTCCGATTCCAAAAAGTCCCAATGCTGTGATATTTGTTTCTGCCACTGTAAGTATTTTTCAGATTTCAGATTTCAGTATTTATCAAATCAGGCTACCTTTTCCCCATTTCTTCGTAGGAACCACTTCCTGCTTTTGATGATAACCTACCAAGTTCCTACTTTTGATGATAACCTACCAATTTATGCTACTCCTAATAAAACGAAAAATGCCATTATATATGTAAAGATTCTTTGAAGCTTCTTCTTCCTGTTTCTCTTTGTCCTCCCATGTAATGTAAGTCATTGTGGAATGTAGAAGTTCTGCATTACTTAATAGGCTTCTAGTGTTCAAAGTTTTTTTCCATCTAAATTTTGATGTTGGAGATAAACTGGCCTCTCTATTTCACTGTTGATAAATAAGTGATCTCTGTAGTGTGCAATAATTTCACAGATTTTCTTTAGTTTGCTGATTTTTGTGTCTTGCTTAGCTTTACAAGTTTTTTCCTTCGGCTGTTTCATGTTTTAGGATGATGGGTACATTCCAAAACACTCTGTGCTGGAGCTGCAAAAAGCTTGGCCAGGTTCAGAAGTAAGATGGGTCACTGGTGGCCATGTTTCATCTTTCCTTCTCCACAACGGTGAGTTCCGCAGGGCCATTGTGGATGGACTTGACAGATTGCAATGGAAGGAGGCTCCATTGTGACATTGGCATGACATGTGAAGGCCCTGTACTGATTCTGATATGGTAATCTTAAGCTCTAATTCACCACACCAAACTTGTAAAAAACTAGATACAGCTGACATCTGGAACACCCCCTAAAAGAATGGGGAAAAGGGGGCGCTTTCATGAAATACCCATTTCCTGATGTATTCTCATAACATCCATTTCCTGTTGTATTCTCATTTGCGAGGTACCTAACATTGTATGGACAACATTTACTGGCAAAGTTGTTCTATTTTCATTTTGAGCACGTGATTTGTTGGCATAAGTTTACTCGCTCGTATTTTTGTTCATTATATGGTGGCAAATTGCACAAAGCAAATCTTATTAATTCCTTTCTTGGTTACATAAAGCTGTAGCCTGTAGCACTGGTTGCTCATTTGCATGAAGCCCCAATTTTATCAAACACCTATATAACTGCAAAGTGTCAATGAAATTGTTGCCCAAATTTTCCATCGCCGCCGGAATTAAGTGCAGCTTGGGAGTGGAGCACCGCACAAGCACCGGTTATGGATATATGCTGAGGAATCGAAGCTCTGCAACTTCCCACCCACTGGAATCTGACCACACAACCTGTTGTAGCTCACGTTCAGGAACTGCAAATCCAATTGGGTCAGCCCCACCGGAATACTGCCTGTGATCTTGTTATGGTTGAGATCCAACGAAGTCAAGCTCTTGGAAAACTCCACCTTTGATAGATTAAATTCCAGCAAGTTCCTCGACAGATCAACAATCTGGGCTGTCTTGTTCAATCCGAAGATCATGGATGCATCGCCTTCGAGCTTGTTCCGGGAGAAGTCTACGGTGGTGAAGTTCAGTTTGGCTAATGAGGTTGGTATGGTGCCTGAGAGCTGGTTGTGGGAGAGATAGAGATCTGGAACGCTGCTGTGGAATTCTCCGAATGACTTCGGAATATGACCTGTAAGCAAGCAAGGGTATTAACTATGGAAGTTAACGGAAAATATTAACTATCGGTATCAAGATAAATTATATGAAAATTTTGAACAAAGTTGTATCTTTCTTTCTGGGCGCTTGGTAGAAAGAGATATATCAAGGAAGAACAGACCTGTGAGCTTGTTACGGTCTAGACGAAGAGCGTTGAGGTTGGGAAGCTGAGAAAGCGAGCTGGGGATGGAGCCTGTGAGGTTACTGAATGAGAGGTCAATAAAGGTGAGGTTCTTGAGTTGGCTGAGGAAGTCAGGTACAGAGCCTGAGATGTTGGTCCAGCTGAGGCGCAGCTCCTTGAGGCTCTTAAGCTTGGCAATGGAGGGTTGGATTGGTCCGGTGAGATTGGGTTGCTTGTGAAACTCAAGTGTTTCAAGATACGGCAAGTCACCGACTTGGGTCGGAATTTGACCGGAGACTTGGCCGGCAAAGATGGTGAGGGAGTTGATGCGGTTTGTGGTGGAGTCACAGGTGACACAGTACCAGTCACAGCAGTCTGTCTCTGACTTCCATGAGGTCAAGACGTAGGGGTCGTTGAAGGCTTTCTTGATTTGTAGGAGAACTTTCTTGTCTTCTGGGTTGCAGAGCTCGGAGAGCGCTGGGTTTAGGATGGTGGAGAAGAGTAGGGTCAAGCAGAGGAGGGTGGAGAGCTTATGGTCCATTTTGTGGGTTTTGGATGAGAAATGTGATTGCGATTCAACGAAGAGTTGGGATATATATAGGTATTGCATGTGCATATATACGTCAAAGTGTTTCTGATTTTGGATGATGGATATGATGACGAAAGATTTTGGAGTTTGCACAGGTGGTGAAGGTCTTATTGGAGGCATTTAATGGATATATATGACAAAAGTAACATGCTTTGCTGTAGTCCATTCAAACATGATATATATTTGGCAATTCAATAGCCAGTCTCTCTAAGTTGCTAAAGGCTGCTTTCATAATCTGCAGTAAATTCTCGACGTGAGCGTAATATTGTCACATGATATTATTAATTCACTTATATATCATTACGGTTAAGAAAATAAATTCTTTCTACACATAATCTCTGTTATTTGGGGAAAGTAAAATTTAGACGAGGAGAGGAAGAAGGATAAAGAATGTGGAATCCATGGGAACATGGTTTGGTTGGCTACAATGGGGGAGGGAGGCCTAGGCGAGAAGTGGCCCTGTCTCCCCCGTTGTTTTCAATTCCTTTTGTATATCTATAGCATCCAGAAGGAGATGATAAGGTTGATATATAAAATTTCATACTATATTTCAACTTATAGGCCCCTCAAACATTGAATCCTAGCTCCGCACCTGCGGCGAAGGTGGAGTGCCAAAGCTGAGGACCTATATCTAACCAAGACTGCTATTTTGTTACTGTGAGGAGCCAAATCTAAAAAACTTTAGGTTTGCTAGCTGCATAACTTTGTTGTGCTGAGAACTTCAACAAGTCAAAAATGAAGGCTCTCTCTTTGTTTATTTATTGTGTGCTGAGATCTGGAAAATGGAGGTGACTTTGAAAGCTAATTCAATTGATTGTATCTCTCTAAATCCCAGATAACCCTCCACCACATTGAGCTTCACCAAGTTGTCTTCCTCAACTGCAGAATTCGTGGCGGGAATAAACGTGTGGAAAGTCAATGGTACTTGCTTGTTTGGTTTGTAGTATGACTTGACTATGATGAGTAAGCATTATCATGTCGGTGGATCCTTACCTTCTGTTTTCAGCCCAAGGATCTACTGGTCTCACAAACTCACATTATAAAAAATTATTGATATATAGCCATGTTGAATTCTACTCAATCTGTACAACACCATCATTTTATATGATATCATGTTGTAAAAATTAATAATTTTGTAATCCTGGTCAACTAGTGTAATCTAAGTATGCTTCTATCTTGCATAATTTTGCTAATAAATCATGCATTTATTCAATGAGTCCATCATCTTCTTCTTTAATGAAAATCCTTTAACAATGTTTTTAAATTCTTTTTCAGACTTTCATATTAAAGAACAAAAAAAATTGTTCAGGAACACTATACTTGAGGTGGAATGTGATTCTAAAGCCGCTGTTCAGTTTTGTCAAGTATTGGAAATAAGGAGCTCTTGACCATTCATCCAACTTGAGCAGGTTGAAGAATATAATTCCCACATCAAAAATTTGACTAAATAAAATATAAAGATATAATGAATGGTTCCACCTCGAATATCACTTAGGCTTTTTATGATAAAACCTCACACTTATTGAGCTTTGTAAACGGTTAAGTTTGGGACAATATATGTGTTGCTAGTAGTGGGGCACTAGCCCGTCTCTCTGAAATTTGACATGGTATAAGAGTGAGTTGATTGATTGGGCCTGAATTATTGGGTTTTACCCTTACCCATGTGGCATTCACATGTTGGGCTTGAATGTTTGACTCCTATGCGTACCTGGCTCCACATGTGACCCACTATGTAGTGGTCCCATGTGAGAGGGCGTGTTGAAGAATATAAGTCCCACAACAGAAATTTGACTAAATAAAATACAAGATATAATGAATGGTTCCACTACTAATATAATCGAGGCCTTTTGCGATAAAGCTTCACACATACTAGGCTTTGTAGGTGGTTAAGTTAGGGACAATATCGGTGTTGCTAGTACTAGGCCACTAGCACGAGGGAGAGTTTTTGTTAATGATTAATGAAATAGTTTATTTGTGGCATAGATTTACTACGATATATGAGAGTTCGCACTAGCCCTAGCCACTTGTTTTCAGCTTTGGTCCACCTCTCAACCGAAAGAACAAGTTAGGAAAAAAAAAATGATAGCTAAAGAAGAGGAGATAAATCATTGACTATTTTAGTCTCTACTTTGTCGAACAAAAATTTTATATTCAATTGCATCACATGGATGAAAATTTAAGTCTATACGTAACTATGCCAAAAAAAAAAAAAAAGGCTTTTGTCTTTTTGTGGAGGCCAATGACTTAAGCAAGATGAAAGTAATGGAGCAGCTCCCATTGCATTCACAAGCTAGCATTAACCCTTACTGTTAATATTGTTTTTCTTTGCTTTTCTTTGCTCTTTGCCAAATCTAGATCTTTGGTTTTCTTAGTTTTGCTCAATGTCATCAAACTTTCAATTTCAGTTACAGAAGAAATCTTTCAGCTTTGGATTCTTTCGCATTTTGGGTTTGGATCAAAGTCATCGTATTATGCTTTGCTTGGTTAAAGTTATATTCTATGCATCACTGCATTTCAAAATTTGAATTGGTTTCTATCTATGATTGTTGGGAGAATTTTATGTCTTTGTTTATATATGAGTTGAAATTGGTGATCTATGTTAGCTAGCTTTATTATGTATTGTTGACCTCTAAACCCTAGATGCTACATTTTTATTTCTTCATGGTCAGTCTGAGGCCAGAGAGCTGCTGCTGCCCAAGCCAATTGGCAAATTCAATGTAATGTGCTTTAACTCACTGTCCAAGCCACATTCTAGTGCCAGAGAAATTCTAGTATAAGGCTGTCCTCTGTCGCGGTCTCACCCAAGAAATTCTAACATTAAACTAATGAAACACTTGATTACATAGAACATGATATCATACTAAGTTTAGACAATGCTATTCTGCAAAAGATTCCTAATCATGCCTTCATGATGGCACCAAGTGCTGCAGACTGTGATGTGTGTTTTAACTTTTAACAAAGGGTTATAATGAGGTTACAACACACCCTCAACATATCCCCTCATTATGAAAATCGTCATATCAGAGAAAATTGGACTTCTTGACCTTTGGGGCGACTTGGACATAGCTTTCAGTTGGGTTTGCCCAAAACATTCTGTGGAATCTAGGAGGAGTGCATGCTGCAATGGTTGGATCACTGCACCCTACACCTGTTGCAACCCTTCCTTTTCTCTCTCCACACTCTGCTGTTGTGGCTTTCTGTGAGGGAGTATTAAAGCATGCAACTGTTGGCCTTACACTGGCAAAGTTTTCTATGTTACCTAATTGAGCAAGTGATTTGTTGGCATAATGCACAAAACTAATCTTATTAATTCCTTACTGCTTGGTTACACAAAGCTGTAGCCTGTGTAGCACTGGTAGCTTATTGCATGAAGCCCTTATTTTATCAAACACCTATATAACTGCAAAGTGATTGCTGGCCAAACCTTCCATCGCCGCCGGAATTACGTGCAGCTTGGGAGTGGAGCACCGCACAAGCACCGGTTATGGATATATGCTGAGGAATCGAAGCTCTGCAACTTCCCACCCACTGGAATCTGACCACACAACCTGTTGTAGCTCACGTTCAGGAACTGCAAATCCAATTGGGTCAGCCCCACCGGAATACTGCCTGTGATCTTGTTATGGTTGAGATCCAACGAAGTCAAGCTCTTTGAAAACTCCACCTTTGATAGATTAAATTCCAGCAAGTTCCTCGACAGATCAACAATCTGGGCTGTCTTGTTCAATCCGAAGATCATGGATGCATCGCCTTCGAGCTTGTTCCGGGAGAAGTCTATGCGGTTGAAGTCCAGTTTGGCTAATGAGGTTGGTATGTTGCCTGAGAGCTGGTTGTGGGAGAGATAGAGCTCTGGAACACTGCCGTGGAATTCTCCGAATGACTTCGGAATATGACCTGTGAGCTTGTTACGGTCTAGATGAAGAGCGTCGAGGTTTGGAAGCTGGGAAAGCGAGCTGGGGATGGAGCCTGAGAGGTTATTGAATGAGAGTTCAAGAAAGGTGAGGTTCTTTAGTTGGCTGAGAAAGTCAGGGACAGAGCCTGAGATGTTAGTCCAGCTGAGGCGCAGCTCCTTGAGGCTCTTGAGCTTGGCAATGGAGGGTTGGATTGGGCCAGTGAGATTGGGTTGCTTGTGGAACTGAAGGAGTTCAAGATATGGCAAGTCGCCGACTTGGGGAGGGATTTGACCGGAGAGTCCGCCGGAGAAGAGGGTGAGGGAGTTGACGCGGTTTGTGGTGGAGTCACAGGTGACAGAGTACCAGTCACAGCAGTCTGTCTTTGGGTTCCATGAGGACAAGGCGTAGGGGTCGTTAAAGGCTTTCTTGATTTGTAGGAGGACTTTCTTGTCTTTCGGGTTGCAGAGCTCGGAGAGAGCTGGGCTTAGGATGGTGGAGAAGAGTAGGGTCAAGCAGAGGAGGGTGGAGAGCTTGAGGTCCATTTTTTGGGTTTTGGATTGAGAAATGTGATTGTGATTCAATGAAGTGTTGGATATTTATAGGTATTGCATATGCATATAAGTCAAAGTATTTATGATTTTGGATGATGTGCATACACTGACGAAAGATTTTGGAGTTTGGACAGTTGGTGAAGGTCTTATAGAAGGCATTAATGGATATCACACAAGTAACATGCTTTGCTTTGCTCCATAGACCATTCAAACATGTTATGTGTTTGTTAATTTCATAGCCAGTCTCTCGTATATTTGCTAAAGGCTGTGTAAGCGTAATATCATCACGTGATGTTATCAATCCTCTCATATACTATAACGCTCAAGTAACATAATCTGGGAAAGTAAAATTGAGACAAGAGGAGAGGAAGAAGGGTAAAAAAATGTGGAATCGATGTGGGAAACATGATTTGATTGGCCAAAGGTGGAGTGCCAAAAGCAGAGGGCCTAATTCTAACCAAGACTGATATTTGTGGAGTGCTGCATAACTTTGTTGTTATGAGAACTTGGAACAAGTCAAAGATGATGGCTTCTGTTCAATCTTTATCTTTTGTGTGCTGAGATCTGGCAAATGGAGATGACTTTAAATGCTAAAGTTAGCTAACTCAATTGCTTGTATCTCTCTAAAAATCTCATATAAACCTCCACCACATTGAGCTTCACCAAGTTGTCTTCCTCAACTGGTGTATGGTATATGAAACCTTGGTATCCTTTTGATCCTATATCCTTACAAAAATGCCGAATTAATTCAACCCTAACTTGGTGGAAAGTCAATGATTTTTGCTTGTTTAGTTTGTAGTATGACTTGACTATGATATGAAAGCATTCTGTGTCGGCAGAGCCTTAGCTTTTGTTTTCAGCCTAAATGATTTATTGTTCTCACAAACTCACATTATAAAAAATAATTCATCTAACCATGTTGAATTCTATTCAATCTGTACAACACCACCATAACAATAGGGTCATTTTATATGACAGAACAAGTTAATAGTTGCAAGAGCAATGGGCTTAACTTTGAGTTCTCAAGTGAGCGAGAGACTGTAATGAGGGTTATAATGAGAGAGTCCTTTTTTAATAGAAATTTTAGGATTAAATTTATAATTCAGCCAAAAAAGCCACTAGTCATAAAAGGCTAATACAAACTAGCCACAAAAGGCCATTATAATAACAGAGCAATCTAACAGTAAAATTAAGACAATCTAGTCCACCTCCACTAACGATCACGTAGGATCGAAGAAACTCTAGCATAGGCATCCCAACTAAGATTGCAAACTCAGAATAATAAAAAAGAGATAAACCAATCCAAAAGCTCTCACGGAAGAGATGTGAAAAACTCTCACAAAAAGAGAGGTGAAAACTATACAGAGAACCCAAAGAGTCTATGCGACTTATTCCGAACATAAAGAAACCGCAAAAAGAATGGTGGTGGAGATCTGATGCCGAGATGTAGCCGCTTGTGATGGTTGGAGGAAAATCATAACAAAACGAAGACAAATAGGTAAATCATTGTCTCTGAAAAATGGGAGAAGAGGAAAAGGGCGGAAGAGAAGAGGGGAGAGGGAAGGGAAAACAGTGGTTTCCTCCCCCCTCAAAGTGAAAACGGCTCTAGGAGTGTTTTTTTGGGAGAGAAGGGGCTAGAGTTTGTCTAGTTGGTTATATAATGAGAGAGTCCTTAATAGCTATAAGATTAATTACAGAACTATTATTAGATGGCCAAATCCAACCCCTCAACACACCCATCAACGTATTCCCTCATTATAAAGCTCGTCATATATTGGAGAAAAATGGACCACCTGAACATTCGGCCAACTTGGACGCAGCTTTCAGTTGGGCTTGCGTCTTTTTCACACCCAATTTTGTGTTTGGATACCCTTGTTTCTTTGAACACTACTTGATATTTGGGAACATTTTCTGAACACCTAAACCAAATTACTAGCTAATTTGTTTACTCCATCCAACAAAAAAAAACAAAAAATAAAAAACAAATTACTAATCATCCAACAACACCCTTCTGTTCACTCCCTCAGCTCAAACTAATTGTCTTTGGATAGCAATTTTCCATTACAATCTACTCTCTCCACATTGAAATCTAGAAGACTACAAAGGATGACTTAATTAATCACCCTCTGATGATTATAAGGGTGAAACGGTAAGATTTTTGTCTGGTTCTTTTTTTTTTTTTTTTTCTAGCTGATGATGGCATAGCTGGCCTAGGCTTGGGTTGTGCTGTGTTAGTTTGTTTCTCTGCTTGTTTCGGCTTCGGTCCACCTCTCAACCGAAAGAACAAGTTAGGGAAAAAAACGATACCTAAAGAAGAGGAGATAAATCATTGACTATTTAGTCAAGTGACATTTAGTCTCTATTTTATAGAAGAAATTTTATATTCAATCGCATTGCATGGATGAAAGTTTAAGCCTATGTGCGTCTACGTAGACCAAAAAAAATAAGGAAATTGAAAATAACAAATTAACAACAAAAGAGGCTTTTTCTTTTTGTGGAGGCCAAGGACTTAAAAAAAACTTGAAATTAAGGGAGCAGCGCCCATGGTTAGAGAAGAAGACTTTCAGGTTTGGATTCTTTCGCATTGGTTAAAGCTATATGTTCTATGTATGACTGCATTTCAAAGATTTTTTCAAAATTTTACTTGGTTCCTATATGATTGTTGGGAGAATTTTATTTCTTTTTGTTTCTATGAGTTGAAATTATTGGTGATCTATTTTTGCTTTATTATGTAGTTTTGGCGTCTAAACCTTAGATACCAAAGCTATTGGCAAATTCAATGTAATGTGCTTTAACTCACTGTCCAAGCCAAGCCAGATTATAGTGCCATTGAAATTCTAGTATAGGGCTGCCCTCTCACCCAAGCATTACTCTATTTTCATTTTGAGCAAGTGATTTGTTGGCACACAAAACAAAACTTATTAATTCCTTACTACTTGGTTATTAGAAGAAGCTGTAGCCTGTTTCGCACTAGTAGATTATTGCATGAAGCCCTTATTTTATCAAACAGAAGTATATAACTGCAAAGTGGTAATGAAATTGCTGGCCAAATTTAATCTTCCATAGCCGGGGGGAATTACTTGCAGCTTGGGAGTGGAGTACCGCACAAGCATCGGTTATGGAAATACGTCGAGGAGTCGAAGCTCTGCAACTTCCCACCCACGGGAATCTGACCACACAACCTGTTGTAGCTCACGTTCAGGTACTGCAAATCCCCTTGGGTCAGCCATACTGGAATACTGCCTGTGATCTTGTTATGGTTGAGATCCAAGGAAGACAAGCTCTTCGAAAACTTCACCTTTGACAGATCAAATTCCAGCAAGTTCCTCGACAGACCCACAATCTGGGTTGTCTTGTTCAATCCGAAGAGCATGGATGCATCACCTTCGAGCTTGTTCCGGGAGAAGTCTATGGTGCTGAAGTCCAGTTTGGCTAATGAGGTTGGTATCTTGCCTGAGAGCTGGTTGTGGGAGAGATAGAGAGCTGGAACACTGCCATGGAATTCTCCGAATGACTTCGGAATAGGACCTGTAAGCAAGCAAGGCTTTAAATATGGATGTTAACAGAAAATCGACATCAAGATAATTATACGAAAATTTGGAAGAGACCTGTGAACTTGTTACGGTCTAGATGAAGAGCGCCGAGGTTTGAAAGCTGAGAAAGTGACCTGGGGATGGAGCCTGTGAGGTTATTGTATGAGAGTTCAAGAAAGGTGAGGTTCTTGAGTTGGCTGAGAAAGTCAGGGACAGAGCCTGAGATGTTAGTCCAGCTGAGGCGCAGCTCCTTGAGGCTCTTAAGCTTGGCAATGGAGGGTTGAATTGGGCCAGTGAGATTGGGTTGCTTGTGGAACATTAGGGTTTCAATTCAAGATATGGCAAGTCGCCAACTTGGGGAGAGATTTGACCAGAGAGTCCGCCGGAGAAGAGGGTGAGAGCAGTGATGCGGTTTGTGGATGGAGTCACAGGTGACAGAGTACCAGTCACAGCAGTCTGTCTGTGGGTTCCATGAGGCCAAGATGTAGGGGTCGTTGAAGGCTTTCTTGAATTGTAGGAGGACTTTCTTGTCTTTCGGGTTGCAGAGCTCGGAGAGAGCTGGGTTTAGGATGGTGGAGAAAAGTAGGGTTAAGCAGAGGAGGGTTGAGAGGTTGAGATCCATTTTTTGGGTTTTGGATGAGAAATGTGATTGTGATTCAAAGAAGTGTTGGATATTTATGGGTATTGCATTGTGCTCATAAGTTATAATGACGAAAGGTTTTGGAGTTTGGACACTAGGTGAAGGCCTTATAGGAGGCATTAATGGATATCACAGAAGTACCATGCCTTGCCCCATGTAGTACATTCAAACATGTGGAATCCAACGGAACATGGTTTCTCTCTCATTTGCTGAAGGTTAGATTGAGTGTAATATGTTACCAATTCACTTATATATGACTACGATTAGGAAATTAAAAATGTGGAATCCATTGGAACATGATTTGGGTAGCCAAAGGTGGAGTGCCAAAACTGAGGGCCTAATATATATATATATCCATTCAAGACTGTGTGCCAAATCTATAAAACTTTAGGTTTGCTGGCTGCAACTTATGTTGTGCTGAGAACTTCAACAAGTGAAAAATGAGGGCTCTCACTTTAATGTTTATATATTGTGTGCTGAGATCTGGCTAATTCAATTGATTGTATCTCTTTAAATCTCAGATAATTTAATTGATTGTATGGTATATGAAACCTTGGTATATATATCCTTTTGATCCTATGTCTTTAAAAAATACTGATGAATTGGTGGCGGGCGATTTATGACTTAAAGCTTTCTTTCTGCAATGCTTTTGCGCTTCTTTTAAGCAAAAGCATTTCTTTTGAGCTCACCAAAAATGCTTCCGCTTGAATTTTCTTTATCTTTTCTTCTCTTTAAGGCCCGTCTGGTAACGTTTTCGAAGAATGTTTTATGAGAATATTTTTAGAGAATGAAAATAAGAAAATGAATTTGCATTTTCAAAATTTGAGAATACATCTGGTAGCTTAATTAGAATACACTCTAAAAAAACAAAAGTGAAAACGTGTATGGTAACATAACAATGAAAAATGTATAATTTAACCCCCAAAAAATATGATTTTTTTTAAAGGTTGAAATTATTATAAACAAAAAATTTATATATATAATTTAACAAGTAAAAAATTCTAATGTTTTTTAAAGGTAGAATTATCCTATCTATGTTCTTTTTCTCCTTTTTTTCCTTTTTCTTTCTTTCTTCCTCTTCTCTCCTTTCTCTTTCTTCTTCCTTCCCAGGCCACCTTTTTTTTTTCTTTCTTCCTCCTCTCCTCTCTTTTCTTCTTCCTTCCCCTAGGCCCCATTTCTTTTCCTTTTTTTTCTTCCTCTTGTCTCCTCTCTTTTCTTCTTCCTTCCTAGGCCCCCTTTTTTTCTCTCCTTTCTCGTTTCTTCTTCCTTCCCAGATCCCACCTTGATGTACTGTATCTATCCCTATTCTCTATAAAAAAAAAAAAAAAAAAAAATTAAAATTAATCTATCTCTTCTCTCTTCTTGGTTTCACTGTTTAGTGGTTCTCCAACATCAATTAGTTCTGGCGGTGCCGGCACTGCAAACTGGAATGGGTAGACCAGCCTGAACTCAGGGTCAGCAATGGCTGTTGACGATGATTGGTTTGGATCGGAGGAGATGGTTTTCACAGTGGTGCTCTTTAGTTAATTGGAGAAAGAGAGATAGGGACAAAATAAATTTTCGTATCTTCAGAAAACGAAAATGTTGAAATTGAAAACAACATTTTATCGTTTTCAACTTTTGTTCACAAAGTTGGATTTGTTTTCAAAAAATATTTTCTAAGGGAAAACGAAAACGATCCACCGAACATGTATTTGCCCAAAAACAGGAAACGTAAACGGGATATGGGCTCTAAAAACATTACCAAACGGCCTTTAGCCTTTGTTTTCAGCCTAAAATAATTTACTGCTCTCACAAAGTCACATCATAATGAATCAACAATATGATCATTTTATATGAAAGAACAAGTTAATAGTTCCAAGTAGAGATCGTACGGCGAAAATTTTCAATTCAAGCTAGGCTTTTATGGGTTTTTTTTATTTTTCTAGCCGAGCCGAGGGTTCAAAGGGGTCAGCTCGGGCCTGCACATCGAGCTGAGCTTAGGTGAGCTTTCTGGATCAGGCTAGTTTACCCACAAGGCTAGTTTACCCACAAGCCTAGACGGCTCGCCCATTGCTTTATATCAAGGAACAAAATATCAATAATATTGTGATATGAACTTTCAAAAATTAAAGAAATCAATTAAAGTCACTCAAGCACGCACACAGGGTTTCGAACTCTCCCCATTCCAAGATTTGTAGCCTCTTAACCACCACGCTAGTCATCACTTTATGATTATAAACTATGGAATCTCGTATTTATAATACCTGGGAGCTGTTTCTCAAAATAGAAATTAACATAATTACTTATTGTGTTATATTGTTGATCAGTTACTTAATTACTTAATATAATTTATTTCTTTTTTATTTAATCCATTTAATGTTATTGATTATTTTATTATTCATTATAAGTACTTACATTACTAAATTCCCATTCAAATTGTTGCTTAATTACTTAAATCTCTATAATCATTTTCTTTATTTCCTATTTAATTCTTCCTTGGATAAATTCATTTATGTTCTTAGTTAATTTTCAATCTTCACTATTATTTTTTAAGCATGATAAAGTGTCTAATTTTCATGACAAATCAAGTTGGTTTACATCTTTAATTATTTTTCAATTTTTGATAAATAATAAATATAAGAATATCATGGCCAGTGAATAACGTGAAATAAGGTTACTCATGTATCTTACCATGCAATTTATAAAGTGTAAAATATTGTACTAAAAAATAATAAATAAATTACTATGGGTTGTTTAATTATCTTTCATTAATTACTCCAGATTTTCTAAGTCACCGTGTTTGTCAGCTCGCAATATAATCAAAAATCACTCAAACCCACTATGCAATGCATTTCCTTCCAATTTTTTGTGTCAAAATAATAGATGATTGACTAAATAAACTTCTTCTAAAGTTTCATTAAAAATTTCCATGTATTTATCATAATTTCCGTGGTTTTATCCAATTTTTATCGATATCGATATTTTCCTGATATTTCCATCGATATTTCCGTGTTTTTGAACCACCGATATTTCCGAAACTATCGATATTTAAGACCTTGCTTCATATTTCCTTATTTCCATCCAAAGCATTTAAGTAAATATCTTGTTTTTTTTATTTTAATATATTTTTATATCACTACATTTACTGTAATTTAAAATGTAAATATAGAAGTATCCCCATTTGGATTCAATTAAAAATACTAGAAAATCAAATTCCTAAGACCATCTCCAACAATTGGGGTGGAAACCCAAATTTTCAGTTTTGAGTCCAAAATTCTTCCCCAACCCATGTATTTTGTGTAAGATCCCACATTGACCAACGGAGAGGGGGTGATGTGCCTTATATGTACATGCCCGCCTCCATCTAGCACGAGGCCTTCCGGGAGCCCACTGGCTTCGGAGTCATGGGAACTCCGCTCCGAAGTTAAGCGAGTTGGGGGCTAGAGCAATCCCAGGATGGGTGACCCACTGGGAAGTTGCTCGTGAGCTCCCAAAAACAAAACCGTGAGGGTAGAGAGGGGGGCCCAAAGCGGACAATATTGTGCTACGGCGGAGCCGATCCTGGGATGTGACAATTTGGTATCAGAGCCACTTTGCTGTGTGGTGCAAGTGTGCCGACAAGGACGTCGGACCCCTAAGGGGGTTGGATTGTAAGATCCCACATCGACTAACGGAGAGGGGGTGATGTGCCTTATATGTACATGCCCGCCTCCATCTAGCACGAGGCCTTTTGGGAGCTCACTAGCTTCGGAGTCATGGGAACTCCGAAGTTAAGCGAGTTGGGGGCTAGAGCAATCCCAGGATGGGTGAGCCACTGGGAAGTTGCTCGTGAGCTCCCAAAAACAAAACCGTGAGGGTAGAGAGGGGGGCCCAAAGCGGACAATATTGTGCTACGGCGGAGCCGATCCTGGGATGTGACATTTTGGGGGGTGGAAATTTGAGAAATGTCAACTTTGGGATGGAATTCCAGTCCAAGTTTTGCCTTGACTGGTATTTTGTGTGGAGCCTAAAGCTTTGTTTGGAAGACCATGTGAAGAAGAAAAAGAGCTGGGCCCCGCTTGATAGCAAAGCTGTCTGGCCAGCAGCTTTGTGCGCAACAGCTGGCAGCTCCAGCAAAGATGATTCCAACGGCTGAATTCAAAAGCTGTATTGTTTTTTTTTTTTTTTTATAATTCCAACGGCTATATTTTACATCAACGATCAGGATCTGAACGGTAAAATTTCACATCCAACGGCTCAAATTTAAATCCAACGGTCAAAATAATATTTACAATTAATATAAATCAGATCCAACCCCAAAACTTATTCCAAACTCTATAAATAGTCATTCATTTGGTAAATAATCCACTAAAAAATCTTCTTCTTTTTTCCTTTCTCCCTTTGTTATATTTTTTCATTCTACTTTCATTCTTGTTGAGAATGGCCCCAAAACCCCAAAGAGGTGTCAATTGGAAACCACAAGAAGATGAGGCATTGTGCAAAGGGTGGGTTTCTATCTCTGAAGATGGCCGCTTTTAAAAAAATCGTGTGGTTCCATTGTTTTTAAAATAAATTGTGTGCTACTTGTTTTTACTTTCAAAGTCCATGAAATAAAATGTTGTTGTACTTGTTTTTATTTTTAAGCGAAATTCTATTATGTTTTGGAATTTTAATTTTTTTATGTTAAAATTTTTAGAAAATTCAATCAAGAATGTTGAAACAAAAATAATGTCAAGAAAAATTAACGAGAAAAAAAATTTAGGGGTTAATCATTTTTAAACAATTTAATAAAGTTGCGGACTCAAATTATGAGTCTGTAAGACCATCTCCAACCCAAGGGGTGGAAACTCAAATTTTGAGTTTTGAGTTCAAAAATCTTCTCCAACCCATGTATTTTGGGGGGTGAAAATTTGAGAAATCTCAAAACTAGACTGGAATTCCAGTCTCTTTTATGCCTGGACTGATAATTTTGTGGGCCCAAAATTTGCTTTAATTTTTTTTTTCGGCTGGAAGCCCACGTGATGGCCAGCCCACTGATAGGTGCAAAAAAGCATATTCCCATTTCCTTTATTGATGGCCAACAGCTACTTTTTCAAATAATCTAATATGCTTTATATATATATATATATATATATATATATATATTCCAACAGCTATAAAATCAACGATTATGATTCATTTTAGGCAATCACAACAGTAAAATTTCACATCCAACGGCTTAAATTTAAATCCAACGGTCAAAATAATATTTATAATTAATCTAAGTTAGATCCAACCCCAAAACTTATTCCAAACTCTATAAATAGCCATTCACTTTGTCGTCCACAAGCGTCTATCTTTTGGGTAAAGTATGGCTCATGTGCAACAACATCATTCAAGATGCGATAGAAAAGCTCTCTTCTCATGCGGAACCGCCTGCGAAAGTCTACTTGGGAATAAAGTGGTCTTTCATAGAAGTAGTCCTCCATGAGACTCTTATGATGTTTTTCTCTCTTCCGATTCTTGTATTCACGGCCTGCAACAGAACCACCATGTTTGGATTGTTGAGCATATTGCTCCAGCAAAAACGTATGGTGTTGAACGGCAACCCTCTGTTGATGAAGGTCATCATCATCAGAATCATCATTGAAGAAATTTTGTATAGTCTTCCCACGTGAATTCATTGTAAGAAGGAGAATTGAAGGAGATTGTGTGGTCAATTCAGTAGAATAACACTTCTTAAATAGACAAGAGAATGAGATAACCTACATGTTTGAAAATAATTGAATGAAGATAGGAAAAGATAGGGAAAGATAAGGGAATCCAATAAAATGAGATGAACAAAGATGAGCAATGGTTCAGAACGTGATTGAAACAAGACAAGATGGGAAATGGTTCAGAAAATAATTGAATGAAGATAGGAAAAGATAGGGAAAGATAAGGGAATCCAATAAAGTGAGAAGGACAAAGTTGAGCAATGGTTCAGAACATGATTGAAACAAGACAATAGGAGATGGGAAAGGGTTCAGAAAATAATTGAAGAACACAAGTGGAGGTGGGCAAAAGTTCAGAACATTATTGAATGAGGATAAAGGAATCCAATGAAGTAAAAGTAAAAGTAAAAATGGAAGAAAATTATGGCAATGGCTTCAATGAAGGGTTCGAATTATTCCGGGCATACGTATGGTGTTATACTTGTTTTTATTTTTAAGTGAAATTCTATTATGTTTTGGAATTTTAATTTTTTTTAGGTTAAAATGTTTAGAAAATTAAATCACGAGTATTGAAACAAAAATAATGTCAAGAAAACTTAACAAGAAAAAAAAATTAATGGTTAATCATTCTTAAACAATTTAATAAAGTTGCAGACTCAAATTATGAGTCTGCAAGGTTGGAGGAAAAAAAAATTTGAGTCCTGAAAATATATGAATAGTTGTATTTTGGAGGGTGGAAATTTGAGCTTAGCCCCAACATGGTTGGAGATGGCCTAACAAATCAAAATGTGAAAATCCAATTCAGTATAAGATACAGTTTATATACCAATATTGATACCTCAATAAATCAATGTATACTTTATACTAAAATCTCATAAAATCTTGTTTGATTACTTACGGTTATTCACAACAATGGTCCCTCAACTATACCCGTAGTTACACTTTGGTCCCTCAATTCAATTATTAGTTGCAGGGGTCACTAAACTAGGTGCTATGTTGCACCAATAGTCCTTCCGTCAAATCTGTTAAATTTTCTGTCAAAAGTGAGGATAAATTCGGAATTTCATCCACAACCCTCCCCTTCCTCCACAACCCTCCATTGCTGCAACTCAATCCTTGCCGACACCAAAAAATTCAATTAAGAAGAAGCCACCAATCCCTCTTCCCTCTCAACCTCTCGATGGTTTGCAAACTGACGGCGAACCGAGTCTAAGAAAGATTCCTCTTGTGCCGAACCTATGGTTCATCCTTCCATTCTTGTTTGCTCCCTCGGGGAGGTCCAAAGATTCATCATTTCAGCACTTACCCTTTTTCGTTTCTGTTTCAAAAGTCTACAAATTTTAGCACCCATGAGTCAGATTTAGTGGCTCTTCTTGTTGGGCATATAGAAGGGCTCAAATACAAGAGGAAATGTGGTATCCAGACCGCATACTGTCGCAACAGGTGCTTCCAACTACACAAAAGTTCAAAGATCAAGTTATCCTCCAAGAGCTTAAGAGCAAACCACTGAAATATCTAAATAGAAAAAAGTAGTGGCGAAGACTGGTGCTTGCCCTTAGGAAGCAACGTTCGACAATTGAAGCAGATATTTCAGCACCAAATCCTCCAGTAACCGGAGCTTCATGACTAATCTGCAAAAAGGACATTGGATTCGTCACTAAGAGTGCACCAACCAATTTTCAGGAAGTGTGTTCCGCAAAAGGGTCAGGTTTTAAATTGGTGTATTTGAATTGGGTTTGAAGATTATGGAAGACCGATGTGATTTAGGAGAAGGGAGGTTGAGAGGGAAGAGGGGTTGGTGGGTTAGGGTTTTGAAGTTTTGTGTAGCAGATCCGTGGGAATTTTAATTATTTGATATTCAATTTGAATTTCCAAATTTCCAAATTTACAAATTTTAAAGTTGTGGAGGATAAGGAGGATTGTGTATGAATTTCCGAATTTACCCTCACTTTTGACAGAAAATTTAACAGAATTTGACGGAAGGACTGTTGGATCTCTTCTCCTGTCAAGTATTCTTTTCGCCCAATGTCGTAGTGGGCGTGCTCGAAAGAATACAGGAGCTATTAGACCTACACCAATGCCCCGATTGTTTCCTTTTTGGCCCACGCAGATGCTATTTCAATATTCAACAAAATTGAAAGTTGAATCAGGTTGACAAGAAATCCAGCCCAGCCCTGTCTTGGGCCTAACTCCTGAAATTCTTCTGATTCATGGGTTCTGCTTTATAGGCGTGCCACTGTTGGGTATATGACCAGTCCAACAGACCTAGTATGAGCGAGCGTGGTTGATATTTTGTGGAGTCTGCGCCTTCTTCCTGAACTTCTATTCAAGCCATTGTGCACCAGGTGGGGTACTGGCCTGATTTGGTTCTTTTCTATGCCCCAGTTAAGAGAACTTCACAATTCTTTCTCTCGTGTATATGTCGGCTATGGCTGGTGCGAGCAACACCTATCCAAGCAAGGGAAAAAGACAAAATTCTTGGTCAGCAAACACCTCACGCGGGTTTACGAACCTAAGTCTGAATTTAAATTTTTATATATAATTTAACCACAATTTCGGGCCCAACTATATGACTTTCGGGCCCAACCGGTTTGTATCCCTCAAGCCTATGCGGCCCGATTCGGGCTAAAACCTTTCGTGATGTTATAGTGTAACTAAAAGAAAGCGGGAAATGGCTTAAATATCACAGATATGAAAATGGAAGCAAACATAAGCAGAATAGAGTTCTTTAGATATGGGTTCCATCATTCTCATTTACTTAGTTCTTAAATTAATGACAGAAACAACAGAGATCCATGCTTATTAATTCCAAACTAAAAAGTACATTATCATGGTGATTTAGGGTTCATAGCCGGCTAAATTATACAAATTCAAACTGAACATTTTCCGAAGTTAATCATACCATGGAAATGGCAGAGAAATAAAAAGATGAACACAGGGATCGTCTGGCTATCTGAAGTCCGAACGAGATGACTGGAATGCCTTGAGTGCTTTTTTAAGACGTTGCGTCTGGTTTTTGGAGAGAGAGTCCCCTTCTTCTGTGCTGGAAGCTCTTTATTTATAGGAGCAGAAGAGGCCTTAAGTGATGATGACTGAGCAAGGATATTTGCCTGTTGTCCAAAGTCAGCTTGCTGATTCGACGTCCAACTGGTCCATAGAGGGGGAGATCGATCTTTCTGACGAGAACCACCGGTTCTTCAAGTTGGTTTCTTGGTTTGAAGCGTCTTCGTCCTTGGCGATTTGATGTGCAAGTTGGCTTCTGGCTTGGTGGCTTCCTTCGGCGGCTGGCTTTTCTTATTGGAAGAGAGAAAAGTCAAATCGTCATTTAATGTTGATGTTCCTTCTCTAATCTCGTGTGGGTTTGGAACAATTTCCAATTTTTTCACTTGTCAGTGGTCCAATCCTTTTGGGCCTTCTGCTCTTGGGCCTCAGTTTTGGTTATTTCGGTGTTTGTTACAAATCATAAAAAGTTCTTTGAAGAAAACACCTCATAAACAATTATTGGGCTTGGGCCCTTGCCACATTCTTTTTTTTTTTTCTGGGGAAGTAACCAGTTTTGGGCCCCGTTTGGGATTGCTTTTTTTCGCCAAAAACCTACTTCACTTTAAAGTTAAGCAGTTTAAGGTGTTTGGTAAAAAGAAAATATCCCGATTATTTTAAAAGCAATGGCCTTTTGACAGCAGCTTTTAAAAGCAGGCTCTGAGTTGCTTTTCAAAGCTGCTTTCAAAAGAAGCAGAGATGAACATTTAATGAATTTTTTTAATTCCCAAAATACCATCATTCATTTTAAAAAATGACACCACCTCCACTTTCACATCCAACTCCACCACTTGCACCACCACATTCACTACCTCCACAACC
Organism: Prunus avium; assembly: GCF_965620075.1. Classification (NCBI taxonomy): domain Eukaryota; kingdom Viridiplantae; phylum Streptophyta; class Magnoliopsida; order Rosales; family Rosaceae; genus Prunus; species Prunus avium. The sequence continues at coordinate 26,022,992 of NC_142290.1, forward strand.
ACCGCCACCACATCCTCTTCCTCCTCATCCTCCACCACCACCACCACAACCACCACCTCCTCCTTCACCTCCACCACCACCATCACAACAACCACCACCTCCTCCAAAACCTCCAAATCCACCACCACCTCCACAACCAACATCACCACCACCTCCACCACCTCCACCACCACCTCCTCCTCCACCACCACCACCACCTCCTCCTCCAAAACCTCCAAATCCACCACCACCTCCACAACCAACATCATCACCACCACCACCACCACCACCTCCTCCTCCTCCTCCAAAACCTCCAAATCCACCACCACCTCCACAACCAACACCACCACCACCACCATGCTGCCACTGCCACCACCACCACCACCTCCACAACCGCCATCCCCACCACCACCAACTCCACCTTCATCACCACCACCACCTCTACTCCATCACTACAACTACCACCATCCTGCCACTGCCACCACCACCACCACCTCCACAACCGCCATCCCCACAACCACCAACTCCACCTTCATCACTACCACCACCTCCACTCCATCACTACAACTACCACCACATGATTAGTACATAACACTTTTAACATCATGTCTATTTTAGTCATTATTCACAGTTACAACAATTTTATATTAAAATTTACCAAACGCTTTTACACTACTTTTTGTACTAACAGCACTTTAAAAATATTGTTTACCAAACATGGAGCTGCTTTACTTTACAGCTAATTATTTTCAAAGCACAGCATAAGCAACTTTTTTTAAAAGTGACAGCAATCCCAAACTAGGCCTTGGTCCATTGACCAAAATTGGGTACAAACAAGGACTACTGGTGCAACATAGCACCTAGTTGAGTGACCCCTGCAACTAATAATTGAATTGAGGGACCAAAGTGTAACTACGGGTATAGTTGAAGGACCATTGCTGCGAATAACCCGATTACTTAAGATGGGGGTTTATATTCCTTACATCTAAAGTGATTTATATAACCATGTTGAATTATATTCGATCTGTACAACACCATCATAACAATAGGGTCATTTAATATGATAGAACAAGTTAATAGTTACAAGAGCAGATGGGCCTAACTTCGAATTCTCAAGTCGGCAACAATAACGGCAACGGTAACATCAACGACAGTAGTAGAGGTAACGACAACGACAACAGCAATAGCAACAATTCTTCCATATCAACTTTAGCTAATTCACACAAACAACTTCTCTTCACTCCTCCTCTCCCCCTGAAGAGGTCGTCAGAGTCAAGAAATAGGCTATATCTTCATGGGAATACATCAAGGTAATGGGGATACGTCAATAAACATATCATTTTCACTCCCCCTCCCCCCCTTGAAGAGGAGGGGAGGAGAGCACATCAATTGCAAGGAGAACGCAAACACAGGTCACAAGAAAACCTAGGCTCTTATACCATGTCAAATTTTCCAGGTTAACGGGCCGAGGGCCCACTCCAACAACACCGATACTGTCCCCACTTTACCACCTGCACAATCCTCAGGTGTGGGGTTTTATCACAAAAGGCCTCGGTATTAATTGGAGTGGGGTAATTCTATTTAAAGTACTCTTTCTCCTTCCCTCTCTCCGATGTGGGACACAATTGGTTTCAACAGAGCAGAGAGACTGTACTGAGGGTTATAATAAGAGAGTCGTTAATAGCTCTCAAATCAATTACAGAGCTATTATTATGGCCAGATACACCCATCAACATATCCCCTTGTTATGAAGCTCGTCATATCGGAGAAAAATGGACCTCTTGAACATTCGTCCAATTTGGGCATAGCTTTCAGTTGGGCTTGCGACTTTTTCACACCCAATTTTGTCTTTGGATACCCTTGTTTCTTTGGACACTACTTGATATTTGGGAACATTTTCCGAACACCAAAACAAAATTACTAATTTGTTTACTCCATCCAACAACAACAACAACAACAAAATTACTAATCATCCAACAACGCCCTTCTGTTTACTCCCTCAGCTCAAACTAATTGTCTTTGGACACCAATTTACCATTTTACAATCTACTCTCTCCACATTGAAATCTAGAAGACTACAAAGGATGACTTAATTAATCACCCTCTAATGATTAGGGACGATACTACTAACAAGCTAACTTGGGCTATAGCCCAGGAGACTTGTTTTTTCAAAGACTAAAATAATACCCTAGCATAGGCCAATCTTATTAACTAATCCCCACTAGGCTGGCTAACCAAACAAAAAAAAAAACCAACATTCTTATCGATCGATTGTACCAGTTCCAAGGCTGCTTCTTCTCAACTCCACAAAGGTCTTTTTACTTCCACCTTTGTATTGGGCTATTGTTTTTTGGGGAATTCTAGTAACAATTATGCTAATTTGGAAAATGACTATTTTGAATATATATTATTTTAAATATATGTTATTTGAATAGCGGTATCGGATACGGAGTTTTTGAGGGGTAAGGCTCATTATGTCCCTCGTGAATTTTTTTTGTTATCAATGAAATTCATTCGTACCGTCAAATTTTCAATAAGTTTGTACGTAAGGTAAATTTAGCCCATGTCATTTTCAAATCCTGGGTCCGCCAAGGATGAAACGGTAAGGTTTTTGTCTGTTTTTTTTTTTCCCTAGCTGATGATGGCATAGGAGGAATGGCCTAGGCAGGGTTGTGCTGTGTTAGTTTGTTTCTCTGCTTGTTTCACCTTCGGTCCACCTCTCAACCGAAAGAACAAGTTAGGGAAAAAAAAACGATAGCTAAAGAAGAGGAGATAAATCATTGACTATTTAGTCAAGTGATATTTAGTCTCTACTTTGTCGGAAGAAATTTTATATTCAATCGCATTGGATGGATGAAAGTTTAAGCCTATGCGTGTCTACGTAGACAAAAAAAAAAAAGAAATTGAAAATAACAAATTATTAAAAACAAAAAAGGCCTTCTCTTTTTGTGGAGGCCAATGACTTAAGAAACTTAAAATTAATGGAGCAGCGCCAATGGCTCTCTGCCAAACCCATGCTTGCATAATTGCATTCACAAGCATTAACCCCTCATTGTTAATATTGTTTTTCTTTGTTTTTCTTCGCTCTTTGCCAAATCTAGATCTTTGGTTTTCTTAGTTTTGCTCAATGTCGTCAAACTTTCAATCCAATTCTTTGGTTAGAGAAGAAAACTTTCAGGTTTGGATTCTTTCACATTATGGGTTTGGATCAACATGATTTCATATTGCTATGCTTTGTTTGGCTAAAGCTATTCTATGCATGCATGACTGCATTTTAAAGCTTTTTCAACTTTTGAATTGGTTCCTATGATTGTTGGGCAATCAAGCAGAGAATTTTATTTCTTTGTTTCTGTGAGTTGAAATTGGTGATCTATTTTTGCTTTATTGTGTATTGTTGACCTCTAAACCTTAGATAGATGCTACATTTTTATTTCTTCATGGTCAGCCTGAGGCCAGAAATGCTATAACTCACTGTCCAAGCCACTTTCCAGTGCTAGAAAAATTCTAGTATAGGGCTACATACCCTATGTCACAGTCTCATCCAAGAATTTTTCAATTATACCCATATTAAATCAAATAAAAAAAGAATGCATTTAATGATACATTGTAATTCTAAATTGTTCATGGGGACAAAATTGTCATGAAAAATGTGCATTGAATGTTGGCTCATTTTCCCAAACTTTCCCATGATGAGGGAAAACAAAACCCAAGTTGAGAGGAGAGGTTCACTTTCCCCCCTACTTTCTCATGTGCTAGACAACCATTTGCCATGCCCGAATTTACCAAACATGGGAAAGCAATTGATTTCCCATACCTAAGCCTCCTTTCCCATCCCTAAGCCTCCTTTCCCATGAACCAAACGGGCCCTAGTGCGACCGGTGCAAAACCCAACTCAAGTACATTTTGCGACCACTTATATACTAAATAAAGTGTTCTATTGGAAGTGCGGAAAGCGTTCTTTATTTTTTCAAACAAAAGGAGGTTATTCTTTTTATTTTGCAAATTTTCTAACATTAAAGTAATGATAACGCTTGATTATAGACATGATTATACTAATAGAACACTTTATTATAAGTTGAGCAGCTAGATAATTCTTTTCTAGCTACCAAAGATTCGTGAAGGACAAATCATGACTTCATGATGGCAACAAGTGCTGCAGACTTATATTGCCAATTAAAAGTGGCCTCTTTATATCTTCTAGCAGTCTAGCTTTACGGGAAAAAAAAACCTCCATCGAACCTTTCACTGTTCTTTTTCTTTTTTAAGGAAAAACAAAAAGCAGCAGAAGATGAAGGTATTGCTCAGACTCTTCTGAACAAAGCATTAGTGGTTCAGCACAATATGCTTCAAGTTAATAACAAAGTGTCTTAGCTGCAGTGGTGGAGCTAGCTTTATTTCTCGTGGGGACAACGATATAAATTATTACATTGAGGGCAACAATAGGAGAAAAACATCCTTATACAGGTCGAAGTGAGGCTCCGCCCCCTGCTTAGATGAATTATGTCATCTCCAGACCTAACCTAACCAAGAAATAATTCTTGTACATAACATATTTCTCACAAAAAACGGTCTCTTTTGATCACGGACGGGGTTATTATGAGAATGATGATGTGTGTAAGCACCTGTTGCATGTAAAAAGTTTTGCAAACCAACTGAGAAGGGTCCCTGAAATTTCCGTTTAATCAACGGAAGAAAAGTAACATTCTCAGTCAGAGATTTATACATTTATTAAAGAGAATAATGGGCAAAGCATCTTTGTGTGCAAGGTGACTTGCCCTTAAGCTTTCTTTCTGCAATGCTTTTGCGCTTCTTTTAAGCTCACCACAACTGCTTTAGCTCTTTAATTTTCTTTATCTTTCCTTTTTTTTTCCTCTTGCTTTGCTTTGTCTTAGCTCTGCAGGAAGAAGAAGAGAACTGCCATAACAGTCCAAGCGATGCACTTGGAACAAACTTACAAGAATGCCCTGGTCATGAATGCTGAAATCTACAAAACAAGGAAGGTAGAGTAAAGGGCAATCTGAGTTGTTCCTTATGAAGTTTGACAATTTTATAAAAGAACAACAAAAAAAGCTGAAAGAATCTAGGAAAGTGAAGTTGCACTGTCACTACGTTTTGAACTTTGAAGTCTAAAAGACCATCTTTGTCCTCTCAAGTAGGGCATCTATATCTCTTTCCAGAAATATGGAATTTTGGACAACTAATCAACCCTCTTGTTTTTCTTTACAGTTTTTGAGTGGCATTACTTGGTCCATTACAAAAATTAATACATAAAGAAATAGCAAATACCTTCACTCTCACACTTCCTGGCTCTATGCATCAGTTATTCTCAATCAAATCATGCCTTCAAATATAAAAAATTCCTTTTTAATTTACATGACAGCAGCCAAAAAGGCAATGCCAAACTGGTAGTGGAGGTGGCAGATGCCCAAAAAATGAAGGATTATCTTATCTAACTTGATTGTAGAGGGTGGCTCTTAAAACCAGAGAAACAGAACTCAGAGCACTGTACCTTAAGCCTTAAGAATCAGAACCTCCTTTCTAATCTCAAAGATCTCAAGTTCCTCATAATCACAACAATAAAGCCGGTAAAAGCGCATTTTCAGGGTTGGGAATTTCTTTCTGAGGCAGCAATCCTTGGCATTGAAGTGTTTCTTGTATGTTAAAGGTGAGAGGAACCTCAAAATCTATATTTGAATAATAGAGTTCTTCTTTTGCAGCATACCTGCCATAATTAATACTGATGTACAAACTTTTTTCAGGGGCTAGAGCTTCTGGAGCTCTGAAGGATACTGAACCACCACTCCAATCATATTCCAACTAAGCAAGATACAAGAGGGGAACAGAAGACTTGTTGAAAACGTTGCTGGTACCGAATATATAACAGCAGACATTTCATTTCCAGAAGGGAAGCATTTAGTCTTGGACCAATGAAGTCACAAGCAGCACCTAACCAAGAGGACTACAAATTGAAGGACACGAAACCCCATCTTGGAGAACGCTGGCCACATGGAGGAATACGCGGTGGAGGAGGGTGGATTAGCAGCGAAAGAGCTACAAGCACTTATGACCTTGTTGAGCAGATGTTTTATCTGTATGTCAGAGTTGTAAAAGCCAAAGATCTTCCAACAAACCCTGTGACAGGAATCTGTGATCCATATGTAGGAGTGAAGCTGGGGAACTATAAGGGCAAAACACAGCATTTTGAGAAGAAAACAAACCCTGAATGGAACCAAGTGTTTGCTTTTTCAAAAGAGAAGATTCAAGCTTCCATACTTGAAGTTTATGTCAAAGACAAAGCGATGGTGGCAAGAGATGACTATGTGGGGAAGGTGTTGTTTGACATGAATGAAGTGCCAACTAGAGTTCCACCAGATAGTCCTTTGGCACCTCAATGGTATAGATTAGAAGACCGGCAAGGCGATACTAAGGTTAGAGGAGAGGTTATGCTTGCAGTTTGGATGGGTACACAGGCTGATGAAGCTTTCCCAGAAGCCTGGCACTCAGATGCTTCGTCAGTTCATGGAGAGGGAGTTTTCAGCATTCGGTCCAAGGTTTATGTCTCACCAAAGCTGTGGTATCTCAGAGTTAATGTCATTGAAGCTCAGGATGTGCAGCCACATGATAGAAGCCAACCACCACAAGCTTATGTCAAGGCTCATGTTGGAAATCAAACACTTAAAACAAAGATATGTCCAACAAGGACAGCCAATCCCATGTGGAACGAAGATTTGATCTTTGTAGCAGCAGAACCTTTTGAAGAACATCTTGTACTTACAGTTGAAAATAAAGTGAGTGCCGCAAAAGATGAAAAGGTGGGAAAAATAAGCCTTCCCCTGACCATCTTTGAAAGGCGCTTGGATCACAGGGCAATCCATTCTCGTTGGTTCAACCTTGAAAAATTTGGTTTCGGTGCGCTGGAGGGAGACAAGAGGCATGAACTCAAGTTTTCAACCAGGGTCCATCTCAGAGTCTGTCTTGAGGGTGCTTACCACGTACTAGATGAATCGACCTTGTACATAAGCGATGTGAGGCCTACTGCTAGGGAGCTATGGAAGCAGCCAATTGGGATTCTTGAAGTCGGGATCTTAAGCGCTCAAGGTCTTCTTCCAATGAAAAACAAGGATGGTAAAGCAACAACAGATGCTTACTGTGTAGCCAAGTATGGGCAGAAATGGGTGAGGACCAGAACAATCATTGAAAGCTTCAATCCCAAGTGGAATGAACAATATACATGGGAGGTCTACGACCCTTGCACGGTGATTACATTGGGAGTTTTCGACAACTGCCACCTCGGTGGAAATGAGAAACCAACTTCTGGCAGTGGAGGTAAAAATGATTCAAGAATTGGCAAGGTAAGAATCCGGCTATCAACCCTGGAAATGGATCGGATTTACACAAACTCTTATCCCCTTCTTGTTCTACAACCAACCGGATTAAAAAAGATGGGGGAACTCCAATTAGCAGTAAGATTTACCTGTCTCTCACTAGCTAATATAATTTACCTCTATGGCCACCCCTTACTGCCAAAAATGCATTATCTGCATCCATTCACTGTAAACCAGTTAGACAGTTTGAGATATCAGGCAATGAACATTGTGGCTGTGAGACTTGCCAGGGCTGAACCACAACTAAGGAAAGAGGTTGTGGAGTACATGCTAGATGTAGATTCCCACATGTGGAGCATGAGAAGAAGCAAAGCTAATTTTTTCAGAATTGTCTCTTTATTCTCTGGCCTTATCTCCATGAGCAGTTGGCTCGGTGAAGTTCGTCACTGGAAAAACCCAATCACTACAGTTTTAGTCCATTTCCTGTTTTTCCTACTGATCTGCTACCCGGAACTGATCCTGCCAACTATCTTTCTCTATATGTTTCTCATCGGATTATGGAATTTTCGTTTCCGTCCAAGGCATCCACCTCACATGGACACTAAACTTTCATGGGCAGAGGCAGTTCACCCGGATGAAATGGATGAAGAGTTTGACACCTTCCCTACTTCGAAGGCTCAAGATGTGGTGCGGATGAGATACGACAGACTACGGAGCGTGGCAGGAAGAATTCAGACAGTGGTTGGAGACATTGCAACTCAGGGGGAGAGGTTCCAGGCTGTGCTCAGTTGGAGAGATCCAAGAGCAAGTAGCTTGTTTGTATTTTTGTGTCTTATTGCTGCTGTGGTGCTCTATGTGACACCTTTTAAGATGATTGCTCTGGCTGCTGGGATGGTTTGGCTAAGGCATCCTAGATTCCGAAGCAAGCTACCTTCAGTACCAAGCAATTTCTTCCGAAGGCTGCCATCTCGTGCCGATAGCATGCTCTAAGAATCATATATAAGGGGGGTAGATAACCAAATAGTAGAGCATGCTAATTCCTACATCCGGACTCTTTGTATCTATTTGAGTAACATGGCTTTCTAGTATTTTATCATTTGATTTGATTGTGGTTCTGTAACATCTGTGTTTAGAAATTAAATTCCCTTTAAAATGAGGCAATAAAAGTTTATCCTGTGTTGCCATGTTCAGGATTTCCAGTTCTGTGTTGCCAACCAAAAAAAATATCTAAATGTAAATTTGCGGTGTTAATTTGCACCAATGTAACATGCCAAGAAATATTCACAAGAAAGAAACTAACTGGTGTCGGCTTCCATATTGCTTTAGGCGTGTATATGAAAATTCGTTTGACGATGGTTAGACATAACATGAAGATATGTTCATGCTTTTCTTTACTCTTTTTGGAAAATTAATTTAAAGCTTCATATAAAAAGCATTCATTCTGAGCTAACATTACTCGAGTGGACGGAAAATGAACACAAACATTGACAAAGGCCAAGATCTGTTTATGATTATATCAACTGAACCACGAAAGTCTTACCATAAATCAAAATGGCCAAATGCATGTAAAACCAATCAACACAAAATTTTGGATATTCTGGTAAAATGAAAATACAGAGTCACTGATAATCTGCGATAATGGTCTAAAACACGAGCTCATGAGGCTTCATGCCTGACTTAAGAGAGAATCTCGCCGCTAAGTATGTCTTCAAGTCTGGGACAGCCTCAATGGACTTTATCAATGAAGCATCAACACTCTTCTGATCATCCTTCTTTCCTTGTGGGATCACATTCTTTTCCTACAATTTGTTGGGAAAATATTATTTATAAAGAATGAAAAATTCCAACAGAAGCTGGCACGATGATGGACATTATTCTCCACTAATTTACATACTACCCAATAGCAAACTTGAACATGACAAGTAGAAGAAATCACGCTTGTAGCTAACAGATGAGTGTTTTGCATGGATAAAAGCAAATGAAAATGGTAGAGAGAAACCAAAAGAATCAATAAGGGGGAGGAGCGAAACAATTTCAAGGGGAACCTATAAATAACAGTATAAGAATAGTACTTTATTACATGGTATTTGGAGCCATGATAAAAATAATAGACAAAATTAAAAAACCATGATGGCACTGCCAAACAGAACGACTTTAAATTCCATGCAGACAGTAGTAACAATGGCAGAGGAGTATAAGTGAAGAAACAATCAATCTAACCTCTTTCTCTGCCTCAAAAAATTCTCCCTCCCCTTTCTTCTTCTTCTTTTCAACTTCCTTTGCAAAATATTTGTCATCAAACTTTTCTACATTCACCCCAGAAATGTCAACCTTGGTGGAGGTGCCAATCACATAGGCCTGATTCACACGTCTCAAAGGAACACCATTAATTTTGAAGGGCCCTGCAATGGCATAAAACCAGCTATCAAGTTAGAAATACACTTAAACATGTTCTGTCAAGGAGCAGGCAAGCACCAGAAACTAGAAACCCATTCCCCACCACTGCAATTAAAAAGTAAATAATGGTTTAAAAATGAGCAAATCCACAAAAGCACTCAACTTAAACACAACAATGAACAAATCTTTTGATAAGAAAAAATGAACAAATCACTGGATAAACCAATGCCAAACCTATGTTTATAAAAGTTAACAGCATAAAAGTACCATGTAACTTAGATATTAGATGACAATTCACAAATTGATACACTCACATCTCTCTATGCTGTTACAGAAGGGAAATTCCTTTAATGTTCATGCCTTTCTCTTTCCCCAAAAATATTCCGCTTTCATGTAATAGATCATTATTTCCCAAGAAGAATTTCATCTTCCGGCATAGTTTCAAATTCATAAGCACAAAATTAGCAACACCTTACCCACTACCCTATTTGAACATACCCCACTCAAAGCCCCCAACCTACAAAATATCCGATTCAACAAGAGAGGGCACAAGCTCAGTGTGCATTGGAGGGGGGCGGTTTGCAATAACTTACAACAAAAGGAACTACCTTTGTTGCGCCAAATTTACTGGTACTGCTATACAACATGGTTGTTGGCATTTGGCAGAAATCAGGATTGATTTTATCAAACTCGTCATTGAGAAAATGAAGAAATATGCTATTTCTAACCTATTAAAGTAACATCAATAAAAATAAAAAGTCATAAAATTCATTTGAAACTTCCAGAACCATTCAACCAAAACCAAAAACAAACCAAACCATAAACACAACAGAAAATGTTTAAAAGAGAAACGGAAGTGCAAGCTCACCAGTAACAAGAAGCAACCCAGATGGGAGCTGCTTAAGAAAAACAACTCTCTTGCCCTTAAACCTTCCAGCCAATATAATCAACACAGTCCCTGGTGTAATACTAGCCCTGTATAAAAACAAACAAATCAGAAACAAAAAATATATTAAAATTAATAACAAATCAAACCCATTTTCTCTACTTCGAAAAAAATAAGAGTAGGGAAAAAAGAACCTGAGCTTGGTGGGCTTAGCCTTGCGCTTGTTGACAAGCGGCTTCTTGACGTCATCGGCAGGATAGAACTTGGGCGGCTTCTGGGGTTGGGTCTCAGCCGCTGGCTTCGCGTCATGGCGTGGGAAAACGCCGCCGTTTTTGGCCTTGATGGCCCAAAGACCACGCTTGTGGTACATCTTGGACCTCGAGAACTTACCCACCCCACGAACCAGATCTGGGTTTCGGGTCTTCCTGGGGTTTCTTGCTTTTGCCGCCATTGCGAGCTCGCACAGTCTCTGTCTGAAACCTACGGCTTGCGAAGTTGCGATAGAGAAAGTGTAGCAGGGTTGAAGGAAAACCCTAATTGCGGTTTTATTTATTTTTTGAATTGTATTTTATTGGGCTGGTTGAAAGATGCATTGGGTTGGGCTCTGTATCAATCTCACAAGCCCTAAAGTTAGCAGATCTGAGAAATTTTGCAGCAGGCCATTTGGGACCAATTTTTGGGGCTTTTTTTTGTGTCTTTTATTTTTTTATTTTTTATACAACCAATAGTCTAAACTGCGAGGGGATTTCTCACACACACAACCAAGTTTGACCCTCGTCAATGGGCCTGGCCGGGCCGGGTTTTTTTAGAAAATTCAAAGCCCAAGCCCGACTCATGGGCCGGGCCAAAACGGGCCTACTTCAATCGAAAAAAATCATAAACTTAATCATATGGGCATTTTAGTCCAAATTTGAGATTAAACTCACTTAATTTCAATATTTTCACATCAAACCAAATTCATAAAACACCTAATAAAGTCACACAACTTAATAAAATTTTCTACAAAAATAATAAAACCAAGTATCATTTTTGAGGTTATTACATAATTAGACCGTAATACATTTTAATAAATAATTTTAAAAAATAATAAGTATAAAAATAAAAATAAAAATTAAAGGATGGTATGAATAAATATGCAAATGTTTGGTTATGTGTCCAATAAAAGCATGATTATATTTGGTGGTACGATTATGTTTCGTGATATGATTATATTTGGTGATATGATATGTTGTTCATCTTATATATATATATATATAATTATAATTGTTGTATTAATAATTGACACAAATTAAATTAATGTGTTAATCATCCAATTATAAACTAGGAATAAGTAAAGAAAAGTAAATGAAATGAAACAAATTATATATGTGATTTAAGTGATATAATCCTAATCCTAAACTCTTATTTATACATAATTATATATGTATGCGGGCCTAACGGGCCGGGCTTTTGTGGGCGGCCCGGGTCGGGCTTTCTTAGGCCTAATCGAACCGGGCCTATGGGCCGAGCTGGGCTTCAAACACTCAAGCCCAAGCCTAGCCCAGCCCAAGACGGGCCGGGCCATCTCAAAGCCCATAACGTGCCAAGCTGGCTTTTTTTCAATGGGCCGGGCGGGCCCCCATCAGCCCATGAGCCCGCAGGGCAAATGATGAGCCTATGTGTCAATATTTTTTGAGAAATTTATAGTAAAAATCATTTCTTGCATTGAATTTATATATAAATATTAAACCTATAAATTGAAGAAAAAAATCCAAAAATGATCAGGTGCAATATTTTTTAATTTAAATAATGTGTGAAATACCATTATTATTCTTGCATTATGATTTTTAGGAAGAAAAAAAAAACCACTAATGACATTGTTGTAATTTTCAAGTTTTTCAAGGCTTGTATGGTATATTTAGTCCCTTAAAAGTCAAATGAGTTTTTTCCTAAAATTTGAGTATTATAAGAATTTTTTTTAATATTTTGGGCCCTATTTATAGACTTACATGTGAAAAGCCGTATTTTTTTTTTAGCAAAACCTATATGTAGCAAAGCCTATATGTCAATATAAATCTTCAACCTAAACAACTACTCGGTCATCACTTTCATCATCTATGCTAGTCTCTCCGCACGCGCTTCCGCGCCTGCAAGAGGTTTTTTTAAAAAAAATTAAAATTTATTTTAGAATTAAAAAAGATAATGGGTAGTTGTGTTCCATAAAAATTGGCCATTATCTGATTTTTCTTTTTATTTTAATTTTTTTAAATATGAAAAAGTGTGAATTTACCATATTATCCTCATTTAATTAATAATTTCAATTATTAATGTTTGCATTAACCAAGGGCATTTTCTGGTATTTTGAATGTTTCACCATTCTCTGCCTTTTGCTTTATATATATCTATATATATAAAGCAAAAGGCAGAGAATGGTGAAACATTCAAAAACTCCAAATATGCCCTTAGTTAATGCAAACATTAAGAATTCAATTTATTAATTAAATGAGGATAATATGGTAAATTCACACTTTTTCATATTTAAATAAAATTAAAATTAAAAAAAAAATCAGATAATGGATCCTATTTTTATGGAACACAACTACCCATTATCTTTTTTAATTATAAAATAAATTTTAAAATTTTAAAAAAAAGCCTCTCGCAAGCGCGGAAGCGCGTGCAGAGAGGCTAGTATATATATAAAGCAAAAGGCAGAGAATTGTGAAACATTCAAAATACCAGAAAATGCCCTTGGTTAATGCAAACATTAAAAAATTAAAATTAAAAGAAAAATCATATAATGAATCCTATTTTTATGGAACACAACTGCTCGTTATCTTTTTTAATTCTAAAATAAATTTAATTTTTTTTTAATAAAAGCCTCTCTCATGCACGGAAGCGTGTGCGGAGAGGCTAGTCTTAGAATAACATTTCAATCTACTTAGGTGGTTATTTTAAAAATGTAGGGAAAAAGAATTAAATTAGATAAGAGTTAGAATCCTTCTTATCTATTTCTTTTCCTTTCAATTCGTCAAATGGGTCTTGTATTAAAAAAAATTTCCTTTCTATTAAAAATAATAATAATAAAAAGGAAAAAAAACAAGTCTTTTTCTTTGTTTGCGTAACCCAAGAACACAAGGCATCCATGCAGCGTCACTAAGTCCACCTGGACCATTGAGTTTCAACTTTCAATTTCAACACACCCTGCCTCTCTTATGTGTCTTCTTCTCACGAACTCATCAAAACACATAAGCACCAACCAGACCTTCTTCTTCTTCTTCTTCTTCTTCTTCCAGTGGTCAAATTTTCTTCTTTCTTTTTCTCTTGCCAGTATTTCTTGGTCAGAATTGGCTGCTAAAACCACATCTCTCTTCTGAGTTAATTTCCACACCCAAGAAAAATTAAGCAACGAGACTCAAAGAGGGAGAGACAGTAAATTCTACAACTGCTTGGAATTTAATCTATTTTTAATTGTCTATCTATACATCTCTCTAGAGAGCTAGGAAAGAGGTAAAAGGGACATCATTTCAAATTAAGATGACATTAGTTAATTAATAATAGCTAATATTAAGAGACAAAGAGACATTGGAGCCAGCCATCCATGATCGTTGATATGAATTGGGTAGCTTGGCAAATATTCTAACTCATGACTGATCTTGTCGAGGACGACCCATCCACAGAGAACTGAGAGCTCTGAGACGATGGAAGTACTCAGCCATTGCCAGCAAACACCTAGCTGCTTGACGGGTCGTCAGGATTTGTTGCAGCCTGTGAATCGTCTGATGCCTCAGATTATCAGCCTGTAAGCTCCATTTTATTTAATTAGATCATATTATAATGTGATATATAACACGTGAATAAATTACAGAATACAATAATGTATATAATACCATGTGCAGTATAAAAAAATTCAACCTAGGCTCCATGAGATTAACCCTAAGAACTTTAGTTTTACCTAGGGAGATAAATTTGACTTTGTGCTATATAGTAAGGGATTGATTGTCAAATTGGTTAACTAGCTAAAGCATAAAAAAAGTCATTAATTAGAAAGTTAATGAATTGTGGGTAAGAAAGTTTGCAATGAATTTTGACTATAAGGGGTGGCAGAGGGGAGCGGGAAAATAGATAGATAGCCATCTTCCTTGAGTAAGTAAATAATTTGTCAATGACTTGACTTCTTGGCCTTTTCAAGATGCTGACCACGTTTTCTACCGATCTATCTGAGACTGCATATGCATACATGCTCGGCATTTTGAAAATAAATATGTATATTTAAATGACAGCATTAGAATTAGTGACGTTCATGTATTCAGATTTCAGACAAAAGCAAGGAATTTAATTAGGCTATGTAATATTAGTCATTACCAGTATATTACGCTAATTCAACGGGTGCCAGTCGTCAAAATTGATATGTATTAACTTTTGATTGTATCACAAAGTCAACTAATTTAACTTGTGTCGGTAGTCAAAATAAAGATCTATTAACTTTTGATTGTATCACAAAGCCAACAAATTAAAAAGAACTAACATCATCATCATCAACATATTAAGTTGTCAACTATTTTGCAGTCTTGCCCAAGACTATATCCAATAAAATGATTCGAACTCTGAAATCATATCACCTTTACAAATCTAGGACCTTTGATTTTCAAAAGGTTGAGTTCAATTTGAATAAGAGCCTCGGCTAGTTGCTCAAATCATAATGGCATTGCTCTCATTTTCGTGGGTTTGGAAGAAATAGGCAATGTGTATGATCTCTAGAACATTTGGTCAAAAGGAAGTTATGGTGCAGGGACTACGTGGTGCTTCTAAGTCAAACGGTTACGACCATGACATCACACACAGATATGGGCCTAGAAATCTCTTTCGATGGAGATGCATGTTAGTGGACACCAGCAATATGGGTTACTGCCACGTGTCCGGTTTGGAGCTCACCAGCTATCACAGGTGTAGGGGAAACTTTGGCTAGCTAGATCTCTCACTAGCTGTACTTTTTTTTATAATTAAAAAATAATTAAAAAATTAGGGTTGGTCGACCTTGATCCTTGGTTCTTGCCTCCCATAGTTGGTGAAAACGTTGAAAAATACAAGTTTACAACTACAAACTAATTATTACTCAAAGTTAATTAGCGCATAAAAATGCTATATTTTCGCATAAATTATCATATTAAATGTTGTTAGATAGCCTAACGTGTATTTTATATTCTGCAGATTTACAGTATGACAATATAAAATTTTCTATGCGGGATAGAAAAACAAAACCTATATATATTGTTTGGAGACGTACGTGTATTAAATATGTGTTTCTAACTTTTGAACTTAATGGTATGGGGCTAGTTTTATTGGAAACCTAAGGAGCAATAGAAGGCAGGGATTGAATGCAAAAAAGGTCCCTTTCAAGAAATAATAATACATGAAGCGACAACCTCTCATGAGAAAGAGGCATGCAGATAAATAGATTCCATGTACCCACCAGCCAACTCATGAGAGTGAGACATGGAGTGGTTCATGTGGTGTTGGGGGTAGGTTTTCCCAACCAAAACAAGACCAGATATTCCTTTTCTTGGGGGCCCCACTTACAAGATCATCGTGAGGGGACCGCCATCAAGATCGGACGGTCTAAAACAGCATGCCCCATCAGCATGCAAATTACCATATAAAAAGAAATTTAAGATGAAAATATATATGTACCTGTCTAACGAAGCCTTCAAGGGTGGAGAGCTTGTTCATGGCTATAGCCATCTGTCCCATGTAGTTGGCCATGTTAGGAGGGCAGCTCAATGAATCGGAGGTTATGGTGTCTGAGAGAGACTGGTTCAGAGCTTCAAGCCCTTGGGAGAGAGCCTCTTCAGCTTCCTGTGTAGATTGTCGTAGCCCACAAATACCCAATAGTTGCTGCTCCGATAATGGCTCAATTTGGTTCAGAATAATCTGATTCATCAACAACAACAAAAACCCAATAATTAATGTTAATAATCTCTCCAATATTAATCATTTAAAATCTTATGTTTATAAAAGCGATAGTCTAAAATACTCTAAATTAACATAATCTACGGAAAAGGGGATTCGAACTTGGTGCAAGGTGGGACAGACACACTATCCTAGCCAACTGACCTAACTCACACATCTGCTAATTGATTAAATGTTGTAAATATCATGCGTGCAAATACCCAACTTTCTTGACTGTGGTTTTTTGCTTAATTATTTGCAAGAAACCAAAGATAAGGATGAAGACAGAAACAAGATAGAGAAAGAAATCAAGAGAGGAAGACACCCGTGTAACTCTCTTTCTTGGCTCTCTCATTCTCAGAAGCCAAAATTTGCATTAACAGACATGACTTTAGGGGGATTGACACCTAACTCTACCCTTTAGTGGAAACCCTTCACGTTGCCTTTCGTCATTCATGATATTCACAATGAGAGAAATGAGATCGATTAATATTCTTTGCTCCTGCCACCCACAAGTACTTAGATGTATATGTACCCATGAGTCCATGAGGACATGACCCACATGCATATATTTTACTTCTCATTTTGATCATAATATATACTCCTTGTACTATAGTATCTCATCATACCCCCTTCACATGTATACATCATTGTTATCTCTCTCTCTTCCTCTCTTGGAACTTGTGATGAATTCTTACTAACACAAAAACATATATGATGAAGCAAATAATTAACTTTGTTTTTTTTTGTTTTATGTAATTTGGCTCAAGTTCCAAACAAAATTTTGAATATTGTACTCTTCGAGAGAAAGATTATATATAACCGCCGCATACAATAATTTTTTACTAAGCTCTCGTAATGTACTTTTATCATTTTCTTGTCACACATTTAGTGTTCTACTTCTTTTTCCATAAAATTTGACTATTTTCTAAGAAGCAAATTATGAAATAACAATAACTAATAATATAAGGAGATGTGTATAAATCTAGGGTTACTGAGAGAGGCATGCACCTTGATGACCTCAGAGGGCCGAAATCCACCCATCCACATGAAGCATCGTTCAGCTGGAGTCTTCCACATGCCAGAGACAATGTGAAACACATCTGTCTTGGCAACCATGCTTTTGAGGTTCATCACTTCATCGTAGTGTGCTAAGCAATTGTCCACAAACAGCCGCAGCTCATTCTCCGGTAGATGCTCTTGCACCGCTGCTCGAAGCTCGCACATGAGACGATGGTGCTCCTCCTGCCACCTTGCATACTCTATGTCGAAAACTGCCGCGTCTAGGAAAAAAGGCAGACAGGAAAAAAATACATGGATTTCAGGCTTTCAAGGTTTATTTTGAGAGATGGCTGAATCTAAGAAAGAAAAGAAAATAGAATAATTTTTTCATTAAATGTTATTATTATACCTGAGCTAATGCTGTTCATACCAAGAGGAAGGCCTTGTTGATCTCCTCCTACAATACCTCCTCCAAAGAACATGCCCTAATAAAACAAAACCCAAGTCTTAAAAGAATGGTTCAGGAAAAAAAATCAACCAGAAAATACCCAATTAATTAAGAGCAAGTGTTTCTTTCAATCATGCATAAAATAAAATAAAAAGAAGTTATAATCACCTGAGATCTAGCTCTCTGCAGCTCTTGTTCCAGCTGAGTAAGCTTAATCCTACTTGTCTCTAACTGCTGAACATAAGCCTGTCAAAGCACACCAACAAAAAAAAAATGGTGTAAGGATTGAAAAAAGAAAAGTTCAAATGAGTTGCAAATTTTCAGTGGATTGAGTACCTTTTTTCTAAGCCTGCTTTTCCTGGCTGCCTCTCTATTCTGAGCAAGCCTTCTCAGTGTCTGCACACAAATAATCATAGCAAACGTTGGAAATTGTTGGTTGTAGAGAGAGGAAGTGCAAATCTTTTGCCTTAAAAAAGAGAGGAAGTGAACCTTAGGGTCTGGTGTTTTGGGTCCTTCTTGCTCTGAACTTGATGTAGTTGGACCCTTGCGGTTTCCCTCACGCTGCCACAACATTCAAAGTAACCCACAACGTAATAAATAAATTAGTAAAAACAAATTCATATAATTTTGATAGAAAATAGATGGCTCGAAGGATAGTAACGTCGTCCAGATGTTCGCATACTGATAATTTATTTTGTTAATAATTATATATATATATATATATATATACCTTGATAGCTTTGGCAGGTTCTTGAGGGCGAGACGAAGTAGCAGGAGCAGAAGCATCATTGCGAGGGTTGGCCAACTCCATGGACGGCTCTGATGGTCTCTTTGAACCACTCGTTGCTGCAGGAGAAACTAACACCGTACCAGCTGCCTATATACCAAACCCAAACGAACCCATTTTAGAAGAGATATTCAAAGCTTAATTTCAATGTGCTAGTTAGTTAGCTAGCTTTATAAAATAAATATAAATAAAATATATAGTCTTAAACTGACCAACAAGAAATCAATTAAAATACTATGGTATTATATAATGCAAATAATTATAATAACGGTTAGAGTAAGATACTTTGGTTGATGGTGGCTCTACGTGCATAGGCTGCGATGGGAAAATATTCAAAGTTGGAGGCCTCATTCCAGATGAGGAGTTAATTTGATGATCTGCACACAAAAATTCCAAATTGTAGACATTAATATTGATCTAAATATGTACATAAGAGAAATAGCTAGAGAGAGAGAGAAAGAGAGGAAGGACCCAGAGAGAGAGAGGTCTCTATAGTAATGATTAAAGGAGGACCAAAATGAGTTTGGAAATTGGAATTAATATGGTCAATTTTATTTTTTTTTTGGGAGGAAAATGGAAAACCCATACACACAATGGTCCCTATCTAGCTAGTACCCTTTTTGTTTTTTCAGTACATGTGGGATTTGTAGCAAGGAAGTCATGATCAGGCAGAGGGGGTTTGTTACATGTTTGTCAGGGTCCAAGCAACTCCAAAGAAGAAGAAACAAAAAATCAAAAAGAAAAGGAGAGACAGGTGGTATTTCATGGAAATTTGTGAATTTCCTTGTGTTTATGCCTTTTTTCTCTGGGTAGCTAGGATCTGGTCAAACCAAGTACTGGGCAGAGAGAGAGAGAGAGAGAGGTGGCACATAATTTTGTTGAACATGCTTTTGCTGTGACCCAAAACAATATTTTCCAAGTAAAACCTCAAAAGGACTGAGGACTGAGAGCAGGACACAGGCCAAGAAAAGAAGCAAAATATATTATTCTCCTTGTGATTCTCTCTTTCTCTCTGAATCAAAGCGTAGAGAGAGAGAGAGAGAGAGAGAGAGAGAGAGAGAGATAGATAGAAGGAGAAATGAAACGACAGAGGTGCTTACGTCGTTGGGTGTCCTGATGAAGATGATGGGTGGTAGTAGTAGTAGCAGTTGAGGATGAGTTGTGATGGTCTTGTGACTGTCCATCAAGGTAGAGGAAAAGGGCTTGATCTAATTCTCCCAAATCATAAGCTCCACTGTCTTTGCTTCTGATCACACAAAATTATCATTAATCAAGAAACATAAAATTATAAGATCATGAGAAGATGATGATGGTGAATATTATTATTACATGAAGTTCCCAGCAGGAATATTGGAGGATGATGACTGCATCATTCCATACTGAATCTGCTGCTGCTGATGATGTTGATGATGATGAGGGTCTTGGATTTGATGGTGTTGTTGTTGATGATGATGATGATGATGATGTTGTTGTTGGTGTTCAAGTTGGTTGTTTCCTTGAATACTGGAAGCCATGAAAGCAGAAGAAGTTCTTGCAGAAGCCAAGAGCTTTGTCTCCAATAATATTTGCTCTCCTTTCTCTTCTTCCTCGTCTTCTGCAAAATTAAAACCCCTTGAAAACCCCATTAATGGCAAAACCGCCTTCTGTTTCCTGCTACCAAGATCATCCTCCACATAGACAGAGAGAGAAAGAGAGCAAGTCGGTTATAAGTTGAAGAGAGCTTGCAAGCTGTTGCGCTGATAATTAAAGAGAGAGAGAGAGAGAGAGAGAGAGAGAGAGAGAGAGAGAGAGAGAGAGAACAAAAGAATGGAATTCAATGTAAAGAAACAAAAGAGACAAGCCTTTTTTTCCTCTCAACCTCTCTCTCTCTCTTCTCTCTTCTCTCTCTTCCTCTCTTTAAGAAGTAGACGACTTTATTTTCTGCTGTAAACCAAATATTCAGATAAAGCGGTTCTTAAGATATCCACTCTGACTCTCTCTCTCTCTTGATATCAAAACCAGAGAAAGACCTGGGGGAGAATCCGCTTTTTTTTTGTTTGTTTATAATTTCTTATATGGAAAACCGCTTGCGGCTTCCTTAATTTTTGAGTGTTCCCGGTACACCACGTGGTTGGTGTACCATCCAATAGACGGAAGACATATAGAATATGTCCAATGCAGTCCGCTACATGTCATAAGAAGAAATGCAGTAAGTTGGATAATAATTCCACATGTTCTATATTTATTGGATGGTACACCAGACACGTGGTGTACCTGGAACATTTAAAAATTTCTCTTGTCCAAGAGGACCAAGCCTCCTCTTAGTCCGTTCAACCTATATGAAATGACCAAACTGCCTTGACCATATAATCCATTTCAACTTTTACTGTTCACATTTTTGTTGTAAACTAGACGTAGATGGGTCATGGGTAAGGCGGCTTTTCGTCAAAATAATCAAACTAATCAATTTGGAAATTCATTAAATATAAGCTACTAATTAATTATATATGTTGCGATTTTTGTCTTAGTTTTGATTTTAGCATGTTAGTTTATTGTCATGTTGAAATTACTGTATTTTATCTAATGAAGTATCTCTCGATAAAAAAGAAAGAAAGAAAAATTACACATGTTTATGTTAATTTCGTTGAAGAAAGTATGGGTACTAGAAAGTTAAACTTATTCAATCAAATGATTAATCATTGTCTTTGGACTAAAAGTAAAAGTCATAGTATATGCTTGACATTTTACCAAGATGATGATGACCACCTACTATTACATAGAGTAGGAAATTGTGGAGAGATTGTAATTTCCCTTAATGGAAAGTGTGTAAATTTGGTTTCCACTTAGCCCATAAATCATATAGGTATTCTTCAAATTTTGTTTACCTAAGAATATTTCTCTTTTGGGAATTCGTAGTATAACACCCTTCAAGGTTCTAAATTAATTGTTAGTTTTTATGAGTATACCATTCCCATGCTTTAAGAGCCATGCATATGTTTCAAAAAGGAAAATAAAATATAAAGAAATTCAACTCCCATTTATTTTTTATGTTTTCTTTACCAAAAAGCAATATAATTTACTCTTCATTTCCTAAAAGTCGATGAAATGGACCGCATTAAGACTAGAAGTCAATTTCTTGGTTTTAAAATAGTAATTATATGATTTTTTTTTTTAAAAAAAATTAGTATGAGACATATTAGCTTCTAAATTTAATTGTGTATGCGGAAAAACAAAAAATACAAGCATGTGTCGGCATCACCATGAAAAGAGATGAGACGGATATACTATAAATCACTTTACTAAAGGGTTGTTGAACTCAACTTTTGGTAAGCAAATAGGATTTATATTGATATTAGGAGTGCGCATCGGAACCGAAGAACCGAAGAACCGATTAACCGAACTAAACCGGACCGGAAAAAACCGAAAAAAATCGTGTTAACCAAAAAGTTAAACTCAATTCAAAAAATCGAACTAAGCAGGTTCTAACCAATTCTTGTTTCGGTTCTATACCCCAACAAATCGAACCGGGTCGAACCAAACGGGCCAAAATAAAAAATATATAATTTTAATATTTATTTATATCCAATGCTATATTTTTAATCTCATAAGTAATATTTACCCAAGTTTAATTTCTAAACATCTCTATTTTCTAGCCTCAATATTTCTTTTTGTATGAAATTGGATAATTTGTTAATTTTCAAGCCAAAAAAATAAAATTTTAGTTGAAATTTTTATAAAAAAATAATTTATAATAATAATAATAATAATAATATGGTTCAAAATCGAACTGGACCGAAACCAGACTGAAACTGATTCAACCGGAATTGAATGATTTTATAAATTTTTTTGTTAAAATCAGACCGAACTAAATTGGATAAATAGTACCAATTTTTATTTCAATTTGAGGCAAAAATTGGTCCGAACCGAACCATACCCACCCCTAATTGATATGTGAATTATGATAAGCTTATGAATTTTGCTTTCGAAACTCATAAGCTTATAGTTCGAAACAATTACTTATTTATATTTTCTTCTAAAATCCGAAAAAATAAGTATGACATGGGATCATTTTCATAGGACTTGAAAGTTGCAAATTACCAGCTATTCCAAAAAGAAAAAAAGAAAAAAACAAAAATGGCAACAGTCACCATTATTTGGTGACATTTGGTGACTAATGTGGGGGTGACTAAAGGCTTTAGTCACCAAAAAGGGCTTTTGTTAGTGACCTTTTTGGTGACTAAAGCCTTTAGTCACCCCCACATTAGTCACCAAATGTCACCAAATAATTGTGACTGTTGCCACTTTTTTTTGTAGTGTTTTAATTCATTTTATGTTTTGTGTGTGGGTTGGTCTCCGGGACCCACCAAGACTGGCCCTCACCTTTCCTACTAGACGCCCCATTAGACAATATTTTTCCTTCTTTTCTCTCTCATTCAAATTAATTTCATTTTACTCCCTCATGTTTGTTAATAATTGTCATTTTAGACTCCATATTTAAAAGATCATAAAGTCATTCCCAAAGTTACGAACTGGGTGCAATGTTAAATGTCGGTCTCATAGTATGTCAACATAACTAGTAAATGATCACGTGGCAAATGAGATCTCTACATTTTCATCCACATCTCCCCCTTGCCCATTGTCACCAACCACCCGACTTCCCCATGCCACGTCTACTTCTCTTACCCTCTCCCCCACCCTCACCACCACAACTCCTCCTTTCGAAATTTTATCAAGGCACCCGTACCCCACTCTCCCATTCCTCAAATCCCCACCCTTTGATCTCAAGGAAACCTGCATAAATAGTCCATTACTTTCCTCTCCCCGTGTCACCCAATAAGAATCATCCATGTGTTAGGCACAAAAGATGTTACATGTGCACGTGAGGGGGCATGATGAGAGTATCCCACATTGAAGAATGGAAGCCTTGCCTTTGTGCTTAAAAGATCTTGGACCTCTCAACTCACTGTCAATTGATTTTGGGTTCCATGCTCACATTCTAAAACTATTCATTGCAAACTAAATCACCATTAGACATGGCAAATTGAGCAACTCTATGAACTACCTTGTTACATTGAAAAGGATGCATTGATTTATACTCGAGGATACTTTTTTGTTGTTGATATAAGCAATATTGGGGGAGGGGGAATTCGAACACAGAACCTCAAGTGCAGGGACACTACTTGAGCTACAAGTCCCATGTGAGAATACCATTTTTTGTTACATTGACAAGGCCGAAGTTCGGTTGACTTCCAAGCCCAAGAAATAATGAACATGGCCCAAATATTTCATAGAAAACAAACGACCCAAATCAGTAATAAGGCTAGTGATATGCTCAAGAGCATTGCATGTAATCAACAAATCGTCAACATGTATTACCAAGTAAATACGAACAGAACCATCAATCAAAATAAAGAGGGAGGAGTCCGCAAGAGAAGCAACAAAACCCAAATGCTCCAAATGAGTGGAAAAGCAATGAAACCATGCCTATGGTGCTTGCTTGAGGCCATAAAGAAAGTGTTGTAACTTGTAAACATTGTAAGCAAATTGAGAGTTCACAAAACCCACGGGTAGCTTCATGTAAACATCGTTGGTAATATACCCATGCGGAGAGACATTCTGGACATCCAACTGGCGAACATCCCAATTAAACTGAACAGATAAAGCCAAGATTAAATGATAGTAGAATGATTAACAACCAGGCTAAAGGTTTCATCAAAGTCCAGTCCTTCCTGTTGATGAAAGGCATTAGCCACTAAACGGGATTTGTACCGCTGAATAGAGCCATCCGAATTGTGATTAATGTGAAAAACCCATTTATTGGGCAAAACATTCATACAAGAGGTGGGCGGCACTGAAACCTAGGTAGAAGCTCGCTGCAAGGCGTTGAACTCCTCAGTCATAGCACATCTCCACTCAACCTATTTATTTGCTTGACTAAAATAGGTATGTTCAACAATATCAGTAGATAAATCTATGTGTAAAGCATGATGAGCATAGGGTGAATTAGGTTTGTGAACACCAATTTTCGCCTGAGTGACCATGGAGTGAGTATTGGAATCCCTTACCAAAGAAGGCACATGAGGGAGAGATATGGATGAGGTGTGAGACACAACCAGTGGAGCAATAGAAACAAATTCAGCAGGAGGCTAGAAATTGAGGATGTGGCGGCGGGGATCTCTATGATTGGCAAAGAGTTGGGGAGGCCGAGAGGTATTTAAAACGAGAGGTGTGGTTTGTGGAGATGTTGGCGGTTGAGAGGAAATATTTAGGTAACTTGGCGACGATGTAGGGCATTGGGGAGAAATGGCTAGGCGGTGAGGAGACTGTTGATGGAGTAGGCTAGGGATACGTTGGGATGGGGCCCAAGATAGTTGAGGAGCCAGTAACAATAAGTGGTGGAAATTGGACTGGAGCATTAGAGGACTTTTCCTAATATTGTAGAGAAACAATCCCTTTAAAAGGAAAATTGGTTTCATAAAATGCAACATGTTGTGAAAGAAAGTTTTTTTGTGTATATAAATTTAAGAAGCAATAACCCTTTTTATTGAGAGAATAACCCAAGAAAACACATTTGACATATCGAAATTGAAGTTTAGTAGTGTTATAAGGATGAAGATAAGGAAAACATGCACACCCAAAAGTTTTAAGAATGTAATATTCATGGTCTTTATTAAATAAAGTGTGATATAAGTTTTGATAAATTAAAATTTTGGATGGAATTCAATTAATAAGATAGACATCAGTGTGCATGCCCTCAGCCCAGTAAGTAAAGGTAGAGGTATGAGCCAAAAAAGTTTGCTTAATGATGACGAATGCCATGTTGGTGAAAATTTGTTGAAAATATTTGCTTAAATATTCACCGCCACCATCCGATTGAAATTCTTTTATTTTAGAGGAGAACATGTTTTCAATAAGGGTTTGAAATTTGACAAAGTGAGAAAAGACTTCATATTTTAATTTGATGGGATATATCCAAGAATAGAGTAAGTAATCATCAACGAACAAAACATAATAAGCAAATCTGGAAACATAATTAGTAAAAGAACACCATACGTCATAATGAATTAATTGTAGAGGAGACGAAGAAACAAATGGCAATTTAAAACTTTTGCCCAAAGGGCATGAATGACAAAAAGTTTGCTTATGCATAGAGCTAGAGACATGCACTTTATTCTTTCAAATTAAAAAAAATTAAAAAAGATGATGACGGATGACCTAAGCGTGAATGCCAAATGATGCCAGCAACACGAGTACCAACTAACAAAACATGATAGAGACCTAAGCGTGAATGCTGAAGATGGGTTTTTATTTGATGAAACCGTAAAAGGATAGAGACCGTTCTCACTCTTACCTCAGAAAAAAGTCCTCCATGTCTCCAAGTCCTGGATTTAATAAAAGGGTATACTTGTGATTTGCCCCCTGAACTTGTACCTAATTTTCGATTGACCCCCTATCCTTTTTTTTAGAAAATTCAGGATATGAACTCTTTTTTTTTGCCAATCTTCCCCCTACCGTCTAAATTCTCAACATTTCATCCAATTTTC
Organism: Prunus avium; assembly: GCF_965620075.1. Taxonomy (NCBI): domain Eukaryota; kingdom Viridiplantae; phylum Streptophyta; class Magnoliopsida; order Rosales; family Rosaceae; genus Prunus; species Prunus avium. The sequence continues at coordinate 26,049,264 of NC_142290.1, forward strand.
AGTTAAATCATTTTAAAAAATTATTTTTTTTGGAAAAAATTGAAGAAAAAGAGTAAACCTAATACCAACCCCTTCCATCTCCTCCCTTCCACCTTCCATTCCCCCATGACCACATTTACTCCCAAACCAAAACCTCACCCCCACACCCTTCAACCCACAGACCCCTTCCTCCTCCTCTCCCTTTATGTTCTTTCACCCACAGACTCATCACAACCATCCCCCCAACAGACCTCTCTCTCTCTCTCTCTCTCTCTCTCTCTCTCTCTCTCTCTATGTAAGTGCCTTACAGCCTCCCATCTCAAGCTTTTTCCAAATTCCCACAAAACCCATAAACCAAAACATCAAAAAATTCGATCTTAAACACTTGGATTTACAAAAAAAAATCAAAATCAAATAAAATCTAATAGAATTTACCTCCATGCCATCATATAGCATTTGGGGTGGGAGGTCGTGGCGAAGAAGAAAAAACAAAGGGTAGGGGTGGGGTGGGGTGGACGGGCCATTGGAAGTCATATGGAGAGAGGAAGAGTAGAGGGGCGAGAGAAAAAAATAGATGGAGAAGGTGGGGGTGAGGGAGAGAGTGATTGGTTGGATGGGCCCCTCTCTTATTTAAATATTTTTTTCTTTCATTTTAGATTTCATATTATTTTATTTGTGTATTTAATTGTTTTAGCATATAAAATGACCATTTTGCCCTCATATTTAACGGCAAATTGGATGAAATGTTGCAGATTTAGACAGCAGGGGGGAAATTGGCGAAAAAAAGAAGTTAATATCCTTAATTTTCTAAAAAAAAAGGATAGGGGGTCAATTGAAACCAAGGTGCAAGTTCAGGGGGTAAATCACTAGTATACCCTAAAAAGAAAGAAGAATAATAGGTAAAAAAACATTGATTGTCCTGAGAAAAACAGTTAATAGACAAAAGATGACTAGAAGAATCAGAGCAATGTAAAATATTGTTAAGGAAAAATAATTTATGAGGAGTAGAAATGGAGGAATGGCCAATATTTCTAATATGTAAACATGTTCCATCGAGCACACCACCAACTTGATCGTGCCCACGATATTCACTGGAAAGAGAGAGATTACTCAAATCAAAAGTAACATGCGAGTTTGTACCAATATTCAAAAGTCAAGGTTAGGCAGCAGAGGAAAAGGCATTATGAGCAGTCATGACAGTGAGACGCTGAGGAGGAACATGCCCTTCATAAGCCAGGTTCAAACGATTATAGCAAATAATCGTAGAGTGGCCAAGCTAACCACAAATTTGGCACTGAACCTGCACATAACCAGAAGAAGAACCATCATGATAAGAAGATGCAAAAGCAGCATGAGAAGAGCCAAAAACACCAGCTTGCGAGAAACTAGAACCCTAAGAGAAAATAGCGCCACAGCCACCGAAATTAGGTGGAAAAGAACTACGAGAAGAGTTGCAACTGCTACCACAAAATGAGGAAAAAGAGACACGACCACGAGATGTCTCACACCCACGACCAGCAACAAGGGTAGTATATGATGAGTTAGACACATGAGTAAAATAAGAAGAGATGCGGCATTCGGCGCTGAGCAGTAAAGCCTTAAGATCTCCATAGAAAATGGTGATTTCGCGAGCCTGTGCCAAACTAATCTTGTTTTCATTGAAAGGACAACATTGTTCATCACCACAGTTACCAAATCACCTTCAAGAATCGAAGAGCCAGACAAAGCAAGATTGTCGACAATGGCGTTAATAGGATCCAAAAAAATCAAATATGGAGGATGCCACGGACGGTGTGTAGGAGTTCACTTTAAAGATGCAAGATGCAATTATGATTTCGAGAGGCGTAACGCTTCTCAAGAGCTACCTAAGTAGCACGAGCAGACACGGAACGAGCCACGGTTGCGAGAATGGAGTGACTAAGAGAACCATTGATCCATAAGAGAATTCGCTAATCCCCTTGGATCTAGTCTTCATAAGAAGGGTTGATATTATCAGTTGGCTTGCCGTTGTCATCAAGAAGGAAAGCAGCAAGACAAGTAGAGGAATCGTCAATAAAAGAGATGAGACACCGACTCTTAAGAAGATTGATGATTTGGGCGAGCCGAAAAAAGGTAATTGTTTCGATCCAACTTTACAGTAACCACATTGGAAAGGGAAGGAATGGGCAGATCATCAACATCAGAAGAGGAAGAGGCCATAAGAAACACAAAGGATCGAGAAAAAAATATTTTAATCAAAGGCTCTTATTACCATGAAAGATATGCTCAAAGGCCACAAAGAAACAATAGATGTGGTATTATATTTATATTGAATGAGTACATCATATAACAATTACAAGAGTCCAGATAATGACATAACACTACCAAGATAAGTACATGGAGATTACATGTGAGACAATGATGATACAAGATAAGCTTCTAAGGAGACTTAGAGGTTAACGTTTGTCTATCATAATCCCTTTGTCACAACAATTAAACCAATGGTAAGAATATAATAGAACACTGATAAAAGTTGTTCACCTTTTTTCTTAATCAAAAGACATACTTTCATTCAACAATGAAACATAAAACATAAAACCAGAAATATTGGAACCAAACACAGTGTTTCGATGTGACCTCATTAAAACCTTGCTTTTCAATGGAGGAAAATCTGGTCAAGGGAAAAGAGTACCATAACATTGGTTAAAACAAAAAAAAATACAACAAATTACTTAGTCTCCCTATCTTACATGAGCAGATGCAGAAGCCAATTAGGATAACCATTCACCCAACATGAGTTATGTTGATCCCCCAAGCCCTACTTTTTTATTGCATCGGCAACATGATTTCCTTGTTTTGATTGGAAGATCGCGTCCACTATACTCAACGACAACATAAGGCTTCTAATATTATCTACTAGATTTCCAAATTACTCTATACTACAATCAAAGCCTTAAGGAGTGCCACCACTTTTTGTGGATCAGATATGCGTACATTTCATAGTTCCCTCGATGAGACTAGTATCAACCACTCACAAATAATGGCTAGTTCCGTAATAAGCACATCCAACCCATCTGGCCCTTCACAAGCATATACACAAATAAATGGTCCATTATGACCACGAATCTACCCTCCCAATCCCCTATATCAACCCCTCTTATCTAAGGCCCCATCAATATTAGGAACACGAACTGAATTGGGCGGTTTTTATCCACTGTACATAACAAGGCTCCGTTGTTGGCTTGGTCTTGGCCACTTAAATTGTCTATGTAACTCCATCGTTTTGTCACCATTTCCCCCAACCAACCCCCTAGTTTTCCATGAATAAAATCATTTTGAAGTTACCAAGCACACCAACAAATAGCAAGTATAAAATTCCGGCTCATTCTTCAACAACACTTTGCAAGCCTCGTCGAAAAGGTCACTGACAGAATCCCTTAGACAACCAAACGATTAGCTACTGGTAGAATAAGATACACCCCTTGTACAATCACTCTTAAACCTGAGACCACTCTACACTCTCATATAAGTCAGAACTCCATAGTGAATAGAGAAACACTCACACACTTGAGTTGATTTATCTCATTTGATTCCCAAATGAGACCAAGGCCTCCTCCTTATAGAAGCCTTATCTTCCTTCTTTTTGACCAGGTAGGTCGATAGAATGAGTTGTTGGTCCTTCTTTTGTTAAGTGCAAACAACCTTGCTTCACATTGTAATTGCCATTGTAGCACACGTGTGGCCCAGCCCATAAGGGCCATGCAGACTTGATGTCATCCTCATCTTCGAACGGTAGAAAAAGTATATTCCCTTAGCCCAAATACAATCATAACTCTTTAAACAGACTGAATAACGAGGGCTGCCTTTCCTTCTGGTTCACCTCCCCTTAAGGTATGGAAAGTCCCAGAAATGTCTGGATGCTACCGTTGAGAGTCATTTTGAAATTATTGCCTAAACTCTTATGAATCAATATGATAAAGCCTATAAAAGAGATAAATAAGGTAAGACTTATGGCTCTTATAAAAAAGGGATCCTTTATGACAACTCAAGCTAAAAAATTGAGTTACAAAAGCCCTGCGACGAAGAACAAATAGAATTTGTCACCACGAAGCCACAAATTTGGCATGAATGGAAAGTGAATAGATGATGCATCCAAGATCTAATACTAATTAAACGATTGTTCGGCCGAGCAAGTAACCTCCTCACAGTCTTAGTTATTTCACTACCTCGAAGTCATGGCTTTATGTAAGCAACCAAGTGATGTGAAGTGTGTGTAAATGTATATTGAACGAGAAAGTAAAAGGAATTGAAATGAAATGCAATTAATTAAAGTGCGTAAAGTAAATGACGAAAATTAAGTTCATAAAGTAAAGAATTTAAAGACAAATTTGTAATGTGAATTACGTAAAATAAATAATTGAAATGCGAGTGCGTGAATTAAAATGCGTAAAGTAAACTAGATTAACAAGAATGATAAAGATTAAACTAAAACTTGAATGGAAAAACGAGAACGAGAATGTAAGCTAGACTAGTACATTGAAATGTAAAGACGTAATTGAAATCTACGGGAACTCTGGTGAAAAAATAATAATTAGGCTATGGGCAACATTACACTACTCCTAGGATAGGAATTGAAAAGAATTTAAAATGACAAGTTGTGTGTTGCGTCTCGTGTCCTTCTCTCTTTTGCAGCTTGATATTATAAGGGTTTCAGTACAACCCAATTTGGCTAGTAATCAATGCCTTAAAACATGTCATAATTTCCTCCTTGATAAATAACAATAACTTTAGCAGATTGCATCAATTGCCTTGGTTGACTCAAAATGCATTAAATCCCTTGACTCATGCTTGTGTTTAATATGAATAATAATGTTCATTTGAACTACATTCCATCTTGAGCTTTCCCACATTAACTTTGTACTAACCATCACATTGGCATGTGTAGAAATCCTCCTAAGGATTTTCTTTCCTCATTTAAACCTTGGCTAATATTCGACATTCATCCATAGATAATTTCTTGACGCTGGCTGTCTAACGCATTGAGCCGTATTTAAGCTTTCGGCTGCTTTTAGACATTCAATCGCTTTTAGATTTGGGCTTCTAGCCATACCTGTTGACTTATGGGCTCTTCAGCGTAGCTTAGATTCAAATGTGATCCATTTGTCAAATCTTGGGCCTAACCTGACCATATCTTAACTAGGCTCAAACACCTTGTAAGAAACATCTATATACAAAGCTACCCACAATGTGAGCTCTTGAAAATCTTTTTAATTTTATTTGGAGCCATTTATATGATAAAAAAAAATTTTGAGCTCAAAGTGGTGATAGTGAGAAGTTGTGGTGCTTTTTAAAAATTTTTGCAATTATTTTCGAGGCATTTTATTTTGTTTGGAGGTGTTGGACAACATTTTGGAAAATAAAGGTCACAAAAAGAAAAAAAAATTGTTGAGTCGATTATGAGTCCGTAGTATTTCTTGGGGCATTTTTCTGAGCTTCGAGGTATATTTGGAAATAAGAGAAAAATATAACTAAAACTAGTAGTTGCACAATCAGGCCCACCATTTGGCCCTTACGAACTATAGTGAATCTCATGGCTTGAAGGCAATGATACGGTTTAGCATTGAGTCATGTGACGCGACACAATTGGGTGATGTGCGCTAACTTGTTGATGACGCATTAGGAGAACATCGTCATACTATAGTTTGTTGTACATGAGCTTGACACATGGCATCATCTGGTGTGTTAGATGGTTTAAACCGATTGAGAGATCAATGTTGAAGATCATTTTCAAAACTTTTCTAGTCACACAAGTTCGGATGGAACGACAAAGGGTTTGTTTGTGCAAATTTCTCAGGGGAGAATATTGGCAAGAGATTCTTCGCCCTTCGAGCTTCCTTCTCTCTCTTCTTCCTCGATTCCTGCAAACAAGACTGGAGTAAATAAACCACACCCAAGGGGTGTTGGCCAAAGGCCCTCCGATGCCTAAGTCAATTAAATGATCTTGAGAAAAATGAGGAGGTAACAAAAAGGTCGGAGTTTTCTCTACGGTACGAAAGAACCGGGTGGTCGGAGCCGTGTGGGAGAGAGAGAGAGAGAGAGAGAGAGGGATTCGGCTAAGGTTTTGAGTATGAGTTTAGAATTACCTCATGTGTATTGTGTAGCCATGTATATATAGACTCCTTGCTTGGCTAAAGTTTGGGGAATAATCCTTATTTAATTAGGATTATTCTTGCCCAAAAAGATTATATGAATTAATCAAAGAGATTTGCTGGAAATTGGTTCCTTGATTTAGGGAGATATTCCTATCTTAAATCAAAGATAGTTTCCTAATTAAAGATTTAATTAGGGTAATTATTTGACCTAAGGAATATCCTTTTTCCACGTGTCACCTTCTTATTGGTCGCCGAAATATTTGCTCCCACAAGGTTCGGGCGTTTTTTATATTAAGATCTTGCAATGTCATTGAATCATAACCATCCATCTCTTTCTTCTTGCAATGATTTGGACCATCTAATTGAACAAACAACATGGGATATATGGTTGTGTTGCATTTAATTTTTGGTGACATCAGTGGCGGAGCCAGAAATTCTATCAAGAAGGGTCAACTTTAAATAGCTTTATCATTACAGTCAACTTAGTTTTTATAGGGAAAATATATATATATATATATATATATATATATATATATATATAATTCATTATAATGATTAAATTTCAAATTCACAAATTTAATATTTTAGTAAGTATAACCCAAATTCTAGCAACCTAAAAATAATGAAAGAGTATTAAAAGTTGATTTTAGATAGAATGAGAAAATCAAATAAAATCCATGACACACATATAAATGACATATGAAGACATGAAAACAAATATAGATCATATTCATGTTCATTGTAGACAATTTACATTTGTGAGAAGGGTCCATATAGTAAATATAGCTATAAAAACAACTTGGATAACATAGATAAATATAATATCTTCAAAATGTTGAGAAGGGTCAAGTGACCCTTGTGGGCCTTTAGGTGACATTATGCTAATTAATTTGAATCCTAGTCGTTTAATCCTAGCCGTTGAATTAATTTGAATCCTTTTAATTAGTAAATAATTCTAGATTTAATTAACAAATAATTCAAACATGGGGCATCTTCCAACTTTAAAAATAAAAGTATCACTAGATCAAAAGCTAATTGTTATGTTGAGGTTAGTTGTATGAAGTTTCTAGGCTTCGGCCACATGTACTCTCTATATGTTTCAAGTATTTCTAGGTTACTTGTAACCGAAAATATAATCACATTAATCTCTCTAGCCTTATGTTTCACTTTTTCCTTTGTTACAACGGGAATCAAATCTAAGACTACCTTTCACCTCACACCGTCCCCGCTAGACCCCAAACTCATGGAGCAGCACTCTCTCTACTTTCGTTCATTAAATTTTGAGAAACCTTGTTATTTATATCTCCAAGTATATAAATAAGGCTTAAATATGTGACTTAATCTAATATTTGTTATCAAAGTCAAAACAATGATCTAATAAAGTCCACTTATTTGAAGCATGAGATCATATATTCTAGTATGAAATGTTTAGCTCACGTTTTTGACAATTGAAATGTATTAAACTTAAGTTGTGTTGTACCCGTACGTACGTGGCACCAAATGTTTTAACATATAAGAATTGCATGCAGCATGTTAGATCACCTATATATGTATACATTAGAGCTGGACATTTCCACTGATGAACCGGCCAAATTGGCCGAACCAGACCGGTTGGGCTAGTTTGGTCCAATTTTTATTTTAAGTAAATTCATGTGTTATGAACGGAACTAAACCGATCATAGCATTTTTTTATTTTGCTGATTTTTTGCAATGTGAAGTTCTCAAGATGGGGAATCTATGTTATATAAGCATATAGGCTTTGAATATTTGCTTCTTATTATGTAGACTATCATTATCAAAGAAGTTGTAGGGTTTTTGGTATATGTATGGGGGGGTGGGTCGGGAGGGGGCAAGGAAAAACATACACACACAACAACAACAAAAAAAAACCTTTGACCTAAAGCATAAGTGTTTGAATTCCTCTTCATTTAATTATATATTTGTTTTGTTCTTGCCGGAACCCCACTCTAACCCTAATTCCTAATCTTTAATTTCTTTTGGCCATGGTTCAACCCTTCCTCTCGAAACAGACAACTTGATGAATGATGACGTATATAAAAATAAAAAGGAAAAATACAAAAAACTTATGGATTAGGTGGATCAGATCACATCGACGAATTAGTAAACAATTAATAATTATAATTGTGATTGTGATGTGTTCTTAATAATTAAGGCCATCAATTGAAGTAGCTAGGGTTTCTACCAAATCCTTTTCATTGGCTGAGTCGACATTTCCAACCTGAAAATGACATTAAAATGCCAAATAAACCCTAATTTCATTAAAAACATGTGTGCCAACACTTGAAGCATTCATGATCAACATTTTGACATGACACATATGCCATTGACTCTCATTGTTTATAGCAATTAATCCATGAGTTTAATTATAATGAAATCCTCAAGTTGACAAATGTGAACCGGCACGTACGAGCTAGTTGAGGAACTTAGGCATGCATTATGAAAATAATTAAGTAATCTACCAAGAAATCTAGCTATATATTTTATTGGTTGACGTGTGAATTTTTTTTTTTAACAGTTGCTAATTTACTAGTTAATTACCAACCGGATAATAATTTGTATTTGGAGTTAATTGATGACCTAGTTGCAATAATTCACTTGCATTTGAATGGTCAATATATAGTACTAGTTAATTATATGGATTAAGAAAAAAAAATTATATTAGTCCATCTCCCTTTAACTACCATATTCCACTCCACTACTGGTTTTGTTATGTTGTCTTGAGACCTCTTCTCCTTTGTCAGTTTACTTACTACCATATATTTCCAAAATTTTAAGTTTTTTTATTCTAATGAGAAGCAACTCTGCAATATAATGAAGGCTACTACAATAGTTAAAACTTGGCAAAATTACACTTTTCTTCTCTGTAGTTTGAATAATGGGGTCGAGTGGAAAATGGTATTGACTTGCAGACTAGTTGTCTCAGGTTTGAACCCTCATAGCACATTAAATTTAACAAAATCTACCGTACCAATTATGGTAAAGAGATTTAGCGACACAAGACCTCGCACCTGAAGGGTGGGATTAATCCTGGCTCGGGGTTCGGCTTGCCCCTGGCCACAAAGTGCTTCCAACGGGTTTTGAACTCCTACTATTGAGGCACCAAGTAACTCACCAATTAGAAGTAGCAGTTTGCCAACCGCACCACACCTTAAACTTTTATTGTACTAACAAGACAACATTTCTCAATTATATAATTATCTAGCTTCCACAATTATATATCTTTTTAATTAATTTCTCTTTTGAGAATATGTTAGCATATTTATTTACCACGATAATGATAATTGACATGGAAAAAATTAAAAAATTAATGATTGAGCAACAATATGATCAAATTCAATGAATCCTATATATCTATCTACGCACGCCATGAAGAATAGGAATACATATTTGGTTGACTTTTTTAAATTAGAAATGTATATAGGTCAACTACGCACATCTTGTTAGTTGGGTTTGTGTCCTACAGACACCATTTACACACCAAAAAAAAAAAAGGGAAATCAATGAGCATATTCAGCAGAGCCCCACAAGAGACTCAATGCAAATGAAGTTGTTTTATCAATATCATGAATAATTAATCAAAGGGTGTGGTGGCCGAATCTTGTTGCCCTCAAATAGGGAATGTTCCTTAATGGAGCAATTAATTATTCACATAATTTGAAACCAACTTTTCTTCAGAAAACTTTACAATAAACAAAGTAAATAGCAATATGCTTCTTTCTTTTATGAAAATCAAATTGTATTGTTTATATTTGATCAGATTCATGTATGTGTTACACTTTTGGGTACATTAAGTTGGGTTTCCAACTATTAAAAGTATTAGATTCTACCAAGTTTGATCAAGTGTGCCTGATACATGCAGTAACCAATCATAAAGGGTCTTCTGTTGTGTTGTTGATGTCATCTATTAGACCATCACTCTTGGCCATGGGTAGTTTCAATTAGACGAGCCTTTTTTTCCCCTCACCCTCCTAGAGGAGTTAGTTGATTATCCATTTTATTCGACATTTACTAGGCATGGAGCATTGTGTTGTTGACACCAGGACAGTCCTACGTCCATGTTAACATGGGTTATAGCTCAGGCGACTTGATATTTTATAGTCCAAAATTAATACTCATCCCACCAAAGTACACCTCCACACACCCTAAACCCTATCACGATGATCTCTTCTTTTTTTTATTGTTTAGTTAACTGATCCCACAAGTGTGGCAATAAGTAAAATAAAAACTAACCCCACATTAATATTTATTACTCAGCCTTTTTTCAGAAAACACACATTCGTAGAGAACATCCTTAAATTTTTTCTATAAAAAAAAAAATTTACTTTACCTTTTCTAGTGTACATAAAACGTCAATTCATTTCTTATAAATTTTGGCTACTTCTTTTCATTTTTATTTTCCATGTTGACTTGGATGGATTAAAATGGTTCAATTTTTTTTTTCTTCTTCTTTTGTAATGAATAATAAAATGCTTTCAATTCTTTTCCTTTCATGGAGAAGATGTAATCGCTAATTGACTTTAAAATTCGTACTTCAATGAAATTCACTCGTACCGTCAAATTTTCTAGGTTTGTAAGTAAGATAAATTTTAGCCCACCATATTTTCAAATCTTGGGTCCGTCTCTAGTTGACACTAAGAAAATTATGCGAGACTTCCATATACTTGTGGGTTTCAAAAAAGTATGTACTAGTGTTGAATGCAGTATACTCACCAGTACACAAAATTACCTTAATGTAGTGAATCTAGACGAGCATTGAGCAAGGAATTATAAGAACTTCTTATGGAAAAGGTACTAAAAGTAGATAGGCAATGAATTGACATCTTACCACTAATATAAAGGAAAGTTTAGGCATGCGAATGCTTTTAAAATTAAGAGTCTTCTTTTCCTTTCTTGGAGGGATGGAGAGCCAAAATCTGTATTGTACGGGTTGTCTTTTGGGTCGAAATTGTGAGTGGTGAGGAATGTCATGGGGCATCTTTTGAAGACCAAAGTTTCATGCATTGATTTTTGTATGGGGAAATGGTGGAGGAGGTAAAAAGATTTTTGCTAAATTTAGCAATGGCTTTTGAGACTTTTGCTTTCTTTCGATCAATGAGAAGGATAGATGATGGATCCTTAATTTTAGGGAGAAGGCCGATATGGGCCTTCATAATTGCACCCAAATATTTTTTTGCCAAATGGGCCCCAGTAGCGACCTTTTTCCAGTTTCTAAATATAGTAAATCTCTGTGGTTGGTTTTGCATTGTTGTGCAATTTCCTGTGATTTCTGTTTCAGCTGTCAACCGCGTTGAATGGCAGGTTTATCCTTTCCGTTTGGCTCAACACAAATTCCCATTTCAGATTTCAGAAGATCCACTTCTCACTTGGCTTCTTACCAAGGGTGGCCAACTGCCTATTGATAGAAAACCATGTTTGTCTTCAAGTTATAAAATGTCTAAAATGACTATAAAATGACTGATTCGTGTTTGGCATATATCTAATTGACTATAACATATTGTTATTGCTTTTGGACATATTCAACATAGATTGGCTAAATTTGGTTTGTTTAAAGAAGTTTCGTTGATTTGGGTTGAGGTGGATCCTAATTTTATTTAAGATGCCCTTTTATATGATTCATTGGATCGGGATCAATTTCATGTCCCCCGTTGTACTTCTTGATTTTCAATAAATGTGTCATCGTGGTGTCGAAATTTTACTAAAAAAATCTTGTTAATTAGTGCTTTGTTTGTAGATATGTAGCTCAAGTATTTAATGTGCACCATCAAAAAATCAAATTTGAGGCATCTGGTAAGCAAATTTGGGGATCCAAAAGAATCATTTTACACGTTATATTATGTACATTAGCAAGGAGTCATGTGTCACATAAACCAAGGAGTCTAGATCCAGAAGGAACTGGGCCACGTAGGTCAACCTAAGCTCATTACATGGGTCCAAATTAAAGAATAGAATGTGTGAATTTCTTAATTTCATATCGGTTTCACATTGCGGTTTCCTTACAATTTATAAAATGGATCGAGGTAGTCCTTCCATTTGATTCAGATATATATTCAAACTGCGAGATGGATTTGTCGTTTCTCAAGACTATCACGAAGAACTTAAAGAGATGGTGGTTGAATGCTCAATCTTATGCCTCAAGGCAAGTGACTCACCGAACCGACATCTCATAGTCTATACTCTTAACATACAATTTCAACTTCAGCTCTTCACTTCATGACACCATATATGCTTAACTCAGAGTAAATTCGAAGAATGAAATGTAGATTAGAAAACGAAAAGGATCGATTCCTTCAAGAAATCAAATTCTTGATAAAACCAATCAAGAATTTGACCTAGATATAGATGCATGAAGTGTATGAAATGCTAGATTTAGATTTTGAAAAATGAAAGCAGATTTCAAGAACAAGTTGAAAATCTCATTTCGAAACCCCGTGAAGTGACGGCTGCTTCTTAGAGCATCCCTTTTTACTAAACATTAATTACCTAAAATCAATGCACCTTGTGGCCAATCATTGAAAAAAGACTTGATCTTAGTCAATTAGGGTATATTTCCACCACATATGTCCCTAGCGGACCCCAAAATTGGCAACACCAATACCTCTTGAATTAATGGGCGACCTCATAAGTGTGCTAGCTATACGGCTCATCACAAAGAGTATAATGATTTACCAAAACAACAAGAAGATAGATAGATTAATAAAGGAGTCGATTTTTTCTAGTTAAGTTGCTTTTTTTTTTTTACTAATTTATTTGGATAAATTTCCTCCTCCAATTTCGCAGCTTTCGCTTATTAGCCCTTGCACAATACCGGCGCCAATTTTCTTGTACGGAAGAAGCTGCCAAATCATGCCAATGCTGTAATTGAAAATCCTCCAAGTGACGAAGCTCCCTCCTAAAATGCCACCAGAACTTAGCAACAATAGTCTTCAAGTCCTTAGCCCTTATAGCAAATGCTTCAACTTTTGTTTGGGACTTGAGAATTCTAGTCGACATGGGTAATTCAGAAGAGGGAGTAGATTTTAGTGCCCAAATTAAAAGTTCTTCTCCATAAAAATCACCTTTCTCAAGCCACTTCGTGTTTGAGGAAGTAATTGTAATTCCACCCTTACTACTACTAGGTGTAGGTGGGTAGCTCCATGCGGTGCCTTGTGTGATGAACATCATCTTCTCAAGTGGTTCCCCCTCTGGAACAATGTAGCTGCCCTCGTTATAGGTCTCCAGCTTCAGATGCTCGCTGATTGCTTTCAACACTTTGTCATCCATATTTTCAAGCATCGACACCTACCAATCAATATCAAATACATTAATTAAATTGTTATTGTCAAACGGTCACTCTGCAATGCAATAGATTTCACTGATCCGAATCATCTAACTTTTACTACTCCACATAAGTGGGTGAAACATATATCTTTTTTAAATGATCTTTTGAGCACAAGTGGGTGACACATATAATTGAACCGCAGGCAATCCGTTTTGAATCTCGTCACAAGAAATCTACACGCACACACAAATATATCTTCATGCAATTAATTACTTTTGAATTTGCTAGTGAATTAGCATAATACTCACTTTCTTTAGTGATGTCAAGCGGAGAAGGCTCATGATACCTCTTCTATGTCTCAAGGGAAGAACAGCGAGGATATTCTCCACATCAACATCTTTGTTTTCTTGAAGGTGTCGTTGTACGTTTTCTACGATTACCGTCCTGAGATGTTTTTCTGTTCGGCCTGAAACCATCTTCAGATCCTTAGGGAGGTCGTTTTTAGATAACCATAAATCGATCTCTGGACTTATCAGCTGCATCTTCCTTCTGAATATACGCTCATCTGATCTTATTTTCTCCAACTGCACACTTAATGTCTATTCCATACAAAATGTAGGTTCAGTGCTTCATTGTAAGAACTACCAGAAAACACACACGCATTCATGCTAAATTAATATAAAGATTCAGCACCAATAGAATAGTTACCTGCAAAGTTGCATTGAGATATATTAAAAATAGCATCATGCCGCTTAAAAGTGTAAAAACAGCAAAGACGTTTTCCCATTGGTTGCTACTGCTGGGCTCGAGGTTTTGCCCTAAAGAACTGAAAAAGTGGAAGGGATCAATATGTCAGACGCAAAAGTTTGGTGTAATACTAGGAACACCGACTTATTACAACAATTTTTAGACACCAACTGATGATGTGACTGTGTTTTACATACGAAATTTTTTGAAAATGTCACATCTGTTGGTGTTTAAAAGTTGATGTATATAATATTATAAAAAAGATCAAGAGCGGAGTTTTCCAAACCTCAGATTTCGTAAACCCCACCAAAAGCATTGCAATAACTTCCTCGAAAAATTTGTTGATCTCAGCATATCAGATTGAACAGCGCCAAGAAATATACCGAAATCGAAGAGTGTTGCATTTTGTGGATTTGTAGGGCATAAAATATTTAGAAGCGTGACATTTCTAAATATATTATCATTACAATCAAAATTAGTAGATTCACATCCCTTTTCACGACATCCATATTCCCAGCAAGTTCTCTCTCGTTGAATAGCGAAAAAATACCATATGCCTCCAAGTATCTGTATGATCAACAAGGTAGTTAATGATCTAAATTCACGGAACATTCAAAAGGGTATGAATAAAAAATTATCAACTCCATGAAAGGGAGAAAAACTAACATTAATGAATCCTAAAGAAAAAAGCCTCAAATTTATGAAATCAAGGTAATTAGCATCAAAACATAAAAAGGTCCTAAAGTTGGTGCCCAACGCTCGCTCAACACAGTTTCATATTGAAAGTCAAGCATATCATGGCAGAGAAAATTCAAGCAGATGATCCAGATACATGTGTAATACGTATATGTGTGTTTGTATATATTTGGTAATATAATCTACATAATAAAGATAAGCATCCCCTCGTCTTACACTAGTGATTAGTGATTCTTAATATTTCTTATAATTCATAGATGCATAGTTAGATTATTCATTTACAGAGAACCTAAGCTCTTTCGGAGAAATCCGACCTAATTAACCATTGATAAATCAACATTAATAGTCTAAAGTTGAAATGATTTGGAAGAGTATACTGAAACTTACATGGCCAGCAAGGATGAATGGAAAGAAGTTGAATACAGCTTTAACCAATATTCCTCCTCGAGTCTGTATACTGGGAGTATTGCCAGATAGATAGATGCGAAGAACTCGTGGTACATATTGAAATAGAATAAGAGAGTTCATAAACATCCTTATCAAATATCTTGAGCCTTTCCTTTTTGTAAAAAATATGAAAAATACTACCTGCGTACAATGCAATATTCGTTTTAGCCAAGAATTCAATCTAGTGTGGGTACTTTTCCTACTTCAAATATACATGTCAAATATTGAAAAAACTGGAAAATAATTTAGTCCAAGAAATTCTGGTCTTACCTGTGGAACGGGGAGAACAGCAAAAGTGTCAATTACAATGCATGACAGCAAAATCTTCTTCGCTGATTTAACTCTTTCCAAACGAAATGTGGCACCATTTATTGATATCTTGGACGTGACGTTGAGTTGATAAATTTGAAAAATAATATCGACAAGATAAAAGAGATCTGTAACAGATCGTAAAGCAAGAGCTATTTTCTTCAGGTTTTTGTCCAACTCCAGACACTTCATGTCCTCGTTGATGACAGGAGTGTAGAAGAACAAAGGATCCATCAAAACAGCAAACACACATGATATTACAAATATCTTGTTCCATATTGGAAGGAGAGGTCGAAGAAACTCCTTTGATATTTTTAATATCTTCTTCCATATTGAAAGGAGACGGTCGAGGATTTCTTCTTTTAATGACCTCCGGCGTGCCGGTGCACTGTGTGTGAGAATCGGTCTCGGCCTCACCTCCTCTATTAAGTCCCATCCTGGTCTTACCTCCTCAATTAAATCCCAGTCAGGTACTTGAAAACTGAAAAAGACACAAGGAACATGAAATTGCACATCGTCAAAAGAAACATTAGCTCTCACATGATTAGTAGTACTACTCCATCTTATGGACCATGCTCCTACCAACTTTTAATACCAATCATATGGGCGGATCCAAAATTTTGAGATTTAAAACTTCAAATCTACGTGAGTAACCAATCCAAGAATACAAGTTTAAAACCTAAACTCTGAAGGGTGAGTGTGCACTCTAAACTAGTCAAATTTGTGAATGAATGGTATTAAAGTTGAAGAGAAGTGAAATTGATCAACGAAAATTATCAATACAAAAAATAAATTAAGAAATTTTTGAGTAATTTGATTGACCACATTTTCGTCTGAATTTTATCATGTTCCTTAGCATATTTTAGGTGGTTAAACAATTAGGATTATTTGGACCGTTGAAATAAAATTCGTAATGCACTTTAAAAAGTATCTCTCAATAAAAAAGAACTATATTTAAATATCAAAATTATCCTTATATATATATATGCTCTTCACCCTCTAAAATTAAATTGACATAAAACGATTGATGACCCAAAACTACTAGTTAGAACCCAGTAAACAAGTGGGCGTTGAATTCAATATATATGGGCTTGGCCCTTGGACCACTTTACAACAATTATTTGTATTTCTGTGTCTTTTTGGGGGATGGGGGTATCACGCTGGGAAAAAAATTAACCCACCTCTCTAGTAGTAGAAGCGGTATGTACTATGTAATCAGTAAATGTGATACAAATAATATTTACAATTAAGCTTTTGAAATAATTACATGTTAGTTCCTTCCCAAATAATTACATGTATACCGTATATATATATATATATATATATATATATGAATTACTTTGAAAAGCCACTGCAAATACCAAGTCCTATTGTTTGATAAAAATTTATTTAAATGTCAAAAATGAAATATGTCAAAGAAAGAAACTAACCTTAACACAGTTGTTTCATCACATGGGTTGAGCATATCTGAAGCTTGTTAATCATGCAATATCCTCTGAAGTCTGAACTATTAACAAGAATAGTAGGAAGCTTGCTAAACTAGCATACTGCAAAAACGAAATAAAAAACACTGAAATTTAGAGTAAGTATGAAGCCCTGTGAACCTGGGTTTGAAGAGATGATCCATTTAAAGAAAGAATTTAACTTACAATAATTGAAGCTCATAACAGTGGCAGTAAGCTTCTAGAGGTACAAGGTTGATGAGAGAGAGAGACAGAGAGAGAAGAAAAGAAGAGGCAGAAAATTAATCTAGAAAGTCCCCTTGGAACCTCATGAGGAGAGGGACAGAACTGAGAATTTGAGCTCAAAAATGGTTTATAAAAACGAAAAATGAACAGCAAAAGAGTTGACAATTGGCCATGCCATGAGTCTTCCTTCTTTGTCTTCTTATATCAAATACAAATACCATCTTATGGTGCTTACTACTTATGCATTATTTCCGGACCCACACTCCAATTGACTATAAGACCCTTGCGTCTACTCCATCAATAAGATAGCATAAAGAATTTTTCTTCTTCATCATTGTTTTAATATAATCATGTGTTTATTTCTCTCATCAAATATTTAACATTAATAATTTAATTTTTTAAAATTATGGCGTTGCATTATTAAGTCGTCAACTTTGCAATTTGTAATTTTTTTTTTCATGTCACATTATTAATTCGTTAACTTCTTTACATCAACCAAACATGTAACAGGAACTTGCCATGGCCTTCATGATTCACTGTTAAGTGGACAACGATATATAATTAACATTTTTAGAACATTAGTCATGATTTTTTTTTAAAAAGACTGAAGATATGATCATTTGATCTTGCTTCAAGGATTATGTACTGCAAGGACCAATTTTAACAAAAGAACTGTTTTAGTTTTAGGGAGGAGAATAGAGCTCTCCTCAAATGTAGGATGCTAAAAAATGGTGAGCCAAAATAAGGAGGTGTTCATGGAGCTGAAATTTGCCCTTCAACTCTCTATTTTTACCAAGGACCGCCCTTTACGGCAATGCGCTTAATTTGCTTCATAACAACTCCATATAAAAGGCCTTGGAAGGTTCACCTTTGAATCAAGACATCTTGAATCAACATTCAACAACCCTCTCTCTATCTCTCTTTTTCATAGGCGTGCGCATACACACACACAAATCAAGATGGAGCGATCCGGACGTATGTTTTCAACTGTCTTCATCCTCGTCCTGCTCTTTGTGGCTATTGGTATTTTTCTCTTTCCTCATTTTAATTCTATCTTTATATTTAAATAGTGGTATATTTCTTTCAAATACTAAAAGACGTTTCAAGTTTGAATCCACCTTCTCTCGTTAATTTATCGATGCATGTTTGGCAGGGACGGGTCCAATGGTTGTTGAGGGCAAGGTCGCAACAAAGGAGAAGTCGAGGACTTGTGAGTCTTTGAGCACGAAATTTAAGGGACTTTGCTTCCGATCAAGCAACTGTGCAAATATTTGCAAAAAAGAGGGCTTCCTGCAAGGCAAATGTGCTGGCTTCAGGCTGAGATGTACATGCACTAAGAAATGTTAGTGATATAACACGCTAACTTATTTTGGTGCATGGGATTGAGAAGAATGAAAATTTATGTTGCCCTTTGTTTTTTTTTTTTTTTTTTGGTTTAAGAGAATAAATGACTAACCCTAATATAAATTTTGGGGTTGTGTCCTTGTTTTTGTTCTTATGCACTAACCGGGCGTGAGTTATTTTGTAATCAATAAAATAAAAATAATAATATCGTCCATTTCTTAATGCAATGATACTTTTTTTCCCCTATAATACACAAATGTGATCTTTCTAGCATTATTCTAAATTTTTTTACCAATGCGTTAAATGTTGATTATGCTAACATAAAGTAATATTATTAGGCTCTCTCCGTGTATACATGCTTAGGCATGAGCTCAAGTTCTAGGTATACAGCTACATGAACTCTACGCATTGATTTTGGTTAGAAGTTCAATTTTCTAAAGCGTTAACTAGATATCTTTGTTAATTAACTTTTTTCCTCGTGTACCTTCAGTTTAGTGCTATAAGCTTGTAGCTTACCTCTCTGCATTTGCTTTGTGTTATACGGCCACATTTGAATAAGACTAATACATTTCTGATTATATTATATTGCATGTACTGGAATTACTTTTATAAATGCATCAACTAGTACTTTTTTTTTTATAGAAGCGATATTTTATTTTAATTTAATTTAAACTACGAGAATAAAAATTTGAACTCGAGTGCAGAATAGAGCCGTGTTCTAACCAACTTGGCTAAGCCCTAATACTTTTGTATTTACTTTTATGCTTCAAACTTCCAAATGACTTCAATACCAGATGGGCTGAGATATAGAGTTGGTCAGGGTGTGTGCTAAAAGTGCAGAAGAAATTGAAAAAGCCTAGCCAGCCCACAACTGTGTTATTCCCCTAATTTCTGTAGTTTCAGCCCAAACGACCATTTTACAGTTGTGTTTAGGGAGGTAGGGTTTAAATTGGTGATTGCAATACATTTCCATTAATGCTTTAAGATTCAAATTATGATGCGGCAAGTGATTTGTACATGTCATGTCAACTTAGGTTTTTATCTCCGCAAGTATGGATTACATTACTTTTCGAAAGTTTATCGAGTTTCAGCTTTTACTAACTAAAGTTTATTTTCGTTTCAACTTTGTACCCATATCCTGTGAGATGAGATCCATAATACCATGGGATCTATTTGGGATCCATTGGAGAAAAAAAAAACAGAGAGAGGAAAAACTCGGGAAACAAATTGGGTTCTATATTTATGTGGCATCTTCTAAACATATAAAACAAAAGACGTAGAAAAGTATTGGTTACACAGGCTGTAAAGAAAAAATAAAGCACACAAGGGTCCCCCCCACCTACCTAGAACTCAGAAAAGGCCATAGAATTCCAAGAATCAATGCCCATTTTACCTCATAGGCCTTCTGATATTGGTCCTAGATTTCTCAAAACTGTTGTGGAATATTAGACAGGCTCCGGTAAAGATGGTGAAAATGCTCGACTTTTAACATTTTTTACTTTAAACACCAGGTAACTTTTCTCTACCATTATGCAGCTTTACACCATCTAATAAAACTATTTTTTTGTAGAGTGTTTAAATGTTTAAAAGTTAAGAGTATTTGCCCATGTATCCAAAGTCCGATTTCCCATTTCCAGTATCGCTTGTATGAAAGAAAAAACAAAAGAGTGGAAATGTTTCAGGATCATTTGCAGCATTCAACTCATAATATTTGTTCTTTAAGCAGAGCAATTCAAAGGAAAGGAGATTTAAAAATAATAATAATAATAAAAGATTAAGAGAAACCCATAATTGCAGGAGCAATCTTTGTCTATACCCATTACTTGAATTTTCTATTGGAGTAAAATAGAATCAAAGTTAAATTAAACCAACTGTCCCTGTTTTTCCCTAATCATTTGTGTCACTGTCCAAACACGCCATAGACCACATGCATTTATATTGGTTATGCTATATAAAATATGCAGATGTAGGTAGTTGCATAAATTATTAAATCGCTGTCACCAAATTCCAGATGACCATATAATAAATACTGGAACAGATCTACGTCCATAAAATCACACCAAACCAGAGAGATGTTGAAATTTAATAAGACCACATTCTGTGGTTAGCCATCCAAAGTGAAGTTAGGTAGCCTATACTTTGTTGGGAAAAAAGTACTACTTTAGTTGGCAATGGCAAAAGCATACTCATTATGCATCATTCCCTATTGGAATGAAAAAAAATATATGCAAAACATTCAAGTTTGGCAATTACCATTGATGGTTCATAATCATCTCTTGTCAAATTGTCAACAATTTCACCAAACTTTCAATTTGAACCACACACTCAACTCTACACATGATACCGTAACTAACATCCTCACCCCTAACATGTCAATTAGTTTGGCAAAAACAGAATATTATCTATACCAAAAGATCCATGTGTAAAAAAAGATGTAACCCATCAAGCTATCACAAGAGAGGCACCAAAAGTAAAAGCTCAACCTGATGAACTTAAACGAAAAGACGAGTTGAAAGAAAAATACTACAGATGCAATTAAGCACATAATGGTTCAGCATTCCAATCACAGCCTACAAAATTACAAATGAACATGAACTAGTCGCCTTAAATTAAAGTTTTAAACAGAAATCCTATTGATGGCATAATGAACTGACAATTTTCAAAAACTACCACCTTCAAGACAAGGTCATACATACATCATACCAGAACATGTTCTCCATGTTCTTCATTGCTGCTGAGCATTCAAAACAAAACGGCTCAATGAGGTGCTGCATCTTCTTCATTAACTTAACACGAAATGGCGGAAAATAGAATGTTGTGCCACTCAAAGGCAACTGAAGATAAAAGTCTTCCTCACAACATGCAGTCAGTTCTAGCCGGCAACCTCCTGAAGAAATTCAGCGGCACAGAAGGAAGCTTATGACGGAATCTTGGGTGCCTCAACACATAGAATCCAGCGAGAAGAGCCACAACCTGGAATGGTGTAACATACAAAACAATGGCAGCAATCAGACAGAAAAGCACAAACAGTGATGTTGCTCTCGGGTCTCTCCAACTCAGCAAAGATTGCAGCCTCTCCCCTTGAGTAGCCAAGTCACCAACCACTGTCTGGATTCTCCCAGCAATACTCCTCAACCTATCATATCTCATCCTTACTATGTCAGAAGGCCGTGAAGTAGGGAATGTATCAAATTCTTCATCTAGTTCATCAGGATGTGCAGAATCTGCGTGAGACAGACGAGTGTCCATGTGAGGAGGATGCCTTGGTCTCCATCTATAATACCAAACTCCAATCAAGAAGAGGTAGAGGAAAATTGTAGGTAATATGAGCTCTGGGTACATGACCAGAATTATAAACAAGATGTGGATGAGTACAGTTGTGATGGGGTTTTTCCAAGTACAGATCTGATCAAACCATTTTCCAACAGCAATTACCCCACCCAAAACATTCATAATCCTGAAAAAGTTAGCTTTGCTTCTTCGCATACTCCACATGTGAGAGCCCACATCCAGCATATACTCTACCACTTCTTTCCTCAGTGGTGGTTCAGCACGGCTCAGCCTCATTGATACAATCTGAGTGGCCTGGTGCCTCAAGCTATCGAGCTGGCTTACAGTTAATGGATGAATATAGTGCATTTTTGGCAACAGTGGCTGGGAGTACATGTGCATCATGTTAAGCAAAGAAGAGCAAGTGAACCTCACAGCCATATGAATTTCACCCATCTTCTTTACACCATTTGGGTGCAGAACTAAAAGTGGGTACGAGTGTGTGTACACCCGATCAGTTTCAAGGGTGGAGAGACGAATCCTTACCTTCCCAATTCTTGCATCCCTGGCCCCTCCAGCCTTATCTCCCCCGTGCAAATGACAGTTATCAAATACCCCAATAGTTATGACAGTACAAGGATCAAAAACTTCCCATGTATATTGCTCATTCCACCTGGGAGTAAAGCTATCAATAATGGTTCTTGTTCGAACCCACTTCTGCCCATATTTCGCCACACAATAAGCATCTGTTGTACCCCTCCCATCTTTCGTCTTCATTGGCATCAACCCCTGAGCATTCAGAATTCCCACTTCAAGAACCCCAATGCTGGACTTCCACAGCGGTTTTGCTGTTGGTCGAAGATCACTACTATAGTGTGTTGATTCATCAAGAACATGGTAACCACCTTCCAGACAGATCCTCATATGAATTCTGCTTGCAAACTTAATTTCCTTCTTCTTTTCCCCTTCTACAATAACATGTTTCTCAAGATTGTGCCAACTAGTATTCACAGGTTTATGATCATACCTTCGGGTCACATATGGCAGGGGAATTGCACACCTTCCTAGAACTTCATCTTTATTAGGCGCTACTCTGTCCTCCACACTCAAAATCAGGGGCTCCTCAAATGGTTCTGATGCTACGAACATTAAATCTTCATTCCACATGGGATTTATACTCCTGCTTGGAGAAATCCTAGTTCTCAAAGCCTGATTTCCCAGGATAGCCTTCACAAAAACTTCAGGATACCTACCTTTATCACTCGGTTGCAAATCCTGAGCTTCAATCACATTAACCCTCAAATACCAAAGCTTAGGAGAGAGATACACCTTTGACCGAATATTTGAAAGACTGTCAGCTCCACTAACTGTAGCAGCATCTGAATGCCATGCTTCAGGAAAAGCTTCATCTGCTTGGGTGCCCATCCAAACAGCCAACATTAGCTCTCCCCTAACCTTGTCCCCCTTCCTATCCTCCAATCTATACCATTGTGGTGCTAGAGGACTATCAGGAGGTACCCGTTTTGGAATCTCATTCAGGTCAAAAGAAACACGACCCATGAAATCATCCTTCACAACATCCTTGTCCTTCACAATGACCTCAAGAACCGACGCCTGAATCCGATCTTTCGAGAATGCAAAAACCTGGTTCCACTCCGGATTCGATTTCTTCTCGAAATGTCGGGTTGCACCCTTATAATTTCCAAGCCTAACTTCAACATAAGGGTCACAACTACCAGTAACATCTTTCGCGGGCAAGTCCTTTGCCTTGACAACCCGGACATAGAGATACTGCATCTGCTCAACGAGGTCATAGGTGCTCGTGAGCTTATCACCAGAGATCCTCCCCCCACCGAGGTGGGGTTTGGTCTCCTTCAAAGCAAAGTCTTCTGGGGGTGGTCTCTGCATCTTGTGGGTTCAGAAACAGAGAGACCCAAATGGCAAAGATTGAAGTTGAACGGTTGGATAGAATAAGATTAACTGTTTTTGAATTAATTCAAAAGTTCCAGGAACCTAAAACATCGGAAAAAATAGTTTAGTAGCCGTTAGTTATAAGGAAAACCAAAAGCCAAGCCACCTAAATCTCGGAATATTCATTAAAAAAACCCCACTATCTAAACTAAATTAATAACACGAAACAGGGTGTTATTGTTAACTACAAATTACCATATCCATAACTCAAAACGAAAAGCCATCTGAAACTAACAGTACAAAACATTTCATAAACAACACTAAATCAGAAAGAATAACTTAGATCTTTAAACATTGGATGCATACATAACAGAATATCAAAGTTCCAAGTTTTAAGCGTAACCTTCGTAGCGGCGGAGAAACCCAAGCTTCAGATCTGAAACAAAAAACAACCCAAAGTTACAAAACACGAATAGCAGAGTGCGAGACTCGATGTGTTTTTATATATTGTGTTTGGCTACCGAGAAAAATGACGAAAAGCAGGAAAAATTGAACATGCTTCGATACTAATAATTTTCCTTTTCTGCGACCACCGAAAGCAAACATATCTATGACTAAATCCAAAACATTACTTTCCTATTCGGAACTTAAAATTTTCAGTCTCCAAAATTTTTTCTTTTATTTTCATCAGCTTTCCCAGAAAAAAAACACAAACTGAGGGCAAGAAAATGAAAAAACAGAAAAATAAACAAAAGTGTGAAGACAACATAAAGCATCAGAAAGAACCCTAACAATGTCGGCGCAGGGGAATGCTAAGCGGTTCAGAGAGAGAGTTTACCTCTTGAGAAGGAAGAAGACTCAGCAGGGCTTCAAAGAAAAAACCCAAAACCCAAAAAAGCTCATCATTTTAAACAAACGAAAAAGAAGAGGAAAATAAATGAAAACGCTCCTCCTCAGATTGAAGCGGTGGAAATGGGTATCATTGGGTTTGGTGAGGCTGGAAAATCAAAAAGATAAGGACGAACTAAGAAGAAGCAATGTTTTGCATTCTAGAGAGAGAGACTGTAGAGAGGTAGAGAGGTAGAGAGAGAAAAGTTGAGCGCTTTTGCTTTTGGGTGGGATCTGTTGAATATGTGAGAGATATACAGAGAGAGACTAGTCAGTCTTTTTTTCCTTTTCTTTTTTTTTTTTTTTTTTTTTTTTTTGCTTCTTTTGCTTTTTCTCACTGTGTGTTTGTGGGTCTGGTGCTCACTGAGTGTCTGGTGGGGTTGATGAGGTTGGAAAACGGACTGGTCAAGCATGTGTATGAGACTGTTGTCGGACCTCGCACGTGTGACACCATTTGTTTGTGATGGGAATTGGAATAAGAAGGGACATGCTGCACAACACTACGGAATTACAGCAGATTAATGTCTTTTTTCTCTGTTTTTATAGAGCACTAGATCAGTTATAAAATATATATATATATATATATATATATATATACTTAATATCTTTTGAAATAATAAGCCTATATCCTAATTGGTTGTTAGAGTGACTTGTCATTTGGCATTGCGTAATTATGTGGCACATTCAATGCACAGGTGCGTTGTTTTATCAACGGCCAAATTATAACCCTTTTAATCTTTTAACTCGATAGTTAAAAAGTGTAGTTCATCGGTGTAATTATGCGTCACATTCAACGTACAGATGTGGTGTTTTATCAACGGTCAGATTTTACTCTTTTTAACTCGGGAGTTAAAAAGTATAATACATTGGTTGTACAACAAAAGGACTCATAACATTAACCATATTGAGAATGGGTTAAAGGTTGATGGAAGGTCTTTTCATAGTGTCTTTGGATGCTCTGTTGGACTATTTAACCATGTGGGGAATGGGATCTCTATGTTGTGATTAGACTAGTTGGCAATTGGTTGGTTTTAGTTCAGGTGGAGTTTGTTTGGGCCCAGTGGAGTTTCCTATGGGCTTTTTTTACAGTTTGAGGAGAATTAGGTTGTTATTTGCATATCTTAACAAGTTTGTTAAGTATAGTCATTTTCATTTTGACAGTCAGTTTGGATTTTTTTTATTTTTGGTTGGTAAATATGAGAGCGTATAAAAGATAACTTTCAAAATTCAAACATGAGAGATATGAACAAATGCATGATCTTTTTATAAAAGTACTCGCGCCTGAACAACTCAGTTTGGATTTAATAGCAATAAATTTGGTCCACAATAGTTAATGAAATATTGAATGGAAGAGCAAATGCATTTTAAAAATACCTGGACCATTTGAGTTACATTGAATGGGATTCATTCAATTTCAACTTGGATGTTGATTGCTCTATGGATTTTTCAATAGGGAAAAAAAATATATGTATTAAAAAGTCAAGCATGGAGGGAGCCATTTCTCTATCAAAGAGGGACCATGAATCCCAATGAATGAGCATATATCTCCTCGGGCCATGTATTGTAATTTGCACGTGTCTCTCAGCTAACCTGGTTGTACAGAACTTGTATGAAGCCATGGGTCATGGAAAGCCATCCCTTATTATGAAGACAAAAGGGCTTGTAATGATTTGTCACGTCCAAGGTGTCTTCCACGGCCAGAAGCTCATATTCCTTTGCTTTTGTGGGATACCAGCACATGACACAGCTGAGCTGAAGTCGCTTGGACAAATATATGCGTGTCAATGGAGGAGGGCATGCATGACCTTGCCAAGGGCACCCTTTGCAATGGCCAACGAAACAAGGCTTAAATGTATGGATGCATAATATAATTAAGATTGCACTTTATATTTCTTGGTTTTATACGTGTTTGAAATAGTTAAGATGTTGATGATTTTGGTTTCACATGATGATACAAAGTATGAAATAGTTGATGTTTTTGTTTTAACTTTCAAATTTGAAATCTCAAGTATAAAATTATAATTTGATTAGTGTTATTGATGTGTGTGGGCGCTTGATATTATAATTTGATTAGTGCTATTGATTATGGTTTGTTTTGGGTATTAATGTGTTACTAGTTAATATTGGCATGCTCACATGTTCATGATGATTGATTTATTACACTTTTATATGCATGCGATAGGTAAACATAAAAATTATATTAAGAATTTCATTATGTTATGAGATTTGGTTGGAGTTCCTGGGTTGAAAAAGAAATTATGGAAATGAGGGTAATGAGGGTAATGGAAAGGATATTTTGTGTAGTTGAGTCAAACTATTGGTAAGGGCAATTCCAGCAGTTGACATGACAAAGGGCAAGTACTATTCAATTTTTTGTTTTTTTCACAAATGATAGAGAAAAATTAAACTTGAAAGTGAAAAAAATTTAGAGTAGAAAGTGAAAAAAATATTGAGTAGAGAGTGAATAATAGTTGGAGAAGGAGAAGATGTATGAGGATTTGTTGTTAAAAGTGAAGAGTAGGGATTGGTATTTATAGAAAGAAAAAAAATTCAGTAATTTTTGGGGTTTTTTTATAAAAATTTTACGAATTTGTTTCATTATATTTTGCCTTGAAAAATTCCAAGGCGTTGGATTGGATGACAAAACGAATCGGAAGGACCAAAACATGCCACATGGCATAGATCCGTTGGGGGAAAGCTGACGCGTGCGCAGCAAATTTTTTTTAACGTTGGCGTGTGCACGCACCAACGGTAAAAAAATTTCAAACCCGCCTGCTGACGTCACGCTGGCATCAGCAATGACGTTAGCCGCGCGCCTTCGAGCCAGCCTAGGCTTGTGGACCCTACCAGCTGCCCAGGTGAAAATGGTACTTAGGTGATGAGGGGTAAATTTAACGAAACAAATAAGACATAACAACACAACAATCAAGAGAGCACACAGAGCATGCCACAAAGTACCTGCAGCCCTAGAATATTACTAGTGACAACTTAGGCATTCAGAAGGACCCGTCAATCTAGGCATCCCCTGTGCTAGCAACAACTATGGTGAAAGTGTGTGAAGTCATCATTATCAAGTAAACAGCAAACAGCATATATAGATGACTAGTCAACCACCAAGAACACAAACCCAGAAAAATTTACAGATATGCAAAACAGAATTTGTTTACCCACCATTGGGAAAAACTGGGAGTCATCAACCGACTAGGCAATCCACTAAGTAGAAAAAGATTCTTACAAAGGAATACAAGCAAGCTCAAGCAAAACCTAGATCTATTTAGGAAGATGAGCTATATATACCTCCTTTGTGCAATCTTCTTCTCCAACTTAGCAAAGCTTGAAGCTCAGTTCTTCATGGCAATGGCAGCTCCTTCTCCAGCTCGTTCATCCCATGGCACTAGCTTGCAAGCTCCATCTTAGACCGGAACCAAAATTTGGATTCAAGGGAGAATAACCAATTTCTTCAAGAAACCATACTCTTGAAGAAATCAGTCTTGAATCTGACCTAGATCTAAATGAGAGAATGATTTAAATAGCTAGATGCAGATTCATATTTCAAAAGCAGTTTTTCAAAAAGAAATCAATTAGAAAAACTCATAGATGAAATATGTGGTTCACTCTTGAGGAAGAAGAAGAGAAAGATGGCAAGCCAATCTTTCCAAAACTTCCACATAAAAGAGACGGCTGCCAAAAGAGGAATTCACTTGCCTTTACAGACAAAAGAATCCCTTAGGTCGGACTGACACATGGCAGCAGAGAGAGAAAAGAGAATATGACAAAACAGATGGTTAACCAGCTGGAAATCCTACAGAGCAAGGATGACTAGTCATCATTTATGAAAACAGTTTAATGCATGATATGCAATGCATGATTTACCTTTGTCAATTTGCTTGAACCTCCATAGGATAGAAGATAGTTAAGAACACCTAGAGATGCTATTCTTAATCTAAACTTTGAGCTTGATAAATATAATAAAAATCATATTACAAAATTGTCAAGGGAAGCCAAAAGAATTAATCAAAATTCATACATTAACACTAGGCCAACCTTTGTTGCTGGAACTTGATTTTGGGAATATTGAGAAGGGTCTTAATTAATATAAATGGACATCGGGACCAAGTGGTATAAGCATGATATGTAATGTGCAAGGTCTATTTGTTCAGTTATAACGGGAATAGACGAAGAGTTCACATTACACTCATGCATTATTATTAATATTGTAATGATTGCATGTCACTTCATTTTATTTTGTCAATTTACTGTGGTAAGAGCATCCACAATGGACTCCCTAAATCACCTCCTTAGATAAAATTTAGGGAGGAAGTAAGAAAGTCCACCTCCAACCATGCTCCCTATCCAACTCCTAAATATGATGAGAGAAAAAGAGCCCTTAATGACTCTCTATAATTAAAAGATGCTTTACTTTAATGTTATTTTAAGTATTTAATTAATGCTAACTATTATTTTTTCTTTTTTATATGAAGAGGGAGCATTTATGCTAAACTAAAAAAAGAAATAAATCATTTATGATTCCCTAAACTAGGGAGTATGGTTGGAGTTGAAATTTTATAAGGAGCTCTTAAAATAGCTATCTAGTGTTTTTAGCTAAATTTTAACCAAAAAAAAAATAAGGAGCATGATTGTGGATGCTCTATGGTTTATGTCCCTACTGAGCGGTGATTTGCTCACCCTTTATAAATTTCAATCAAATTAGTGGGTAAGACAATGACTAAACCAGTTGGGGTTGAATTAGATGAGAGTGATATAACTTTATTTATTTCTAGTTTGAGGTTTTTGCCGCATCCTGAGTCAGGGCGTGTCAATTTGTATATGAAAATACATACCAACTTGGAGGGCCTACGAGCTGAAAATGAGGAGAGAAGAAAGAAAAAACATGTAAAAATAGGAATTACATAGGCTTGTAGCTAGAAGTGTCAAATGGATCGTGTTGTGATGGTCCGTCCATTTATGAAAATTATTAAGTCCAGTCCTAGCCCATATAGGACCAAGCCGGGCTCGTGTCGGGCCATTAGATGGGCCAATATGGGTCCACGCCTAGCTCGACTTATGTATTGCATTTTTTTGTAATTTTTTTTACAATTTCATTTCAGTCTTTTGACAATTATTTATATACTAACAAGATTTATTATTTGTTGGAAAAAGAGTCCACTAACTTTACTTGACATACATTTAAATAGAAAATGACTAGACTACTATTTGAGTTTAAAAGATTAAAACTTTAGAAAGAAAATTTTTATTTTATTTATAAAGAAAATATTGAACTTTAAAATATATTATTAACAAAAATACGAATATACCAGTGAAGAACTTGAGAGACTCCTACAAGATACCTTCCGGAAGGCTAGATCAGCATGGGGTGCCGAGGGCACCTGCCAACTGTCTAGCGCGAACCTGAGCGACTGGGCCTGCTAGTATGGAATTGGTAGTGGATGCTGAGGGCACCTGCCGATTACAAGGTTGGGCTGGCCAATGTGGGCTTCTAGGCCCCGTTTGGTGGTGTGCTTTCCACATGTCATGGTATTAGAGGTCGATCAGATATGGTACAAATAAATTGAATTGAACTCATAAGGGATACTAGAGTTGTAGGTGAAAAAAGGTATGATAATTTCTTATTTAAGTTTTCCTGCAATGATAAATTGAAATAAATACATAACAAACAAAAAAATTTGAGAAATAAAAACACCATTAATAAGAAAACAAATGAAATAAAGAAAAGTAACTTGAACTATCAACCACAAAGCATAATACACAACTGCTCAAAGATAGCATGAATCCCGACAAAATACTCGCAATTTTTTTTTTAGTGATATTGATGCCTCATGGCTATTTTGCTGGCCATGATTATGGAAAAGATTAACCTGTGTAGACCAAATGTTAATCTATATGCCTTTGTAGAAGCTGAAAAGCATAGCCACTCCTATCCCTATAATTATTCCCTCAACTTTAGCTTTCTGTGCATTAGTTTGTATGGACAAGTTCTCCATCATTAAATATAAAATTAATAAGTTAAACAGAATTAAAATAAGGAGTCTTGCAAGGAAATTACCTAAAAAGTATAGCCAAAATGAAGATTATTGTTGGGACAAGATTTAACATGGCCACTGCATATGTTTATGATGTTAAGGCTAGGCTCTCAATATATAAATTTTGAGATGGTGGTCCTAAAATAAATATGTTGTACTTAATAATTATTGAAGATATGAATTCCTTAAGAAGTACTTGTAATTGGTAGAGAATTAATTAACTTTGGCAACATGATTGGTTAAAAAATATTTTGTTGACTAGACATTTGTATTAGATATTTCAAATGGGTTGGGCTAGGCCAGGCTTGTCCATTCAGTTTTGTATTGCATTTTTTTACAATTTCATTTCAATCTTTGTACAATTATGTATATACTAATAAGATTTATTATTTGTTAGAAAAAGATACCAATGACTTTATTTGAAGTACATATAAATACAAATGAGTTAGACTATTGTTCAGGTTTAAAAAATTAAAACTTTAAAAATAAAATCATTATTTTATGTATATATAAAACATTGAATTTTAAAATATATTATTAGAGAAAAAATAGACTTCAATTTAAGATATAAATACAATAATTGACAGGGACCTGCCCGGATTTCCCCTGGGAATCCGTGACGAACCCTGTTTCCTGTCCTACGTCTAACTGATATTGGACCCACTTTACTAAAAAGCCCTTTAGCACTAGTTTAAACGGATAGACGATTCAATTGTTATTGAAATTTCGGTAAAGTCTCCCCCATAACTGGGACAATTCCCAAATTACCGTCCTTGCAAACAACACCAGAACAACCCAACTTCCAGCATGCATAAGGTAAAGGCACGCACTACAGTTAAGACTATTCAAATGAGCTTCACACCCTCTACCCAAACTCAGAACGCACAAGCAGAGCAACTGAAGATTAAGTTTACAACTCGGGAAAGAATAAAGGTAGAGAGTGATAGTAGAACATTCCTACGGAGCGGACAATGATGATGCCTCGATGTGGTGGTCTCGACCTCAGACATCTAGAACCTAGGGGCGCAAAATAGAAAATCTAAGTGAACGAAAACAAAGCTTTAAACATAATTTATATTCAAAATAATAATCCCCTCCGTTTTAGAAAATAATGCCAAAAAAAACTATGCAACAAAATCCTTTTGTATACGTACATATATACCTTATGATACTTGAAAATAATTCAATTCAGTATACTTACATCAAGATATACGATAAGGAAATCTTAAGTAATTAATACTCCTCAAATTCTTGGAAAACGTAAATTTATTCATTTAATGCTTATTGTAAAACCATAAAATCGAAACTTTCAAAGTAATCCCGTTAATATAAAATATAATCAACAAAACCCAAAAATCCTTTTTCTCATAACTAAACCCTTGCAAAAATACCATATGCCCAGTAATTCCCAAATATCCAATCTCAAATCCGAACTTCAATTTTTTTTTTTGGTCGAAATTGCAAAATTGCAATTCATTGCAAACCCCAAAAAGGGATAGAGAACAGTACAAACAAAGCCGAGCAAAAGCACCGGCCAGAAAGCTAACAGACAACAAATAGGAACAAATCTAGCTAAAACCAGTACAGTTTAGCATGAAGATCATGTTCCCGAGCCAAAACCTAAAACGTCAAGAGCCAACAAAGAGACATTTAGCCCACATAAAGGCATATAGCCCATAGGGAGGCATTACGCCCACATCCAGCATAAAGCCCACATTAAACATAAAATACATAAAATAAAGCACAAAAAACCTAGCCGCCGCTGCAACCAAAGAAAAACTCAAAGCTGCCGCCACCAGCAAAGAGAAATTCCATGACTGTAGATGGACAAACCACAAATCACCACCATGAGGAACCAAATACCCATAGGTCAGCAAACCAAGCCAAACATCCCTCAAAACATAGCCCACTCGAGATTCACTAACAGATCCAGAATTAACCCAACCAATACATCCAAAAAATTGCAGCCAACAAAACAAGAATGAGCAAACCCATTCCACAACTAGGAGGAAAAGAACCAAGAACCTGGAAGGAGGTGGTGCAAGCACCCGAGCTAAAGCTCTACACACCTTCTGATAAATACGCGTCAAAGTGCGTTCAAAGTTTGCAGCTGCAAACCAAGAATGATGAGGCTAGATTAAAGGGGAGATGAAGAAAACCAGATGAGACATAGATTTGGGTATGTATGGAGCAAGATATGAGGGGTAAAAATGGTGGTGATATGGGAAATCATGCCCATGGTCTTCATCCCACCAGATTGGAAAAATGGGGAGAAGGGGAGAACTGTGTTTCAAGGAGGAAGGAGGAGGAAGAGGAGGGGAGGAAGGGCAGACCACCTTCCCCCCAAAGTGTGGCATTGAAGGGTTTTTGTTTCTCTGCTAGGGTTAGAGAGAGGCTAATAGAAAAGAAAAAAAAATCTTAAATCTATTTTCAAGAAGAGTGTTTATATCAAATTCGAACTTCATTTCAAACAATCATACCTGTGCAAA
This sequence comes from Prunus avium, assembly GCF_965620075.1. Taxonomy (NCBI): domain Eukaryota; kingdom Viridiplantae; phylum Streptophyta; class Magnoliopsida; order Rosales; family Rosaceae; genus Prunus; species Prunus avium. The sequence goes on from NC_142290.1 coordinate 26,082,483, forward strand.
GTAGTCTCAATGCACATGCTCAAGAAATCTCAAAACCTGGAAAGTAAATCCTCATATATATATATATATACAGTTATTCTCTTATCCGGATGTCCGCACGTTATTATCGTGCGGATCCTATTGTAAACAGGCAGGAAAACAGAGAGGGGTAGTACAAAATACACTGCGTCCGCACGATAATAACGTCCGGATGTCCGCATAAGAGAATTTCTGTATATATATATATATATAACTATAAATATACACATACCAAAAATAAACACATCATTATTATGTACTAGGGGAAACAATCTAAACGGGGGATTGTTTGACTAGACCACATGGAAGAATCTTCAATAACCATGTGGCTAGGGACGAGCCTTCCAACCGGGGAACTGGGCTCCCAGACACGCACAACAGAATCCTCAATACTCGTGCGGCTGAACTAAGTCCTACATGCGTAGACTACCCGGTAAGGGTCTACAGTAACACCCCATCAAGGATGCCCGGGTTCCGACATATCCAAACTTTCATATCCAAGTATCCATCATTTCTAATATCAATGTGTTGTGCAGGGGGGGGGGGGTGGAGGTACATATAATGGCGTGTCGTCACCAAGATCCAAAATCCACTTTCACAAACTAATATATATAACTCTCATAAGCTTCTTTTTTATTTTTTATTTTTTATTTATTATTATTGCGAAACAGTCTAGAATCCATTGAAGAACAGGGCACAAGCCCAGATACAACAATAAGAACACATCCAGGAGGTTCTTTCAATACTGAGACTAAAACAACAACACCAACTAAACACAAGTATTACAAGATTGTTAAAAGACAGAATACAACTTTAAACTCATCTAACAAGGAGTTACAGATGAGGAGGACCCAAATCCTTGCAGAAACGAGTATTGAAAGAAGATCAAGACAGAGAACAATCTCTCAAACTTCATGGGACAGGAAACACCTCAAGAGTGGAGGGCATAACCGCTCTACTTCCACCAGGACATTCCAAAGAATATCACAGCATCTCCTAATCCCTTTGATCCCCAAGCACAATAAATGTAGATCCACCAAATTCAACAGCTCCACCTCCAATATAGAGAGATCTACACGAGATCTACCATAATAGCAGTAGATCTAGCAAGATCATCCAAAAACCAGCCACAAAAGATTGTAATACAAACCCTAAAGAAAAAGGAAAGAAATCAAAACCTTGCAAAAGCAAGGAGTAGACAAAACCCAACAAAAGCTGGGAGGGAAAACTCTCCACAACATAACGGGGGGGAGAGAGACCCGGATTATTAACCGAAGGGGGTGGTTCCAGGGGAGAACCCCTGGAACCAAGGAGAATTTCAGATCTGGAGTTGGTTTTGGGTTGGGGGACAAAAAGAGTCAAGAAGAAGAAAAGTCGAGAGTTTTAGATAAGAATAATTACTCTCATAAGCATTTCAAAACCATAGTTATGACAATATAATAATTCCATAGTCCCAAAATATCCATATCCTTCAAATATCAAATTAAAATCCGATAATCCCATAACATAATCTCATAAAATCATAATCCAAACGCACAATCTAAATACTTTATATCTAACAATAAGTTCTAGTAATCCCATAAGATACTATAAAGCCATAGTTAAAATATATATCAAATCCCATAATCCCAATAAACCAAATAAACCAAGTTCTAAATCAAATCTCATTTATGCATGCAATTCCATTTTGGAAAAATAATGCTCATTTAAAACAATGTCCACTTACTACAGGTCCAACGCTACTCAATCTTGAGAGAGCTCTTCCTCTGGAATACGCGAAGGAAGAGTACCTATTCGAGAGAATAAATGGGCTTAATTAATAAACGTACCCAACTACGAATTTTAACTCAAAACTCAAGTTCTCGAGTCTCAAAGTGTGCACAACCTTTACGAAGGTTTATAGGGTCATCCTAGTACTTCCCAAAGGATGAGACAGTCTCGGAAGACTCATGGTCAACTAAGTGGTCAAACATTCCATATGGGTCAATCGGGCCCCCGGGCCTATGACCTCTGATTTTTTATTCAAAAGTTCATATAGGTGCCACAAAGTCTACTAAACAAGTCCCGAAGGTTTGGTCTCGATTGAACTGTCGGATCTAAGCCAATCGCACAATCAGACAGTGATCGATTCGTTTAACCTTGGAATCATTGACTCGGAGTATCCGAGACTTCGATTCTTGATCCGCAAGATCTTACACGATCCTAGAGGTATAAGGAACAACATATTTGAAATTGGGGTTGATCAAACGGTCCAAACCCATTGAACCCAAATATCACATAATAGGTGCAATATATGTTCGACTGTTAAACGGTAACCAATTCCAAATTTGAGCATACCGTCGTGCTTAGGATGACAAGGGTATCATTTTAGAACCTAATGGGTGCCACAAAGTGGTCCACGTGCTACCACCCGCTGCAGGCAGCGCGTTGGTGCCTTAAGTAATTTCCGGCAACCGAAAAACTCCAAATCGCCGGTCAATGCCCATACCATTAGAATCAAACTACCTAGGGGATCAAATTTTGTTCTTGGACCACAACCAAAAACTGACTGGAACTAGGCAGATCAAAGCCGAAATCGTCGGCATAATTGGGGGTTAGAAATTGATCTCTAAAACCTCAAAATTAACCCAAACCAAGCACATAAATAGGTAGAACACAATGAGAGGATGAAGTTTCATACCTGGTTCGACGATTTTGGCAGTTGAAATTGTCTGAAATTGCACGAACACTGCTAGTGACGAAAGAGGGTTTCGGCTAAGGTTTCAGTCCAAAATCGCAACCAATATTGGAGTTTCAAAGGTGAAAATGGGTATAGACGTGTATAGGAGGAAGAGACGAAAGTTTTGTGAGGCGTGGCGTCGCCGGCCGTGACCAGAAGGAGGAGAAAACGCCGAGAAAAATGGCCGGTCTATTTTCGTGAAGGAGAGATAGAGACAGAGAGACAGAGACAGAGAGAGTCGGGAGAGGAGAGAGAGAAAATGAGAGAGAGAGAGAGTGAGAGAGAGAGAAGCTGCCCATATTTATGATTGTGCAACTGCACTTCCGTAGATCATAACTTCTTCTTTAAAACTCCGGTTTGAGCCCACTATGTGTCTACAAACTAGAGAGAGCGAGCTCTATGCAACGGTGCCACTTAATTCCCCCAAATCCTTTCGAAACAAAAAGTGACTAAAGTGCCCCTACTCTCGAGGGTAAAAATGTCATTGTGCAAATAAAATAAATTGAATAAGACGATTCAATTGGGTCGGGGTGTTACAATAAAATTATGTATTATTTTTCACTATAACAATATATAATTTAATAGAATTTTCAATCAATGTCAGTGTAGTTTCGTGGATAGTATATGTAGTAGTATGATTTGATTAGTTTAATCAAATTGTATTGCTTGGTAATCAAATGTAAACAAGGGATTCTCTCTTGCTAGCGAGGAGAGACAAAAGCTAGGGTTAGGGTTTGGTCTATGCGCCGTCACCTCCTCTTTAGTTTTGTCCGCCTTCCTCAGTCGGTCTCTTTGCCCTCGCGCCTACGACCTCGCCTTCCAACTTCATCATTCCTGTCGCCTTCATCACTTCCTTTCGCTCGCTCTCTCTGCAACAATGCCCTCGACTTATCATTCTTACTTGCGTCGTTGTCGTGCGCCCTCGTCTTTCTGTGTCATCGTCGACCCTCTTCCTTAACCTTCTCTGCATATCGGGTTTTGGATTTTAGGGTTTTTGCGACCTATTTTCTTTTTAGGGGTTTAAGCCATTGTCATGTCCTCCTCGGTTATTGCTCTCGATGAATCTGTTGATGAGATTGAACGCTCTTTTGGAAGTCGCATGGTTCTTACATGATGTGAACTCGCTGGTGTGGTCATTGGGTCCTTTGATGTCTCTAATCACTTTATTGGTTTTATCTTTAGTCTCGTGGCCCAAGTTCTTGCAAACCAACCTAATAACTGAAGTGTTTCTAGTTCTTTTAGCATCAAGCGCAAGAGCTCTGTGAAAGCTTCCATTGATAGTGAGGTTTTGACTCATGGAGTGGATGTAGTGGCTCCTAAGCAGTGGTACCTGTGATCTTCTGCCTATGAAGACCGGTCTCTTGGGGTCTCTTAGGAACTTCCCTTAAGCTATTCAGACAAGCATTTCTCGACTTGGCATCGTGCGAATGCATTGCTGATATCTGCTTCAGGTTAAGTGGCTCAGGCTAGGTTTGTCTTCTTGTTGCCTGTTCTCCCTCTGTCATCTCCTTCCTAGCATACCAATGCGACTTTGACTGCCTTATGAACAATATCTTCATATGAGGTTTTCTTTGTCAGTGTGAAGAAGTTTGAGTGTGTTTTTTTGGATTTTCTTTTCTCTAGCATGCTTATTGTGTTTTGTTCGATGTCTTGTTCTCTGGTGTCTCTGTCTGCCTCAGATCCTGGGTCGAGATACTTTACCTTTGTTGTTGTATGAAGGACTATGACTTCATAATGGTGTTACTGTGCTTTTGAAGTCGGTTTCCCTATTGGGTTTTCCTGTTTTTTGTTTAGCAAGCAGTCCAGCATGACCTGATTAGGACTCTCTTATTAGTCCTTGACATGTGCGGTACTCTTTCCTCGCCTGGGTTTTCTTAGGAAGGTTTTAATGAGACTACTGTTTCGTGTCATTATATGTACGTTCTTGATATTATGAATGAACATTTTCTTCTAAAAAAAAACAAATATAATTTAATAAATGGGCTTTAAACAGGCTGGTCGGTTGGGTTTCGGTTTGGCACGGTCCATGACGGGTCTCGATTGGCTCGATCTATCGGGTCGAATTACCTCGTCTCGGCTCGTCCAAAGATACAAGTCGTGCCATGTCAAACTTTACTTAATCGAGCCGTACTTATGCTGTGTTCAGGCGGACCTGATCTGTTTGACACCTCTACTTGTAGCCTAAACTGACATGCATCCAACTAAATTAAAAAGAGAGCTAACACCGACTTCCATTCCTTTCCTCCAACATTCCAGTTATGGACTCCCCATATTAATTTCAACATGCCATCTACAGCTAGAGATGAAAGATATTCAAAATGGCCTTAATGACAAGTTTGTATACATCAACAAATTAACATCTCACAATTGGAGCAAAAATCTGATTTACATCCCAATTTTACATCTCCTCATTAGAGATGCTCTAATGGTCCCTCTTTTCTCAATATTGAAAGACATGTCCTTACATTATTTTTGTATGTAATTGGGCTCAATCATTATAAAAAAATATTGGGCTCAATTCTAAATCGTAAAATAGTTGAGACATTTGCAAACATTAAGAAAAGAAATACCCTTAAAATCGCACTCCATAGTTGATTAATTTAGGGCTCGTTTAGAATAACTTCTTTAGAAAGTATTTCTGCTCATAAATACTTCCGGCAAAAGCACTTTTATTATAAAAATGTATAAAGCTTATAAAAAGAAAAAATCCGGAGTGCTTCCTGCTTCCTGAATAAGCACATAACAAATGATTATTTAGAAAGCGCTTCTAAACTTTTCTGCCAAACATTATTAGAAGTGCTTTTGATTGTCATCAAACGCTTTTGATCCTTTCAAAAGCACTCTCAAATAGGCCGTTAGTTCCAGTTTAAGCGAAAACAATCCAAAACTAGATCGAACCCACAGCTTAAAACTCCCAAAAATCTAAAATGTAGACCCTTAAATATTTTATTGCAACTTTATGGTCAAAAGGGGTTGATACTAGAGATAGTTGATATCATCCGAACGCTCATGCGTTGCCCGATATATATCAACGGACCCCACCGATTCTAATCCACTTGTTCTCCACTTACCCCTTCGGAGTTGGCCACAATTCAACAGATTATTGGTTACGCTAACTGGCAACTCTAGCAGTACCCAATCAAAAGCGCACACGAAGTCTAGTCTTCCTGCACCCAACCATACCTGATCTCTTCCCTCACTCTCTCCCTCAACCTCTCTCTCTCTCTCTCTCTCTCTCTCTCTCTCTCTCTCTCTCATTATTCATTTCTGGAAGATCTGCAACTCACAAATCTGTCTATAGAAAACTCTGCGTTTTGCTGCCTCTCGAAAAAACCATGAGCGACCCAATTGAGCCCTCAACGTCGTCGTCTTCCACCAAAGACCCGGCCCTTCTGATTCACCCGAGGCGCGAGCCATTCGAGCACGGGCTTTTGCCCATCCCTAAGCTCATCTTCACAGACCCGACGCAAACCCTAATTCCCCTGAAGCAGAAGCTGATCGAGCAGTCTTCGAGTCACCGGGTCAACTCGGCCGCGATCTCCGAGGTGCTTCAGATCTCCATTGATCATGCCAGGCTCGTCCTCGATACCCTTGCCTCTGTTCTCCAATCGGAGTCCGACCCGCTCCTCAAATCCAAGCCGGACGTGGTTGATGAGGTCGGCGCCGATGTGAATGATCTGGTTCTGTTCCTCTACATTCAGTCGTACAAGAAGTTGCTGCCGAGGACGCACAAGGACTCGGCTGCCGTCGCAGATGTTTGGCCTTCGACCTCGGCTTTCGATGGGTATTTGTCCGCTTTATCGCCATTGCAGGTGATAAGTCGTTCCTGAATTAATATTTTTTCTTTTTGTTTTTTGGTGGTCCATTGTGCAAGCAATGCTGGTGTTATTTTAGATTACAGTGGTGAATTTGGGACGGTATGATAAGTTTGGGGCAAATTGAAATGGGTTTGCCGCGATTCATTGCTTAGTTTGGCCGTTGGTTTTGGAATTTGTATAAAATTTGATTAGTTACAAGAGGTTGGTGATTTTGTTGAAGGCGTTGGTTTCTTTGAAGTGGGGTTGTAGCCTTGTGAATTGGGTTTATTCAGATCAATTGGTTGACTTTGTATGTGTTTATTTGTTGGTGTGAAAATATTGTTTGGATGGAATACAATGTGGATTAGAATGAGGGTTTTTATTTGAATTTGGTATGATCTCTTGGTTTATGTAACCTTTTTGCTCATATTAGTTTATCTTATATTAATTTTCATGGGAGCTGGTTGAACATTATGATCAATTGTGTGCATAGAGTCAGTGTTTTAAATAGCGGATCGAGCTTCATAAGCGTTGCATAAATTTTTTCCAACATAGCAGACTATCATCGTGAAAGTATCAAATGGCTGTCGCTATATGACCGTCACTTTAAGAAAACAAACCCTGAACCTCAAATTTACCAAAAAATTGACACAAATCCATAAAATGCCATACTTTGATGTTTCGAGTCAATAGATGTTGCTTCTTCTCTGTGTTGTGACTTGGGGGGTACTACTTGAACAGGATTTTCAGCAAACACATGTGTTTATTCATCTTTTATTTATTTATTATTATTTAAATTTTCTGTTTTGTGGTTGTATGTTTTGGACAATTTCATAAATTGAATCTTTGGTAATTTCATAAGTTCTTATGTATATTCCGTAATTTATTCGAATCAGTTCGTTTATATTCAATTATTCAATGAAGTTGTTTATTTGTAATTTAGAGGAGAATGTTGATCATGTGACATTTTATTGATCAACTATTGTGATGGAATGATATTTAGACTTTTTGGGTGGCCTTTTTTTATTGTCTATATTATTATTTTAGCTATAATATTTCTAGTCCCAAATAGCTTACGTGACAACGCATCAATGCTTACGCTATAGCTTACATAATTTGCGACACAATACGCAATCACGATTTAAAAAAAAACCTAAGGAACTCACATGGGTTGCAACAATTTGTTGCCTTCTTTTCTATGTCTATTGGATTGAGTGGAACTTAAAAGCAAAATTGCAAGCACCGAATGTCGCGCTGTAGTGAGCGGACCTCCTAGTTTTATCATGTAGGATGTGCATATTTGGATTCCTTCGGCATGGCAGTGGTACATTGTTGCTGCCTTTGTTTCATTAGATTTATGTACTCGTAATGTTTCACAATGCAACTTATGTGGTTGATTCTAAACTGTTAGAACAAGGTTTTTGTTGAGTTAGTTTCATTCAGATGAATTCCTGTAGTATATAGTACAACATTTTTTATATCTAGATACTATATAATTCATTACTGTCTTTGTACTGAAATTGTTCTTTTCTCATATTTAGTTTCTTGTTACTGTCATTTGAGACAATTTTTTGTGTTGAATTAAACTTATATCAACCTTGGAATGCGAACACATGGCAGCTTGTGCGTAGCAATAGCCGTCGGTTTGTGCCATCACAGGCTGATGAAGAGGCCCATCAGTTGTCATATCTGCAAAAGCATTTGGCCAACATTGTCTCTCTTTTAGCAGAACCTGTGGAGGGGGAAGGCGAAGAATCTCTGGTTTGTGGAATTAATACTTAGTTTCTTTCTTTGAATTAAATTCACACCTTTGTTATTCTGGCTACCACAAAGTGAATCATACACGTTAGAAGTAATGGTAACATTTCTCTTTCCTTTTGCCTGATAGTCCTTTGTCCAATTTGATAGAAAAAGTTTCTTCCCACTGTGAGCGCCACCCCATCCTTTAATTCATGTTTTGGCGTGTCATGACTCAAGAGTTAAACACCAATTATAGCCTCATATGCATTTGTGTTTGTGGAAAGTGATTTCTCCATGCTAAGTCTTGAGGCATGAACCTTACATTCCCCTTTCATGCTATGTACTGAACATTGGTTATCATTCATCTCACCTAAGGCAAAGTAGGACATATTTAAGGTTAATGAAAATGGAATTGTAATTTAGTTCATCCAATACATCGTTAAGATATTGCTGCCATTTACAGTCACAAAAAAAAAAGGACATACATTTCCTTTTCTTTTGTTCTTTTATGCGGCCATTGCACCTGGTAGAGTATGCACTGGCGGAACAGTTAATCTAGATGACAATAAGTTGGGCCATAACCACCTATGTTCGTAGTTGGGACTACCTACTGTGGTGATTGCATAACGTGATATCCAATGTTTCAGGATTTTCATCAGACCTACCTTTGATTTGCACCAACCAAGTATCGTAGGTAGTTTTTTGTCAATTGAGAAAAGAAAAGCCCTTACAGGAATTTGTCTCGTATGCGACTCTCAATCATTTCAATATAATTTCATATACGAGTTCTTATGTTATTAGCATTATGGAATATTATAATTGTCCTTTCTTGTTAGTATCTGCCTAGCCTACTTGTAATTATCTGATTTAACCCTATGGTTTTAGGTTTTGACCATGGAGAAATTTGAGCACCTTGGCTTTCTGTTTTACTTTGGTGATAAAGGATCTGAAGGATATCACTTGGGCCAATATGCTCCTTTTTTTGCAAATTCGGATCCTGATATGCCTGCTGTTCCTGTTCCTGCTGCACAAGTTCATGATTGGGTTCTGCAGAATATAGTTTCTTCGTTGGAAAATATTTCTGAAAGAATTTCTCCGAAAGAAAATGGCCCACCCAGTTCCTCAGATCAAGATGTTCCCATGGCTGATGCCTGCACGAGTACAAACAAGGGCTCAATAAGTGTTAGAGGTCCAAGTTTTATTGAAGGGATCTCCAAGTCATCACTTATAAAGCAAGCATCTGATCTTAAAGGCTCATCTGTAAAGGTTTGTTTATAAGGCATATTATACTTTTTCTTTTAATTAATACATAAAATGTAATGTCCATTTGTTTTCCGATGTCTACATTTAGGCGATCATTTGTATTTAAATGCTTATCAAGAACTGCAGAACCAGAAGGAATAAAATGGAGAAAATAACCCTTTTTTTTCCTAACAAGAAAAATCAAACTCATTTTTAGGAGAAAATTCTATTTGTTATGTCAAACGATTATCAAGGTATGAGTTGTATGTAATGATTGCATGTTGCATGTCACCATGGGGATTCATTCTTGGTCACTCATGGTTTTGGGCTGTGCTAATGCCCATGCTATGCTTCTGTGTGTGATGGATATAGAAGCTTGAAAGGTTTTGCCAATGTTATGCTTGCAAATTTTTGTTTCCAAATTGACTAAGTTATTTGGAATTATTTTATAGATGCATTTGCTTCACCTTTCTTCAAGTCTGTTGTGTATAGGGAGGTAGCTTGTCATTCAAGTTGATCCTAATCTTAATTATCAGGCTCAGTGAAATGATTTTGAGCCTCATTGTAGCATATTGGAGGGAAGCTAATGCACTTTTTTAATGACAGCATTCTTGTTATGATTTTCTCAATATGTTCTCCTTCATGATGTGTGCAAAAATTGTGAACTGAGATTGTAATAGGTTTATCAGCTTGCTATTTTTTATTTATGGAATTTATCGGTTTGCTATTAATTTGTTTACAATTGCAGGTTTTAAATTGCCACGATTCAGTTATCTACATATTAGCACCTCTGAGATATGCCACAGTTTATGGATGCTCCGATGCTACTATTGTTCTTGGAGCTGTTGGAAAGGTAACACCAAAGGGATTTGTGTTTGTGCTTTGAATTATTGACTGTTGCAATGGTTCTGTTGCTGGAAAATCATCTAAGTTTTCTTTTTAAGCCCTTACCTATCTCTCTAATGACTTATTACTGTAATGTGAAGTGATCAACCTGGTAATTACTGTTTTGTATGCAATGGGTGTGGGTCCTCTAGACACCTGTTGACTTGAATCTTATATCTTAGACGATCTAATGTTTCTTACAGGCTGTAAGAATTGAACACTGTGAGCGAGTTCATGTGATTACAGCAGCAAAACGAATCTGCATTGCTAACTGCCGTGAATGCATGTTTTTTCTTGGGGTAAACCAGAGACCACTTATTGTTGGTGATAACCATAAGTTACAGGTGAGTTTTCACTCCTTAAAGGTGATGCGCAATTGTGTTACTAGCTGGTTCTAAGGCTTTTTACAGTATAATTTACATTTGATTGAGTTTCCCCAGGTACTGTTATGCTTTATCTTCTGCAACTGATCTTAATGCGGATTTTTTGGTTAATTGTTGAACCTATTTGATTGTTTGTAAAACTACCATCGCCATGTAATTTCTTTTCTGTGATCCCATATATCCTACTGTATGCAACATATTTAATATGTTTCATTGACATGTTATTGGTCACTATGCTTGTCTTATTGAGATTGATATCATCAGCAGTGCACCATAAGACTTATTTCCATTCTACATTCGATAGCATGCCACCAAATCTAATAGTTCTTCTTGACATCTGTGTAAAATATTAAATGAAATGTCACAGCCCTACGTGCGAAGTTACAGTGAACATACTACACACACACCCTTTTAGCCCGGTCTTTGTAACTGATCTTTGCTGACAGTCTTGTACACATTTAGTTGTTATGGTTTAATTCTGAAAAATGGTCCTGTTTGCATCGGTTTCTTTTGCTATGTTAAACCTTTGACTTCAAATTGAATACAATATGACTCTAAGAGTAACAAAATTGATAATCTTTACGGTTACCTATCATTAAATTCGTGATCATATGACGTATTATATTACATTGTGATGATAGTTTTCTGTGTTTTATTCTTCAAGTTCTAATAAAGAAGATTTTTGTTTTTACCTCCTGCTTTTTATCAGGTGGCACCCTACAATACATTTTACGGTCAGTTGGAGGAGCACATGAATGAAGTTGGGATTGATGCTACTATCAACAGATGGAATGAACCCCTGGCACTTGGAGTGGTTGATCCACATGATTCGTTATCTCATCCAGCAGGTGTCTCTGATGCTCAAGCTGAGTCTGGTTCACACTTAGACCCTGAGCAGTTCACAAATTTTTTGGTATATTTTATAATTTTTACTATAGGCTGTTTATTTGTAGATTTGAATAGTGTATTAAAAGTTGCCCTTAGTTCCTGGAAATAATAGTTTTTCATAATTAAACTGAACAAAACCTTGGAAAGGCTCTACCGACAATCTCTTTAGGCAAAGTCATGTTCTTTTGGGCAATCACACTTGTATTTTCTAATTATTCTTTTTGGGTGGTTGGGAGGAGGGTTGAGATGGTCTTGTAGTTGCTATAGAGTGATTCAATTTCTTTCTGAATTATTTAGTCACGTCCTATATGCTTCCTTGATGTACAGATTCCAAACTGGTATGGAGGTGAATCAGAGGGCTCCACAAAAGACAACCCATTTCCATTACCAGATATTTATGTGGCATCCCAGCATAGAAATGTATGTTTACTACAGCTGAGTATACTGACATTAATTTTTATTTTATTTTAACCAAGAATTTCCTGATATTGGTGGGGTCATGTTTTTATCTTTTCATTGTTTTATATTTTTCTCCAGCAGAACAATTTAGGGGAGGTAAAGCAATTATTGAGGGAAGCACCTCTTGAAGAAAACAAAAAACGGGAATTATCCACTGCTCTTCACGTATATTTTAAAGACTGGTTGTATGGTAATGATCATTATTATATAGTTTCGTCAAGCTGACACACACGTGCTCTTTATACTATTTGTTTGGAACATCATCTGCGCGCTATTTTGCACAGCAAAGTAAATTAACATATCTTACACTTTGATCTCTCTCAAGAACTGCTTTGTTGTCAGCATTTTCAAGCGCCATTTGCACCTAATAATCAGGCAAAACAAGAAACCTTATGGAATTTAGTTTTCTTCTATCCCTTTTTTATGTGGCTTTACTTAAACTATCACTTGATCCTTCTAGACTTAGAAGTGTGTTTATATGCATCCCATCTAATATAATTTCATGAGCTTTTCTTGTTATGAAGATGGGTACAATGTGGTTTGACAAGCTTATTTAATGCCTGTGACAGCTTCTGGAAACATCCGTCAGCTTTATTGCCTACAAGGAGAATGATTTTTGCGTCATAATGCTGTGGAACAACCAAGAGTGGTATAGAAAGAAGCTTTCTGGTTTTATCTTTCAATCCTACCATGGCCACCTTGCTGGTTCTGATGGTGCTACAGGGCAAATCAACCCTTTGTACTTTGGAATGGTACCCTGCATAATTATGCATTGATACGGTGCACAGGATGTAATCGGAATAACATTCGCTAATCTCCCATTGTAATATTTTTTTTTGGAAAGAATAATCTTACTGTAATATTTTGTTAACCTAGGTTCACAGCCTTGTGAATTTTCCTTTTTTATTTTTCATGTGGGTCTAGAATGTTGGATCTCTACTCTAACCTTGAGTTTTGTTCCTTTGTTGCGAGGTTTCGTTTTTAGATTATGTTGCTAGAGTGACTTAGTTCTTTATATCATTTTTTATATATATAAAAATGGAACGTGATCCTGCATTGTTGTAGACAGTCCTCACGATCTTATTGGTGTGGAACTTGAATAAGGTAGAAAAACTTGTTGAATGAGCATAACGATTTCTCTTGATCTCAACCTTATATAGATTGGTCTTTGAATCTGTAGCTATGAGATTTCACTGGATAGCAATAAAGTAAGTTACTTTTATTTAGATTTCATTTTTGACTAGATAAATGAGAGTTCGAATTAATCAATTTTTCCGGTGAGTTTCCACCAAATTTACACTGAAAAATGTACAGCCTTTTATACATCGATACAAGCTATGGTCCCTTGGATGTTGTGTTGCAGATGCCTGAAAAATCTCCACTTACTCAAATCACTTGATGGGGTTGGAGAGAAGTGCAAAATTTTCTGATAAATGTAAGCATCTTGTGGAGGCTAGGTGGTTTGGAAAATTTGGAGTATCTTCTCGGCTTGATCGGGGAAGAAAGTGATGAATAAGTATGCACCTGGCATTTGATCAAGTAGAAGTAACAAGTAAATATCATCTCAAGGACCAACACAACAACACAAGTGTTCATAAGGGTGTACGAACATAAAAACTTACAGATTAGTACTGTTCCAAGTACAGCTGAAATCGTCCCTTGAACAGTGACTAAACCGGCTTTGCCGGCGTTTTGCAACTCCGTGGAACCAACAGAATCAAATGCTCCTGGTATAGGAAAGAGAAGCCATGGCATCTGTTAATTTCACATAGAAGATAATCCAGAGAGAGCAAAAGCATTGGGATCAAAATCCTGATTACCTGGTTTTACGGATTGAAGTCCTGATGTTATACATGCTATGTTTTCGAACCCGGCTTGCTCCAACTTATTGGCAGCAGCAGTAGACCTTGACATTAGAAAGAAACAGAATAATCGTGTCAAAATAGTTTAGAATGGGCAAAACCTTTGCCTCAGTGACGAGAAGAACTTCTATGCAACAGGAATGCCATTGTGGGGATATCCCAAGCCAATCAAGCATTGTCACGTGCTTAACTTTCTCTGTATACAGTCGCAATGCATGATTGGCTCGGAATGCAGCCACAGTGGCATCCCCAGAGCAGGTACGATTCTCTTAGTGATAGATACATTTACAAATATATTAAGCCAAAAACTTAGCAGCTAGCATGCATAAAAAACTAACCTCAATCCTTCCTGGCACACCAGTAACAGTTTACTTTGAGGTGAAAACTGGGATTTAACAGATTGTACAAATTCAGGGTTGGGTTTAGTGAAAGGCAACCCATAGAACAGACCAGAAAAGTTGTTGTGGAGAGTCCTCTTTATGATTGTGCCTGCCCATTACATCTGAATCATTAGCGAGAACAAAATCCCATGTTGTTTTTTGGGGTTCCAAACAAAAACCATTATATGTTCAGTTGAAGAAAATAGAAAGAAACAAAAAATCCCTCAATTACCAGGGTCATTGTCTTCGTTTGCAATGAAAAGAGGGACATGATGGCATGATTTGATATGAGCTCGTTCAAATTGAGATTTGTCCCGAACATCAACAACTGTGTATCCATCAACTGCAATAAGTTCTTTTGCTTCTTCTGCAGTCACAAAATTCACTTCTGCTCTAATGGCCAAAGTTCGACGACGGTATGATGTCCCTAAGATGGTTCCTCCACCACGAGTTCGAGTCTCAAGTTTCAACCAAGATGTGCGGAAATTGCTGCAAAAGAAGGAAAAAAATAAAATAAAGAAATAAACATTATCTGGCTCAGCAGTTGAATGCGTCTCTGTATCTCATAATGCTTGAAATGAACAGAGAGATGAATTTTAGTCTGTTTTTAGTTTTCTACACTTTCTCAGCAACCAAACAAGAAAACCCACCACCGAGAATTTGAGAAGTGTTCAGATAGTTGAGCTACTCTTACTAAGAAGGAAGTTGAAGATGTGAAGAATTGTTGTACAGAAAACAAGACAGGAAATGCTTTACCTTGTGGAAGAGAGAGTTGAACAACAAGAGCCAATCCCTGCCAAGGCTGCCATCGTTGTGGTTCCCTGGAAGCTAAAAGAAGCCTTGTGTCTCTTCTCTCTCTCTCTCTCTCCGCTCACTGTCCACTAGATGAAAAAACATCCCTGAATGGCCCAAGAAATTTGGGGAGGGCAATGGGTTGGTGCCACGTGGCAACTGGTTTCGGATATTAGATACACCGAATCTTTTTACCGGTTCTTTTTATAAGAGAAATTTACACAACTCTCAATAACAACTGATCTCATGACAAGATTTTTTCAAATTCACCAAATGAGATTGGTCGGAAACAAACCGGTTTGAATTCTGTTTTAAGAGTCTTGAACTGGCAATTCACCAGATCAGACAAATTTTTTCAAATTTGGATTTATTTTTTTACACGCGGAATTTTTTTCGTTAGTTTCCCTTAAATCTTAAAGTCAACCAAACCACACTCATTGATTTCTTTTTTTTTTTTTTTTTGTTTTTTGTTTTTTTTTTGTCTGAACCATGAGGTGGTCCTGGATGGGCCCCAACTATGGGTGACACCTTTAAGCCTTAACCACAACCCAGACTAATCCCCACTCACACCGGGTCGGCCCGTAAGGGGTAAAGTGTTGGCCAAAGTGGTGATTCCGTACGAGAGCAGGGATCGAACCCCTAACCTCTCTTAAGGAATGAGAGTGTCGAACCACTCACACCAACCACCTTGGTTATTGATTTCTTTTTAATTGAACTGAAACGAACCGATTCTTCTTCTTCCAACAGTGAAAAAAGAAGTACCACTATACTTAGTTGGTAAGCCTTAATCTATTCTAGGAAATATCACAATCCATTATCACAATAGAGAGTTGAGAGCAAGAAACTAACGAATGTATATTTGAATATTTCCCAAGAATTAATTGAAAATATTTTTGTCAAACTGTTCTTATCATGTGACAAATAATAAGTACATAATAAATAGTCCTATTTTCTAGAATTTGTGTTTTTAATACTAACTATAATTTAAATTACAAAATATATGAATTAAATTTGAGTGTAAAAGACGGACAAATTGCCTTAGCAACTGACCTAACCCACAACATATAATTTTTTCTTTCTTCAATTTGATAGGCAGTACGTAAGGAGCGCTTGGGTTAAGGATCAACTCATAAATAGAAAAATGTTTCCACTCATGGTAATATTGGATATTTTTATTATTATTAATTTTCTGTTTTTATAAATTCCTTACATTACTTTTATCTTTCCCATTTTATACGAAAAAAAGAAGTGTATTTTCTGTTGATAAGTCAAGAAGATTGACTAATGACAATGGAAAAGACCAATAGAAACAAAGTTACCTCGTCATTGACAATACCTACATACAGGGTCTCTTCATTTTATAATGAAGGAGGATGATGATATATAAAACTCAAACTTGATGTATAAATTGTAGAGAGATCGAAGAGAGAGAGAGAGAGAGAGAGAGAGAGAGAGAGAGATGATGGGATTTTTATCATCAATCTGTTGCTGCCTTCATGGTGCTCGTGTATTCAACCAAGGATCAGCAGTTGCCACAGCCTCAGAGAGGCAGCCTCTGATTTTGAGTCCTAATTTTGTTCAAACTGAAGCTCCAGTGCCGATTCTGGTTCCACACTTTCCTGTCAACTCCAAGCTCTATCATATGTAGAGAGATTATGTACTCTTCTTGTTCTTGAGAAGAGGGCAACTTTTTTTTTTGTTGGGGTGTGTTTTTTGGGTCTTTTTTTTTTAATATGTTGATTTTCAGTCATTTGGAACAACAAAGTTCGCAGTCTAATGTAAACTTGTCATATCTTATTAACGTAAACTTTTGTGTTTGAGGTTATGTACAAGGCAATAAGATCGATGTGAATTGAAGAAACTTCACCTCAAATTTTCTGGTTTAAAAGTTAAAAGTATTTCCTCTCAGTTTTGGGATGGTGTTACTTTCTAAAACCCTTCAACGCAATTAGCGAAAGTAAATACACAACTTCAATGATCATTTGGTCTGATTAATCTTCATTTCGTTGGAAGAGATCGTGAGTTAATTGCGAAATCCGTTGTCATTAGTTCACAGCGATGCTTACCAATACCAACTGTCAATAATCGGAATTGAAACCAGTCTAATTATTATTGAACTTTCGTACAAAATAATATATGTTTGCTCAACTTACTAACAGCATATTTGAACGCAAATATATGAAAAAAGCAGATTTATTCAAGACATCCATTCAGGGTCAAAAACTTAAATTTGGACAACAGAGAAAGAGAACTAAAGAGTATGATTACATCTCCAGAAATACATCCAATTCAAGAAACAGTCTTCTCTTTTCGTTAGCTTTGCCAGTATCTTCCTCCAAGAGCAGCACTGGTAAGTTTTTACGAATCGGCAGTGGATCTTTTCTTGGTGGTGTAAGGATAGTACTCCTTGCCATTATCGATTCTTGTTGTCTGGCCTCCAGCATCAATGAGTGAAGAAGTAACCGCTAAGGCTGCCCCAGCAGAAATTGCAGTTGAAATGCTCTTTCCTGTCCAATGGACAGCAAATAATTAACATAATTGAGAACATTTGCTTATGAGAACAACTACCAGCTAGCACAAGTAAATATCAGTATATCAATTTAGAACCTAGAGTCCAAAGTCCGGATTCATTTACCCCCATGTAATAAATACGTCAACTCTACATGCTCAATAATCAACATGAAGATGAGATCAAACCAATAATGATAAGAATGCTCATTGAGTGGAAAGAATATTTGGGCAAGCAGACAGACACATTAAATTAGGAGGATTAGAAAATAAACTACAAATTTCATTAATGAATGGAGATCTATAGGTCATTTATGCATTCTGTATGAGCTGAAAGAAAGTGAGAAGTGCTAGTAGCGTGATTCCCAGACACAAGGATGTTTTTCTTCTTACAAACCAATCCATCTCGATTATTGCAAGTATACTCTGCTAACAAAGTTCAAAACAAAAAAAGTAAGAACTCAATGTATGCTCTTCAAATTCAAAATGGACTCAGCCCCTTAAATTTATATAATAGCAACACAAGTTTTGGACCTTTAGATGAAAGTACATTGAATGGGTCATATTAGCTCTAGCATATGAGAGAGTATCATTGGAAAAACATCTTGAAAACTAATTTTGTTAACCAAACTAATCTTAGCCATTCAATGTGCTTTCATCTAAACGCCCTGAGCATGTTTGAGAAACAAGGCTAAAAATTGTTGACAATACAGAGATAATTTGTGCCATTAAAAGTGCTTTGGAAAATTAAAGGAGCTGTTGATCCTAACCCTAGATTTTACCCATAAATGGATATGTTCTTTTAAGGTTTAAGCAATATTAGGATAGGAAGAAATAAAACTATACATGTACTAATTCCAGAGCAACTAATGAGGTTCATGTGAAAGTGAATTACTGAGACAATTTCTCTTAGTTGGACTGGGGATTTTAAATAAACTTTTCAGCAAAGGAAAAGTTCTCACCACTAACATTCTCAAAGTTCCATTAAATTCTGCGTCCATGTTTTAAAAATATTGTCACACCATAGCCAAGTCACTGTTGATAATTACACGATTTACACAAAATATATCACCAAAGGCCTTAATGAGATGGGTTGCTGCCAGCAATTTATTCTTTCAAAAAATTCAAACCTCCCATTTAATGCAATACCCAACAGAAGAAAAAAAAGATAGTTCCTGCTCTCTGCTGACATTTGTATGACATGAAACAACAAATTACCTATTCCATATCATTTATATGGTCACAGGAAAGTTCTCACTCTCACTCAACATTAGTCCAAAACACATAATACATCTATCATCATTACAGAAAATATTTTCTACCTAAATGCAATTTGACCCTCACATATCTAAGAATTTTTTCTCGTGTATCCATACAAATCATACAGTAGTTATCATACATAACAATCATCTAGCTTAAAGGGTGACATCATCAGAGCCAGCTCCATATGATTTTCTCCAGCAACATGCCTTTCTTTTTGTTGGAAATATTAGATATATGTAATAGATAGTTAGTAGCAGGATCCAATAAATTTTGGATAAGTTATACACACTCCTTTCTAACCAGCATATGTGTCAAATTTATTGGTCTCTATTTCTGTAGCATAAGCCACCTCAATCCCATAGTCTTATCAGTCAAAACTAACCATTTATGAAGATTATAGATGAAGCTTATGACATACTTCAACAAAAAGAACATTGAACACAAATCTTTCTCCTAAAAACTTAATCCCTATTTTTGGAAAAGTAAAATCCAATTTGGTTCGAAGATATACCAATAAATAAAATGAAAACGAAAGACCGACCTGGAAGTTTTGAATAAGATCATGTCTGAATTAGCTTTTAGTTGTGACCAAGTATAGTAATTACCACAGATTACCACTCATGGCAGCAGCAATTAAAAGCTGAAGGAAGAAATTAGGCATCAAAAGAAATCCACACCTTTGTAACCAAGAATAGTCGACCCAGCAACAAAACCACCAACAGCTCCATTGATAAAGTCTCTCTTCATCCTGTAATTCTGCACGATCTGCTCAACACCAATGTACACTCCCCCAATTGCAGCAAATGTGATCCCGTAGTTTCCCATCATCTTAAGGGTCCTTATCAGCCCTGGAAGAGCGACACTTCTCTCAACACGAGGCACATCATACCAAGTAGCAACTATGGTCCCAAAAATAGTTCCAGTAACAAATCCATTTGTTGCACCCTTAATTGTCTTCATGGTAGGACTATCCTCATCCTCCAAGTACCTGCGCTCCGCGGGGTCCAAGGAGTCCATGACTGTCTAATACTAACTGGGCACTGAAAAAACCTGCAAGAAAGTAATTCATATATCAGCACTTAGGCCTCATTGAACCTTTCCAAAAGGGAATTTTTCAACTTCTACCATGCAAGGCAAAGAAGGAAACTGTGTTTTCCTTTGCTCTCTCTGTTTTTAACATATAAGCTTTACTGGGTTCAAATCCTACAGAAGCATTCATTTCCCTTGATGGGCAGTGAGTGACATACATTTAGCATTTCCACTAACCCATATTTCATTTCTTAAAAAAAAAAAATTAATAATAGGGCATTGTTTGGTTATCCATTCCAGAAAAAAAAAAAAAAAAAAAAAAATCATCCACATAGATGCAATTAAACACAAATTCCACAAAACCCAAATATTATGTGACTATTAACATCAAAATCGATGCTAATTTGAGTAAATGCTAATGCCCGAAATGAAGATCCAACCATTAACAAAACAAATGTTAAAATAGATAAATCTAAACCCTAAATATGTATATGCATATGATCGAGGAGCATATGAATCCATGAAAGAGCCAAAACGAAAGCAGAAGCTCAGGCGAACAATGAAAATTACCTTTTCAGGAGAAAAATGAGAAGCTGGCGAGTTTCTACTCAGTGCTCTCACAACGAAGACACAGAAGAAACAAAGACTATCAGTAAAAATGGTCGAAAATGGCATCTGCTCCTTGTTGCACCAGATTACCATTACTGTGTGCAATGACCATTTTGCCCCTCCTCAAAATTGGGCTCGTATACGACGACAGCCCGTAACCCGTGTTGTTTTTCATTTGGGTCCCGACCCGTTTACCCGTAAACCTCCTGCACCACTTTCTTTTCAGACTTTACAGTCTTTCACTCATTTCTCAAATCACACAGAGCTGAGATTCTGAGAAGAAGGGAAACTGCTTTCCCTAGAAATCGTTTTCCCGGAAAATGCCAGAAGATATTGGCAAACTCCCAATCGACATCGCATTTTCTCGTCTTGGAGGTACATAGAACCACCGGAATTCAATTTTTCCTTTCAGATTTTTATACTTATGTTTTTTTTTTTGGGATTGATAATTTTGTTGCGTTGGGATTGAATTGAAGAATGGCTGGTTGATCGGAAGAGAATACCTGGAGACTGGAGAAAGCGATTGGCAGCAGTGAGAGCTCGGATTTCCAAGGAATTCGCTTCCCTTCCTAAGGATATCAATCCCTATTTCCATAGCTTAGAGGCTGATGGTTGGTTTTTTTTCAAACTTAATCCATTTTCGAATTGTGAATTTGTGATTCTATTGGGAATTGGGTGCTTGAGACTCAATGGGTTAATATTTCTAGGAATTGGTTACTTGGAGGCCAAACAGATATATGATATTCTTGCGAAGTCAGCTCCCGAAAGCCGGAATATATTCGGCCGGCTATCCGGTGCTGCTGTAAGACCTTCAACTCTCTCTCTTTCTCCTTTGCACAAACCTACTTGAATTGTAATATGAATATATATGTGTATAAATTTTGTGTTTTGTTTGGGTAGGGTGCTTGGGAATCAATTGTACGTTCGTTTGAGAAGGATTATGTATATCTTGGCGAGGCTGCTCAAATAATGGTTCAGAATGTGAACTATGAGATGTAAGTATGTGGTTTTGCCAATGCCTGCTTGGTTACTTCATGATAAGAAGAATAGTTAAAACTTAAGGGTATTTATAAGTGATTTGTTTTGACTATTCTTTTTCTCCTGTTATGAAGTCCATATCAGAAAAAGCAGGTGCAAAAGATTCAGCAACAATTAGCAGAACTAGAGCACAAGGAAGCTGATATTAAGAGAAGTGCAACTCTATCAGCAGCCAAGTATGTAGAGGCTTGTCAAGAACTTGGACTGCAGGTTATATCTTGGACCCCCCTACTTGTTGTTTTCTCATTTGGCTTGATAGCTTTTCCTTCTTAAATTTGGTATCTGCCTGTCTGGTTCTTTTCTTTAGGGAAAAAATGTGAGGTTGGAACTTTTAGAGACTGCGAAATCACTTCCAAGTACATTTAGCAAGATTTTGGAAGTTTTAAATGGTGATTCTGTGTCAAGGGCTCTGGAGTATTATTCAAACTTTGTTAGAGATGCTCACACAGACAAGGATGTAAGGCGATAATAATTTTTATTTGTTTCATGATATGAAGAATAACTTCTTTAATGTTTGTAGATGTTGATGGAAATTTGAGATCATTGTGACTAATATCATATATCAACTCTGTTATTTTTGAATGTGATCACAGAAATCTTTGGTCGTGTTGACAAACTTGAAAGATTTACGTGAACATCCCCCGTCATTGAATGTCCCTATAGGCTCAGAGGTTGTTGATTCTGGGAATGTTCAATCAAGCAATGATGAGACAAACAATGTGAAAGTGGATGTAGACATTAATGCAGATAGTATAGACTGGGATTTTTCTGTGGATAGTTCTCAGATTGATTGGGATATTGGTACTTTGGAAGAAACAGAGGATACTGGTAATGGTTTGGGTCCTTATGAAATGGTTAACGCGAGTGAGATCTTGCAGAGTGCTCCAAATGAAGCTGTAAAATCTGATCAGATCCCAGAGATCTCCGTGTCAGAGATATCTTGGGATATTAGTGTTGAGACTCCTCAGGTTGATGTGATTGATGATGTCAATTTTCCTAACGTAGTCGTAGACAATCAAACATCTGGTCTTGATACTTCAACTGAAACAACTGAAACAACTGAAATCAAGGAAGGCAGGAGCCAACTTTTGGAGACAGAGTACAGGAACAAGATTCTTGATGATCTGAATGAGGTATATGACAATTTTTCTTATGGTTGCATTGGATCTATTTGTTCCATTTGTTCTTCTGGTATAATATTGTCTGTTTTTGACTGAAAGATCCTACTAGTTCCTGTTTTATATCTGTGGTCAGATCACGAAGTTTCCTTTACATGAAATCATGTTGTCTATTAATATTCTGCTATCAGGTGAAAGCTTTTTTAAATCAGCGATTGGTTGAGTTGAAGAATGAAGAAACTTTGTCCTTGCAACATCAAGTCCAGGCAGTTGCTCCCTTTGTGCTGCAGCAATATGCTCATGATGCCATCGAGGCAATGCTATCTGATGTTTCTTTGGCCATTTCACTGCTGACAAATAGGAAGACTAGGGACTTGATTATGATTCTCAACTCCAAAAGGTAACACAAAATATTTTTTCTTGATTTGTGTCTTTTTTAAATTCGTTTAGGTGTTTATATTTTGAATTTCAAACAAGAAAATCATAGAATGTTCCCAAAAGCAGAATCAGTGACAGTATTTAGTTAAATTGAATAAAATTCCCTCCTAAATTTGTGCGGCACACAGACAATTTGCATATATTAGCATCTTGGATGTAACTTTTTGCCAGTACAAGAAATAATGAGGCGATAAATCTGGAAACTGTACTTGCTTGATCTTGTTTCTCTTTCTGTCTTTGCATGGTTACTCCTAATTGTGTGTTGTTATATCAGAAAGATCCTTTATACCATCAAATAATGTTTTTAATAAAATTCTTAAACGTTTAAATTGGCTTCTTGTTGCAGCTTTCTAGAATTGGCTAATCCTATTTCGGATAATTCTATTTTAATTGCGGTTTTAATGAATAGGTATAGGTTAAATTCCTCTTCCGTTCTAGCTGCAATATTTAGCATGTTACTTAAAGTAGCCTTGCCATTATCAATATACTATAATTCTTTACTACTTAACTCCCGTTTTTTTGGTTTTGTTTCTGTTCTGTGAACTGAAGCAGTATACTTAAAACTTATGTCAACCTTAATTTCAGGTTTCTAGACAGATTAGTGAGTTCATTGGAAGAAAAGAAGCATCATGAAGTTAAGTTGAAAGATGGTTTGAAGGGTATAGCTGCCAAACGCATGGAGCTGCAAAATTCATTATCTTCTTCCTGGCCTAAGCAGGTGATCTATTTATTGATAGCTTTATACCCTTACATATATTGGGAGTGGGAGGGTTGAAGTCTCCCAGTTTTAGTGGTAAATTATTTTGGTTCTTCAGGTATAAAATTAGGAAATTTATGTTTTCCATTATAGTTATGATCATACGTCTGTTTCTTCCTTTCCCCTTCCCCTTAACTCTGACTGCTGAAAGATAGCTACGCTAGAATCAGTCATTTTATGTTGTTTTTGACTTCTGGGCCTCTGGTCCTGTCTTGCTTCTGTTTGTGTAAAAATACTATTATTCAGAAAAATGCGGTCATCCACTTTCTCTTTGTTAATGTCAGATTGAATTTTTGGCGCAAAATACTAACCCCAGGTTCTATTACAGGAAGCGGCTCTTGCACAAACCCGGGAGCTGAAGAAGCTGTGTGAAAGCACCCTTTCATCCATGTTCGATGGAAGACCTGTTAATATAATTGGAGAGATCAATACCCTTTTGACTAGTGGCCTTGGTGCATAGGAAGATGGTTGCTTCCATTCAACCATGTTTCATGGAAGATCTGTTAATATAGTTGGAAAGATCAATACCCCCTTAGACTTTAGTGGGCTTGGTGCATGGGAAGATATAGTTGGAGAGATCATCCAAGTTTAACATAATCGGACACATCAATATAATTGGAATAGTAGCCTTTATGCACAAGAAGATGTTAACTTCCAATGATAGTGAAACATTCCATACTCTGCGTTGTGTTTTATTTATTTATTATTTTTTGTAGTCGTGGTTCTCTTTTTGCTTCAAGATCTTACAAAAATTGAAAGAAAAAAAAGAAAAATGAAGAACAAGTCTTAAAATCCCAGTGAATCCATGAAAGAGGTTTCCCTAACTCTTATCAAACTCAACATATAATTTTGCAGAAATCAGTCACTTCAACTTTGTGTAGTCTACAAAAATGACAGATAGCAATTGTACGTATATATTTGGACCCTTTAATTTCCCTTATGGCAAAGATTGCCAAATATGCCAATTCATGAAAAGAAGGCCTGTACAAAAGAATATACAGCATTTGTCATGCGAGAGAACACAATCTTGTAGCAAACATCCAACGCAGCAGATTCAGTTTGTGTGCAGCGATCAAATGGACAAATAGCTCATTGAAGGTGAGCCCATGAACTGGCTGTTGGTTGAACGGAAAGATCTCTCGAAAGGGTCAACTTGAACACCATAACCATCTACTCCTTTACCTTTCCCCATGTAATTCAGTTTCTGGATTAGTCTTGATAGAGATCCCACAACCTCAGACATCGGCGGTCGGAATTCCTTCACAGGCTGTTCAAGTTTCAGTGACACAAACAAAAAAAATCAAATTTGTTCAACAGTTAAGAAACATCCATCAAAGCAATTACATGTTATCAGATAGAAGCTAACGTTTGTTCAATGCATAAGCAACTTCAACAGAAAAATGACTTCTAAAAACACAGCTTTCAACTGATAGCTTCAAGTAATAACAGTACTAGAATCGGTTGTTGTTTTTGGAAATCCCTAAGAAAACAGAGATTCTCTTAATGCATAAATTTAAGGTATGTGCTTGTACCTGTATACAGAGGGAGACAATGTCAGCAAATTGGGAGATAGCCTTGGAGGAAAATGTCCTTTTAATGCCGGGATCGATCATCTCAGCCAGACTCTCACTGTCATGAAGCCGGAATGAAGCCCATTTCACCAGTGATTGCTCCTCCCTTGGTATTGAACTATGTAAATCAAAAGAGCAGCATACGTTCACAATCAAGAAACAAGACAATAATAATGTTGAAAAATGGGAAAACTGCGTATGAACCATGCGTACTTATCGAAAGGTTTCCTTCCTGTTAGTAGCTCCAAAAGCAACACTCCATAGGCATAGATGTCACACTTTGTGCTATCAATGCCTGGTTGGCCATGCTCAGGTGCAATGTAGCCAGTGTCACCGATAGCATTTTCTGAAGCCTGTTTGAATCAGAAATATGAAGTTAAGCAGTTTAGCTTGTGTCAGTTTATTACCAATTGTTTTGTATCAGCATAGAAGTAGGACTGATTTATAAAAAGTATATACCTTTAGCTTAAGCCTATTGCTTGTAAGTGGCCTCAAAATTGCAAGCCCACAGTCACAGATTCGAGGAGCAAGTTCTTCATCAAGTAAGATATTGGCACTCTTCAAGTTGCTATGAGCAACTGGTGGTGTGAATGTGGAGTGCAAATAGCTGAAATCCAAATAAACCAAACAGATTAGTAACGAGGATAACTACATTATTTCCCTCACATAGAAGGGATCAATTGCTACCTAGGAACTAAGAACTCAACATCTTTAAAACTTTCTAACTTTCAAGATCATGATTCGTGAGATATATTGCAATTAAAATCCACATTTCATTGAAAAAAAGGGTATAATATTTACAGTTTGCGCCTCAGTAAATTATTTATTCGAAACGTCGTTCCACTAGGTGTGGACAAAGAGATATGAACTTGCTGGAGAACAATATACAATACTTACTCTAATGCTTGTGCAACACCAAGAGCAATCTGGAGACGAAGGCCCCATGACAAAGGCTTGTATTCATCACTGTGCAGAGCATCATGAAGGGATAAATTTCTAACATACTCATACACAACAAGATGCTGTCCATGCTCTACACAATAGCCAACCAGTGGTACTATGTTTGGGTGAGTCAGACGCGAAGCAGTCCAAATGACATACAAGAATTGTTCTTCTTCATTGAAAGACAATCCTGCCATGTTGATGTTCTTCACAGCCAAAATCTGAAACAAAGGAATAACAGTCAAAGATTTTTCACGAGTTCCATAGAAATTCACTGTGGCTATAAGTAGAAATAATTAGTCTAAGGAAATTTCAGGTTTATACTTGGCCATCAGGAAACACGGCCTTGTAAACCGAACCAAGAGATCCTTCACCCAGTAAGTTTTCTTGACAGAAGCTGTTTGTAGCTAATTGAAGCTCTGCCACAGTGTACTGCTTTGCTCTCATTGGGAATCTGTACTTATCAGAGAAACTTTTTCTTCTAGGATTTTTCTGCATTCTGTAAGCAAGAGGTAGTCGTCTAGGAGGTAGAATGGGTGACCTGAAGGCCAATATTTGTGGGCTTTCTTCTGCAGTAGAAGAGCCATATTTAACAAGGCAGGGAGCAGATCAAGAATTTAAAATAAAAACTGAAAAAGAAAAGGCATGGAGAAGCTAAGCAGCAGAAGTGGATTAAGACAAGTTCCTGTCAAAATTTATTGCCATTAGACATGTTGATATCAAGATGAGGTTTGTGCCATTAGTTACAAGGAATGTCTTTAAACCTGGATTTCAGGTTTAAACACCATGTCTGAAAGGCATATACAGATGATACCATCACCTAAGCGTTCACTTTCAAAGCTAAAATGATATCTAATCAGTGAGATGATACAATATATTAAAAGAAGAACTTCAATTCTGAGCTAAGCATAGGGTTGAGCTTGCAGCGGTTGGCTCGTTTAAAGATGAGAGCTAAGGTAAATGTGCTTTGGACTAAACTAGCAGGGAAATAATTTTTACTTTAATTGATTGCAAGAGTACAGATTTCAGGCCTGTTGGTTAAATTATATAGATTACTACAATTATTTACTGATAGATTGTATACAGGATCAGTATGAAAGTGAGTGAGAGTTTACCTCTGGCAGTATTTCTGACTGAGAGAGAATGCATTGAGCTATTACTGCTCCCCAAGGTTATAAGCCTCTGTGCACGCGATTGATTGATGCGAACTGCAATGTAAAGGGCAACACATGATGCCACTAGAGTTCCTCCACCAACCAAAAATGCTATTCCTCCAGGGCCAATCCTTTTCTTCTTGAGTCCACCTAATTTCTTAGAGGGGTTCTTCGCAATGGCACTTGACTGAGTTGCTGGGGGGGCAGGGATGTTCTGTTCAATGGCAGTTGCCTGGGTTTGCAGAGGGAAGTCCCAGGGTGGAGAGTTATCCCCTACATGAAAATTATTTCCCCCAAACCTGAAAGAAGATAAATGTATGATGTTTACTTATGTTTTTCCTTTGCAGGAGAAGGAGAGGTAATAACAACTGATCACTTACCATAAATTTGGTATGGACTGAAAATGATTTGGAATGATACCGCTGAAATAATTATCTTGAATGTTCCTGTCAACAGAAAATGTGCAAGCAAGCAATAAGAAAACAGATAAACAAAAATGCAAAACACAGCAAAAGGCAGGTAGGTAGAAACCTACATATCAGTTAGCGGAAGCTCAGCTAGATAAGCAACTGATCCGGTAAATTTGTTATTCTGCAAGTACCTGCAGATGCACCCAATGGACATGTGAATCGATGACACGTAATTGTAGAAACAGACTATCCCAAGCATGAAAGCACTGCAACATGGGGAAAAAAGTTTAAAACAGAACAAAAACTCACAATCCAGTGAGATTTGTCAAGGATCCAAATGAACTTGGTAGATCTCCAGTGAAGTTATTATATGACAAATCCCTGCAGAAAACAAAAACTCACCAGTAAGAAAGGCATATTATATTGCAGCCTGACCATTATCCAAACTTGTAATTTGAATTCATCCAATGACAACATGCTGCGATTTAGAGAACAAAAATAGAAATCAACAAACCCGTGATATACCAGCAAAGAAGATTAAAAGTTGAACATCTGTTATTCTACATCAACTTAAAGGATCAAAGTTAAAAGTTAAAACCCCCATTTCAATTTCACTTGAAACCCAACATGAAAAGAGTTACATGAAAAGAAGCATACAGTTCTCTTAAATTCTGTAGGCCGGTAAATACATTGCCAATAGGTCCAGATAACAAATTGTGGCTTAGATTCCTGCAAGGAAGGAAAATTTCAGTTTATGACAGAACAATCATGAACCAAAAATCAGTCAGGGAATAAGCAACTCACAAATGTCGGAGGCTTTTCATGGTAGGTAAAGAATGGGGAATATTTTGGGTCATATAATTGCATGCCATATTTCTGTACATGTGAGAAAGCAGAATTATCACAATTGCAACCAAAAAAAAGAAGAAAAAAAAGGTAAATGATCTAAAATATGAAATTTAACCAATCAGTTGTCTGAACTAAGCATCATACTTACATATGAGTAGCATTAGGGGGTAAGACATATGGAATTTCACCCACAATGTTATTCGAACTAACGTCCCTAGAAGATTAGAAACCAGATGAAAATGAATCAGCAAAAGTTGTGCTTGCACAGGCATATGTAAAGCTAAAAAACAGCAGAATGATCACTTACAATTGCTTCAGATTGAAGAAGTTATAGAGCTCGCCAGTAAGATAGCCTGAGAGACTCAGACCATGAAGTTTACTGCATAAGGTGAGAGAAGAATTAAGTTTGGTACATTGTTAAGGTAGCCCAAGTCTGAAAAGGTGCATAGTTAATGGAGCTGTGTGCATTACAGGTATATTACAGATGACCCAGAACATGACACTCCACCCCATGATTCACCACAAGGATCCCCGCCGTCTGATCTCCATCCCTTCAGCTGTGGTGGGTGGTTAAGGGCTCTGTAAAGATCTTGAAGAGCCGTGACTGCAATGCACAGAGTGTAATAATAAACTTGAAACCAGTACAGCTAAGATTATTCTAAATGAATATTCTATTCCAGAAAAAAAAAAAAAAAAAAACATTCTGCCCTTCTCAGCAGAATGTACAACATGGTTGTCCAATTGATTTTTAATTTTAATTTTTGTGGGCAAATTGGGAGAAGTAAGAAAGTCCAATTGATTAATTATGACCTATTATTTCTTCAAACAACCACAAAAATTACTCTTTCTAATACTGTTCAAAGACGACAGGTCGTTTTGAGCAAAAGACCGTTCAGAATTTTCCCGCCCAAAGCTGCGGCCTTTCTGTTTGGTTGCTCGTAAAACCCTGGAAAATTAATCGGCACAAAATTCGAGCCTTCTAAATTCTGATTCTTTTGCTTCAAACACATAAAAATTAAAACTTTGTTGCCCCCTTTTCCCCCTATCCTGAATAACCGAGAATTTAAAGCTCAAAATTCAACTCTATTTCTTTTCTACTTTTCCTACACTTTCTCAGTGACCAAACAGAGGATAACAAATACTCTATCCCAAAACAACGATCTTCACCAACGTCATCTATCAACTTTAACAGTGAAAAAGACTCCATATAGAACGCCAAGAAAATCAAGAAGAAAAAAAGGAAGGATCGTACCATCACGCGGATCAGTAAATGCCCCAGCCTCTGAAACCAGAATGGCGGAGATGACAATTACCGCGAAGCACACACATAGGCTCTGTTTAGCCATATCCTCGAGAATCAGACTGCGGCAATCAAACGGAAGAAATCGTTTCAGAAACAGTGTAACATAAACTAAAGTTAAATGCATTTTCTTTCATTTTCCTCCAGTTTCTCGGAAACCAAATGGAACAGAGTGTTCAAGAAAGAGTGTAGAACTAACCGAAAATGCAATCAAGAACACGATTCCAAAAAAAAAAAAGCTAAAGACAAAAACGACGTCGAAGCTGTAGATTGAATATAGAAATGCTTAGGGTTTATAAATGAACCTTTGGAGGAAGCAACAGGCACAGAGAGAGAGAAAGAGAGAGAGATTGTAAAGCAGAGAGGGTTTGGAATGTGTGCTGTGGAGGTTGCAGAGAGCCAGAGAGAGACTGATAACAATGTCTTAACGAGTTTGACAATCGTTGAATCGCTGGACCCCACATCAGCACAAAACCGTTAGTTTCGTTATTTTCGCACGTGCCACTTCTCCGGAGTTTGTTACAAAACTGGGCCTAATAAAAACCCGGCCCAAGCCCAATAGTCCTGGGTTCTTCAGAAAATTGATTTTTGTTTTTTCTTTATTTTAAAAAAAATGAAAATAAAAGGAAAATAATTCAAAGGCTTACTGTTCGTTTTTGCTTAGTGAATCGTTGTGTGGGTGCTCGAGCTCTCTGGCTATGGCGGAAGAAGATGATTACATGGGGGACCTCTCTCAGTTCCTGACTCCAGAAGCCTCCGGCCCTCCAGGAATTTTATCCAAAAAGGTAGGGTTTTTAACTAGTAAGGTTAATTTCTGTTTGGTTCCCTAGAAAATGTATCGTAAGTATCATGAAACCTAGTCCTGAGTTTTTCTTGTTGCTTTTATTTTTGTTCTGGGTTTGTTAGTTTCTTTCTCAATTGTTATGGAAAAGGGTTTGTTTGCATCAAAATGGAGCATGAGTTTTGTGTTTTCGAGCTAATTCTTCATTTTTTGGTGAACAAAAGCTCTAACAGTAATGTACTATCTATATTTCAGATTTCTAATAGCAAAAACCAAAGTATTCAACCCTCTAAGAAAAAATCCAAAGCACTAAACTGGCAAGAACAGCGTAAACTAGATAGGGAGAGAAAGCAGCAGGAAGAGGATGAGAAAACCTTGGCCAAAATAGAGGCTGCTCCTATTCCACAATCCAACATAGGATTCAAACTTTTAAAACAAATGGGGTATACCCCAGGCTCAGCTCTTGGCAAAGAGGGATCAGGCCAGGCTGAGCCAGTGAAGATTGACATTCGGCGCTCACGAGCTGGAATTGGGCGGGAGGACCCGCATAAGGAGAAAAGGAAGAGAGAAGAGATGAGGACTTGGGCAGAGAGGAGGAATGAGAAGGTTATGATGGAGGAGTTTGGGTCTAGGAAAAAGTCACAGTGGCGGAGTCGGAGAGTTGTGGTTAATTTTAAGAAGGCGCAGGCTGCTTTGGATCAATTGGAGAATAAGGAAGTTGTGCCGCCGGAAAAGAATGAAGATGAAGAGGAGGGTGGAGAGGAGGAAGAGGAAGAGGAAGAAATTACAGAAGAGGTATGTTTCTTGAATTGTTGTTTTTTTATTTTAGTCTATAATTGGTTTAATTGAGCATCCTTTTAATGCAATATGACTGAAATTTTGGCATAAATGCATGGTTGACATGCAGAGCAAAGAACATTAGACGGATTATGATTATTTGCATCCAAATTGGAACTGTTGTTGAGTTATTTTTCAGTTAGTGCCCGCTCTCTTAAATTGGAAATTTAAGTGAGAACAAGTCCCATCATCTATGAGTTTCACTAGAATCCTAGATAACATGAAAAAGCAAACCTGTGGCCTTTTATAATGTTGAATATTGTAGAATTTAAACCAAAGACTTGTTGATCGTGTCATTGATCTTCCTGCTGGTAATTAAAATTTTCTTATCTAGTTTACTGGTCAGGTTCTGGGCATAGGATAAACTTTTAGATGGTCTTTGTAATAACTAGTTCTGAAACAGCTTTGAATAATTTAATAACCAAGAGCTAAAATTGGGGAAATGTGAGTTGATTGTATCCAGATAACTGTAGTTCTGTTATGCTAGATTCTCTTTCCTGGGTATATCAGGAGTTGGGTCTATTTCCAGGCCTTGTAGACCTATTTCCACCCCTTTCTGTTTCTTCCTTGTCCTAATACCTTCGTATTATTGCTGCTTGATGTTGCTTGGGAAATATTAGTTATAATAACCTGTGATGATGGTTACTCTCTGGCTGCAGGATTTGCTAGAGATATTGATGAAACTGAGAGATGAGCATCGATACTGCCTCTTTTGTGGATGCCAGGTAAGCCCAGTACATGGACTTGTCAAACACTTACAAAGATTTAGGAATTATCATTTACTACAACATTTTTTATTGTCATGCTAAAGATTCTGCTGTTTATTTCAGTATGAATCAATGGAGGCACTATTATCCCACTGCCCTGGAGCTGATGAAGATGACCACTGATCTAAGTTCCCTAATGCTGTGGACACCCAGACCTTCTGCCTTGTTTGAATAGAGAATACTGAGAGGTAATGCAACTCTTCTTTGGAGATGGATGCACTTGCTTGTTATGGAGATTTTTTTTCATTCTTTTTACCGATTGACTTCGTAAGATCCTATCCTCCGATGTGCAACTCTCTGAGTGAAAAACCAGTAGGAAGGCACTGAAGTTGCTTACTCAGATATTCAATTGAAAGTTGCAGCAAGCTAACCCTCATAACTATGTTGGGAAAATCCCTATAATCGAGATTGTACTAAATCACACCTCTGTGAGTTCTGTTTGAAATATCTCCCGAGTGTGTGGATAAATAACCATATGTACACAATTATAGAACATGTGGACGACAGATTAGGCTGGGCTTTGCCCCGAAGTAATTGTTCTTTGTTAGTTCTTTTTTGTTTTTGTGGAATTTCCTCAGAGCAGGAGTTTGTACATGTATATAGAAGCTCAGTGCTCAACAATAAACTAGGGTACTTTATTGAGATTTGGAAAGGCTTGCCCAATGGTTTCGCAGATTAATCAATGTGGCTATGAAATCTATAATATTTGTTTTCCAAATTGGATTACAATATAACTCATGAAACATTGTAGGTTTTTAACTGGACAAATTCAGGGCCCACCAGTCTAAGATTCAACCTGTAAATCTTTGGTGTTTGAAATAAAAAATGGGAGAACATTTAGCGCCAACCTGTTTGAAAATTAAGCTGAACTATGAGCCACGGCCATATTGCAAGCATCAACACCTGACGGCACTGAACCCAATTTTAGCACAAAGTGCTTAAAAGTAATTCACAAACTAACCACCTATCCCTTAACCGTTGGATCAAATTGGTCCTTAGATGAGATCCTCTCTCTTAAGATAGGACCTCATCTAACGGCCTTCAATAATGCCCTCACTATAGAATGACAACTCATCCAAATCGTAGCTTTATTGCTAGGTAGACAGTTTCAAGCCTTCAAGGCTAACCTAGATTACGATATTCGTAGTCTTAACATACAAAGCATAATCAGTTTGGGTTGCTACCCAACAAGACATAAAAACCTGCAAGAAAAGTTCCAAAGTTTTTTAAGGCATCCACAAGAACTAGAGAATGAGGGACCCCTTTTAAAGTGACCAGTGCATCTGCTGGCTGGTGGAGGAGTCATAGCCCCTGGTGTGTCTAAGTTCCATGTGCTGCTGCCTCCTGTTCTGTTGAGACAGCTCAAGCACACCAGAGTACTGACTACTGAGAGGCTGTGAGATTTGACCTCGACCCAGATCGGGAAGCATCTCGTGTGAGCTGCTACCAGCCTCATTTCCCTTGAAACCCCACGAAATGGTTGGAAAGTGGTTGGAGGTCCCAGCCTGAGCCATTGGTTGAGCCACAGACCCTTGGGTGTTCATCCAGGTATTCAAGTAGGCATTCATCCCAACTCCCGATACTCGGTTTCTAGAGCCCCATGGTTGATTTGACAGAAGAGAGAGAGCACAGCTTGAGTCAGCCACTCCCGTGACGCATTCTCGAGGAGGAATTCCAGGTTCAGGATAACTAGTCCCGCCTGCTGAACCCTGTAGATAACTGCCGGATGTAGTAACAGAGTTGCTCTGCCATGGATGTTGAAGAAACTTACCCGTGCCATTGGCATTTTGATTAACAGGTACTCGCTCAGAAGTTCTCGTGGTCGCCCATG
The DNA here is from genome assembly GCF_965620075.1 of Prunus avium. NCBI lineage: Eukaryota > Viridiplantae > Streptophyta > Magnoliopsida > Rosales > Rosaceae > Prunus > Prunus avium. Next base: position 26,116,850 of record NC_142290.1, read on the forward strand.
CATCCCTGTCAGCAGGCCTTGGGTATGCAGTGAAGTCCATCAGAAAGCTTCCAACTTTGTTGCTGTTTTCTATCATTTCAAGTAAAACATTTTATTGCCGTTTTATACGTAGCATAAGAGGAAACTGAAAAAACATAAGAGAGCGCAAAAATGTATTTTAAAGGGAAATTCAACTATGATGAGGTATGCCTAACCAAAGAGAGACGAAGAAAGTCGGCCAAAACGCGTAGATACGGATCCAGGTTGTGGCTTTCTCCGGCGCTCATTATGACCAGCCAGGCGTCTACGGCAACTACGTTTTCCTTGGTCAAATTCAGGAAGCTGGTGAAATCTGGGAGGGGTAAGAAATTATTTACCATTAATGTAGGGCCTGAACTAAAGACTTGAAGAAATTTGTACATTAACAAAAAGCAAAAGCAGACATTTAATTAGTGTTTAGTTTGGCTAAGCCGAGGATCTAGATTCTTCTAAAAAGGGCCGGCATACATAGGTTGTGCTTGTGACACAACTGATGAGACCCGAAATTCACTGGATGCTAGATGTTCTAGTACAAAAAAGAAACGCCCTCAGCAGAAAGACTAAGACCTTTAACAATACTCATAATACAAAACACAACCATTTTTCAACCTCCAAACTCAAATACAATAAACAAATATTGATGAACAAAATAAAACATAGGGAAGTATCATGAACTTAATACCCTACTCATATACTGCTAGATTGAAAGGGTCATGTAAGATCTCAAAGAACAAACTATTAGAGAGACGATACAATGTACAAGTTTTCTGTCACTCGACCGAGAATTGATGAAGCAAATCTCGAAATTTTATGTCATGCCGGCATAGTTTGCACTTGCTGCTGTAATCTAGAAGAATGTTTCACACTTGGTATAGCAGCATAGGCACGTAATATCAGAACCATCATAGAGACTAGATAATCCTAAAACCATCTAGTACCACAGGTAAATACATTTACTGCTAAATTCAAATCTTATACTCGCAAATGAAATCTGTTCAGAATGACATGGTTCGCACAGGTTATAAAATTGGTCACAAGAACTTCTACAACCTTAAGAAATTTGAGTTCAATGAAACAACATTGGTTATCTGTTTCAACCCAAGTTGTTAGTCTATTCACCATTGCTGCAAGCGATTCACGAGTCACAATTTACAGTGTGAGAACTGTGTTGCATGTTCTCAAGCCTCAATGCAGCTCATGAAAGTAATCTCACCATAACTTTACCATACGAGCCTTGCAAGTGTAGCATTGAAATGCAACACTTCCAAATGCATCATTTAAGAAAACAAGTAAAGCTGAAAAGCCTTCATCAAGGTCCAAAGCAGCTAACACTCAGAAGAACAATCACCAAGAACAAGATACATAACTCAATACTCACTCACAAATAGAATTTAACAAATTGGAAAGTAGCACAGCTAGATTACAAACAAAATCAACAACCACAAGAAACATAAGCTACATCCCCACCAAGCACCAAAGATGTTAGTTTACCAGAAAATTTATATAAAACTTGAAAGTCGAACAATGAAATTGAAAAAATACCCAACAATGAAATCTAAAAACTGTATTAGAAAAAATTCAAGTGCTTGCTGACCTGCTACACTGTTGGCAAAACCTCTGTTCAAGACCAGCAACAATGACCTTAGGGGTCTTAGAGTGCAAGCCACACACTTTGTGCCTGGAATAGTAAGCTTTGGCATCACTCAGATCTACCTGCTCACAAATGTTGATGTTTTGGGTAAGAACACTGAAATTACTCCACTGTTTCATTCAATAAAGAATGATGATTGAACATAGGGTGTGTTAAGTCAGTTTACCAGGGCAGTCAGCCTGCACCCAAGTTCGAATCCCTTCTCAAGATTAGATTAATTTATAGTAAATTATTGCTTGTATAAAAAAAATAAAAAAAGAATGATGATTGATACAATTTATATACACTGCAAATAATAGATTGCTCTAGAATGAAAAACTGTTAGAAAACTAGTTTAGCCATTTTCTGGCATGATTCTTTCTAGGAGAATTAATATCCTTGAGGCTAGCTGTAATATAGTAGAGTCAGGTGTATTGTATGTTTTGTGAGTTTGGTGTCACCTGGCAGCCTTCGACCTGGCACCTGGGTGGCTGACCCGGATGAGCCAAATGCCCGGCCCTTTGCTTCTTTGGCGGTGTAGCCCCAGAAGAAGAAGAAGACCCGGCAGACCCGGATTTGTATGGAGCTCCGAGACTCGCATCCTCAAAGTAGATTTTCTGGCCAAATTTTAAGCCGTTGAGTGACTCGGTGGAGGAGTTTGGTGGGGAAGAGGAAGATGAGCTCCCTGACTCGGTCATAGAGCTCGAGCTCATTTCCATGGTTGACCTCTACAGTGCATTCATAATATTTTTGGGGGTCATGAATGTGCCTCAATATATATATGTATGAGAGAGAGAGAGAGAGAGAGAGAGAGAGAGGTTAGTTTCTCTTTCTAAAGAAGCGGTAGTGAGAGAGTGATAAAGGTGGTGAATGTGGAGGGATAGTGAAAAGCAGGGACCTGACAGTGGCCCATGCCAGCTCTGAGCCTCTCGGAGAGAGAAAGAGAGAGTTTTTGTTTGTGTAAATTGTCTGAGAGAGAGAGGTACAAAAATAATGGAGCCAAACGCAGAACAGAGAGAGATGGATGAATGGGTAGTGTGTACTTTAATGGAGTTCTCTCTCTGAAGCACTCAGCTTTACAAGAAGCTCCTTTTACGGGCTTGACAATTATAACTCTCACCTGTCGTTTTTAACAAAACTTTCTTCTTCTTTCTCAAAGATTTCGTATGATTCGGAAGGTGTGTAACTCAAGTGATTAAAATCATTTATTTATACTCCGAGTTCTGAGTTTGATTTCTCTCTCCTATAAAAAGAAAAAAGAAAAAAGAAAAAGAGTTTATAAGCTTTTCTTTTTGATGAGATATTATGGATTATGGATACGGGTGCCCATATGCATGATGCATGGGGCACATAATTTTGTGTTAGATCATGTCAAAATGTCTAAATTGCCCCTGCTTTCTTGATTAATGTGTTTTACATTATGACTAAGTAGATTTTACCCCCACTATAATTAAGAAAAGAGTTCTCTTATGCTTTCACTTCCCCTCATTTTGTCAATACCAACTCCCAAATGAGAACTTTAATCCAGCAGGGGACCATATGTTTGTAGACTATACCACTAAAAATCACAATAATCATTAGTACAAATGATGTAATTAGTAGATTTCAACGTGGTTCACTAATGTACTCTAAAAATGTGTTCTCTTTTAAACTTTACTATTAATTTAATCACAAGTCAAGAAGAGTCCTATTTTTCTAACTTATCATTAGGTACAAGTACAATAATCGGGTAGGTAATTGATTCATTCGGGCAAGTTATTAGTTGGTTAATTAAAGAAAATAAAAGATAATAGGTTTTAGAATCTATGCACAGCAGACTATCTAGTCTATAAATAGTGGGCAAAAACTCATTATATTATTTTGTAAAGCAGTAAAATTCATATTCATGATATAAACAGGAAGAACACAGCTTCAAAGGAAGTTCTTGCAATACAGAAAACTAGAAAAGCGTAATCAATCGTGCACAACATTGCAAGATAATGTATACAAAAATTATACAACTATTGTGATTAGGAAAAACGAAACCATGTACTGCAATTGGGTGGGCTTAGCAAAAATAAAATTAAGCACGTAGTTTAGTTAGGTTGAATTTTCTAATTATGGAATATTATGTTATCCAAGTTGGAAGAAAAGGGCTCTGAGGAGAATTGCCTCACCTATCAATCATGCTACGGCTTTATTAGGTCCAGATTGACGGTACTTCCTGTTATAAACACAATTTTCCTTCTTCAAGAAGCTACATATGTGTGAATATTTCATGCTGTTTCAGTTCATCCATCCATGTGGGGGCAGTGATGTAGATTATCCACTACAACCTGGTTTTTCATGTTTGGACTATGCACTTTTTCCTTCTTTTTAATATAAATAATATCAGGAATATCCCAATACATCATTTACAAGATATATATAGATTATCCACTACTTTATCACAACCTGGTTTTCATGTTTGGACTATTTTTCTTTTTTTTAATATAAATAATATCAGGAATATCCCAATACATCATTTACAATATATATATATATATGTGTGTGGTGTAGAGTTTCCATTGATGGATTACTCGAATAAATTTCTTTGAGAGACAACTTTTAGGATTCCTCTATGTTGTAATTCAGTGATCTAAAGCAAAAAATCACCAAAATCAGAAAACTTATAACCATTTAATTAGAAGGTAGTCATTTTTAATGTTTTTTGAAAATATTGTGTTTGCCAATTTATTTTACCGTGATCTTTAAATAAAGATTTGAAAAATAAATGAATTTGATCATTGAAATACAATGTGAAATAAATCCTATAAGATGGAAAAATACTTGTGTGAAATGGAAATAACACTGTTTTGTTATTCCCAATCAATCACGATATGCTACTCGTGAGAACTTTTCTATGTGACAATTTGTAATTGATCGAAAATAGCCAAAAAGCGTTATTCTCGTTTCACATAGATTTTTATGCTCAAAGGTGAGAGCGAGAGATGATGGATATAAGGACGCAAGGCCCTCCTTCACCTCAGATCATCACTGTTTCCTCACACAACAGGACATATCTAATAATTCAACACTGAGATTTAATAATTCACCATGAATTATAGATGCAGGTTGAAATTGTTGAAAAGCTCAAATATTATTCCAATGACAAAACAAAGGTACAAGTTCCTACCTTAAAGAAGGGCACACCTGTCTCTCGTTTGAAGTAGTCAATCTCCTGAGCCTTGAGCGTCCCGTTAATTTACTGCTACCAAGGAAGGAGGCTCATAACATATTGTTGTTCCATTCCAATGAGAAAACCAATGTTAAAAGAAGGGTAAAATTGTCTATAACGATGTTAAACTAGTCAATCTGCGCTCAGCTCTGAGTTGTTTGTTCCATTTCAAACTTGCTATTCATTGGAATTTGAATACTTCAGAGCTGGAGAAGGAAGTGACAATTTTTATTTTTATTTTATTTTATTTTTGGTAACAATAGGATGTGACATTTTTAGGGGTGTCGGCATGTGAGGCATTTGGCATTTTCATTATTATTATTATTTTTTTTCATACCCTAAATTTCTGAACCCTAGAGAGACACATGCATGCAGGTACTGCTTCGCAAATATCTTGGCAAGAATCTTACTCTGAACTTCTGAGGTACCATGAGGTCTCTGAATTATTTTCCATTGAAATTACTTGAAATAAGAGCTGTGTTTGGAAAAGTGGAAACTTGATGGCCTTCAACAAGGGTTTCATTTCAATTTTCAAGGTTGGTAACTTGGGTTTGCAGTTTTTGTTAGTTTGGTTTGGTTGGACTTGAAGCCATTATTCTCAGTAGCCTACTCCAACAAGCCAGGCTTCTCTTACCATTACACACAAAAAAAGAGGAAGAAAAGGGCAAATAAAGCTATCAGAATCACTCATCAGCAAATGAACCACTTCATTTTTAGCTGTCTGCCGCCCTCTTTCACCTAAAAGCAGGAATAAATATATTTGATGGATTTCATAATGGGGGTTAATTGTTAATGGTGTGGCAGGTGAATGTCCTTTTAGGTCAAATATGTTAATAGCAGTTGAGCAGTCAGTCAGATGTTAATTTAAGAAGCATGCTTCCTCATTGGGACATCAGAAGAAAGGGGGTTGGTTGGTTTACTTGTTATAACTACTTGTCTCTTTTTTTTTTTCCACAACTTATGAGGCATTTCTCACAAAGTGGGTACTATAATATTGTTGTTCTTTTAATCCAATGATTTGATGTGCAACTTGATGCGTGAGGAAGAAAGATAGCTAAAATATATCCTCGGTGTAGGAAAGTTTTTATTTATTTATTTACTTATTCTTTTTGTCTTCCTACCACATAGGTCATATTGGGTTGGGAAAAAGTTCGGACAAATAGCATTCTTTTTTAAAACACAATATAACTGACTAACTCTTGATTTAGTGATATTTTTCTTCTTAGTTATGAAATATGTCCAAGTTCGAATGCCTCTCTCAATAATTTTTTTTTACAAAATCACAATCATAATTTCTTGTTGTTGCTAAAAGCGATATCTAAACTACTCTAAATTAATCTAATTTACAAAGAGTTATTGGGTTCGAGTCCTAGCATCCGTGTAGTGTGTTTGAGTTTAGTATACTATCGTACCTCTCAATAGAAAAAGTCCTAAAAAAAAAAGATACTTTTTTTACAAGTTGAATTTACAATTCATTATTTACGTTTAGAATATAATTTTAGAAAGACAAAAGAAAAAAGAGGCCATAACCACCTCCCACCCCAATCCAATCCCCCTACTCTACTCGCACTGCCTGCCGCCACTTCCCTCTCTCTCTCTCTCTCTCTCTCTCCATAAAAAAACTACAAGATCTCTTCGTTTGGGCCTGAAATTTGCGTTGGCTTGAAATAAGAGTTGGGTTCACTTTCCAAAATGGGTGTTGAGATTTGTCTACCAAAAATGGTGAATGACCCATACTATTCAACAAAAAAGGGATTAAATTAAATAAATTCACATTATTTTGATATTGAGAAATAAGTTGTAGGGGTTTTTTCGTTCCGGCAGCTACTGCGAACCTGAGCTGCTGTAAAGAGCCATATGTGTGAAATTGCCCCTTGTGTTTGAGTTCAAGAATCAGACCACAAAAATGCTTCGAAAGGGTAGTGGAGCCTTAGGAAGCACCCTGGTTATCTTCACAAACAAAAATAACAGTAGCTTACAGATAAATTCTTAGCTTGGCATGAGAAGCTTGTGGCATGAGAAGCTTGTGGCATGGAAGCAAAGCAATCATGAGTTTAGCATTAAAGAGAGATAGGGATGTGAGTTCCTATGAGAAACAAGGGTTCTAAGGAAAGAGGAAAGAGATTCTAAGAAGGTTTGTTGAAGAGAGAGAGAGATGGGGGGTATAATGGGTGTGTTGAGTAGTTTTCGACAGCTTGGCGAAAACTCTGTCAAGCTCTGGAACGATTTACCATAAGAGAAAATGGGAAGAGATGGAGGAATGGTGTCACGACCCAACTCCCCTAGCACGATATTGTCCGCTTTGGGCCCCCCCTCTCTGGCCCTCACGGTTTTGTTTCTGGGAGCTCACGAGCAACTTCCCAGTGGGTCACCCATCCTGAGATTGCTCTAGTCCCCAACTCGCTTAACTTCGGAGTTCCTAAAAATCTGAAGCCAGTGAGCTCCCAAAAGGCCTCATGCTAGGAAGAGAAGTGCCCACACATTTAAAGCACTTCACCTTTCCCTCCCCGAGCGATGTGGGATTGCTCACCGTTCTTGTTTCCCCAAGACACGGGTCTTACAAATGGGGCTCGAAATTGCAGAGGTTTCAGGGATGAGAGATGAAGCTTGCTCTCTGGATGTGTGTTAGATGGGAGAGAGAGATGAATAAGATGATGGTGGAAGAATGAGTGGTTTGAGCAAGTTTCCGGCAGCTTGACGAAATATCTGGAATAGCTTGCCATAAGAGAAAATTTGAGGAGATGGAGAGGTGTGGCTAGAAATTGAAGGGTTCCAGGGGTGAGAGATGATGCTTGCTCTCTGGATTTGGTTTGCTTGCCTTTGATTGAGTTGTTTTCAATGGGTAGGAGACACTCCCTTTTATAGACGCTGGAAGCTCCTCCTTCCCAAGAAACCCTAATGGCTTTTCTCCAATTTTGCCAAGTCTCCTCCATTTCTCTTCTCTCCCTTTGACTCATCCTATTTTGTGAAATCCTTTTTTGTCCAAACACACAAAGACAAGGTTTTTGGGAGCTCTAAGGCTTTTCCCGCAGCCGCTTCAATGGTGATTTCCTATCTTTGGTTATCACCTCTCTTGCTCGGGCTACAATTGCGCCCTGGAAACGCTTCGCGGGCCTAGGGCCCCCTCCTGCTCGGGCTGGCTTGTAGTGCTGGAAATGCTCTAAGGATAAAGGCCCCGTGCCCATTAAATGACATCCCCTTGTTGGTTGGGTCAAAATTAACTTTGACTCCGAAACAATGGATTCGTCATACATGATAGTGATCATCACATCTTACTTGCAAGTGCGAATAAGATTGATAAGACTACTATCACTGTGGCAGAGAGCATTGCTTTTGGGGATGGGCTTGCCCATGGCTACAACCATGGATGGCGAAAACTTATTGTTGAAGGTGATTCTAAACTTATCATTGACAGTGCCCTAAAGAAGGTTTCGACTCCCTGGAGTATTCCAAAAACTATTCAGGATATTTGGAAGCTTAGATAATTTCGAGAATCCGTTGGCTTTCAACATGTTGAGTCACGAAAAGAATTTGGAAAAAGAAAAACGTGATTCTCTTATGGCTAAAGGAAAAACGAATTTGAGATTGCGTAGCACTTTTTATTAGATTATTCTCAAGTTAAGTATGCGTAACTCCAAACTAAGGTAATATATGGGATTCTTCAAATTTGTATTTTCTTAAGACAAAAATTTAGTAATGGTCGCTGAATTATACCCTTACTTACAGTTTTGTCCCTATATTTTTACTAATTTGGTTGAAATTATCTGCTTATGGCACTTTCTTCTACTTCTAGAAAGGACGATAGGTTGTGACGTGAGAACAATTCAATAAAAACTGCTACGGAATCTCAGTTTTAGTTTGGATATTACATTCTTGAAGTAGAGTAGAGTTTTGGAATATGGGTTTGGTAAAGTTTATTTAAAAGCACGAAAGCATCTGACCCTGAACAAGAAGGAGCCAAAGAAAGAAAGGGATCTTTTGTTTCTTTATTGAGATGTTCAGGGTTTCTTCTCCTCTCTCGCTATCTTTGTTTCCTATATATATATATATATAGCAAGAAGTAGCCAGACACATGCATGCGCATACATATCTCTCTCCATCATTTACTTTGAGCTAGCTATCAATTCAGACATGGTGTCGACTTCCTGAACATCTATTTCTGATCCATCCACAATCTGCGATTCTTGCTTAATAAATTAAGGTATGAATGAATAGAACTTTACTCCATACTCAATTCATTCTTAATTTAGGACCCAATTTTATGTAGGTCTCCAAATTATAATTTTATTTTAACTTGCTCTTATTCGCCTCCAAACCTTATGTGTAGGGATGTTCGCATAATCCTCTAAATCTTAGTCTCTTTTTTGTACTCGTTACCCCCTCTTCAATAATATATTAACACTATGTTAGAGTTTGTATAGGAAAAATACACTTGCATTTAGTGCCACGTTGGAAGGGAGTTATTTCCTTCCATGGTTTATAAGCACCAACACTTTAAAAATACTAAATAGGGTATGAGCCTAGTGGAGGTAAAATTGAGCTTCATCATGCATTGGGCTTGAAATATATTTAATTGTCAAAATCATTATCTGAAATTCGAACACACAAAACACTTCCTGAGAGAAATCAGTATCAGTCTAAAGGACATTTCAATTTGTTATTATTCTGTTATTTTTATATTGATTGTTCAACACACTATTCTCTTCAAAAAATAATATATCCACCTCCAAACAAAATGTATACCAACGGCACCGCTTTCTTTAACTCATGATTCTATATAATGTTTTAATATATTAATATAACATAGATTTTATGTAATTAATAATGCCCAAGGAAAGAACTTGGCTATTGGTATTTTGTCAAATTTAAACTATCTTTTGGGTATCTCTCCTCATTGCATTCCAAAATTTTGAATTGGCTTTCTCATCTCTCTTCCCTAAGATACCGCAGTCTCGATGGAGTGAATTTTAGCAGCACATGATTTATAAATTTGGCTTTCCAATTTTAGTAGCCTCAGAAACCTTGATCTAATATGGAATTCTTTCAGTACTTTTCTAGGTGAACTTACAAGCCTCAAATCTTTGGAATACCTACACTATCTAATTTGGGCCTCATAGGTCAAATTCTCAAAGTCATTGGAAACTTGGGGCAAGCTAAACGTGAAGGTAAATTCTTGTTTAATTTCCTTTGTTGGCATCACGGTCCTGAATGATTTTTGCAGTGATATTTATGAGGGAATACTTAAAAAAATAAATAGTTGGGATTTATGTTTTCAAGTATTTGGGTGTTTTTAAGTTTATGTTTTCAAAATTATGTCTACCAAACAGATTTTTTTGTGTGTGTTTTGTACTCAAAAGTTCTGTTTTTAACTTTAAAAAATTGAGTTCAAATCGATTTATAAACCAAAGAGACGTGGCAAGGGGTGAAGATGGCTGTTTTATTTCAAGGAAAATAGTTTCCTGCTTTTTAGGAAATGTGGGCGTGGTATTTTCAAGTTTCTAAATATTTTTCAATTTAAAAAATTATTAATTTACATGCACATGCCATGTCATTTAAAATGGACACCGGTTTTTAAATTTTATTTTTAATATTTTTAACTTAATGAATATTTATTTTCAACTTTTCACTTTTCACTTTTCTCTCATCTTCTCCCAAATCCAGCACAACCAACCATCATGGATCATGCTGCCCCGCCCATGGCGGACTTGTGTAATTCTCTTCCAAGAAGAAAATTTGACACTTTGTTGAAACGTTATATCTTTGGGTCATGAAACTTATAAACAACCTCCTCCTCCATTGTTCGAAAATCCAAATGCCCCATTTTTCCCTCCAGAATCCAATTGCCCATTTTGTGAATCAAAATAAAATATTATTAGGAAATATCAAAATGGATCCTTGAGATTTCATTTCATATTCTTGACAGATTTCATTTCATATTTTTGATAAAATAAATCAAAAAGCTATTCGGAGTTGATCTCAGAATTTGGTGGCTTTTTTTGTCAGAGAATTTGGTGGCTTTATTAAGAATTATTTGGGGATCTGCCAATTTGGTGGTGCGGCTAGCAGTTGGGCCGAAGGTGCGGAGGCGTGGCGGCATGGCTCTGAGTCCGATTAATCCAGGTAGAGATACTGAATAACAATAGTAATATATATTCTGGTCAAAATTTATAATAACAAGTTTAAATGTGTTGATGACAGGGAGAAGGATTGATCAGAATCAACATTTGAATCACGAGTATCCCATGATGGAAGTGCAGAGGAAGAATGATGGTGACCGTATTTACTGCGATGGGTGCGGTGACCCAGTGCTTGGGCCTAGCTACACTTGCAACATTTATAACTTCGATCTCCATAAATCATGTGCCGAGTTACCGGGTGAGATCCACCACCCGATCCACCGCAAGCACCCACTTACTCTTGACACAAGTGGCAGGGAAAAGAGTTGCAGTGCATGTCATCAAGATTGCATCTCGAGGTTCAGTTACAGTTGTTTCCAATGTGAGTTCAACATTGACCTCCAATGTGCTTCCAATTGGCGCAACATTCTTGACTTTCATGACCACAAATTCACCCGACTTAGGAAGCCAGCGAAATTACCTTGTGAAGCCTGCGGCATAGATAGCACCGCCTTGTACCTCTGCAGCATCTGCCAGCTCCTGGTCCATGGGAGTTGTTATAGGTTACCTAGCCACGTCAAAACGGTCCAGCACCAACACCGCCTAAAGCTCACCTGGTGGTTTGAAGATACTTTTCCAAAAATCCAAAATTACTGTGACCTCTGTTTTGCACACATGGACAAAAGCCGCGCAGTTTATTATTGCGAACGTGAATATTGCAGTTATGTCGCCCACAATTACTGCGCAACAAAACATCCTGAGGCGGTTCAAGATAGTGTTGATGATGATGATGATGATAGAATAATCAGCAACCAAATTGAGTTGCAAATCAATCACTTCAGCCATCCACAACATGTCTTAGCCCTCATCAATAGTGATCATCAAGATAATGGTGATGATGATGATGATAGAATAATCACTTGTAATGGCTGCATGCGACCCATCACCAAAATTGATGCCTTTTATAGCTGTACAGAACAAGAGGAGTCGTGCCCTTTCTTTCTACATACAGCTTGTGCACACTCACCTAAAAAGATAAGTTTCCCATATTACCCTGAGATCCAGTTTGAACTCCAACCAAGGGCTCAATATTGGATTGGTGGGGTGTTCAAGTGTTTCATGTGCGATACGTTTTGCCAAGGCTTCGTATACCTTTCTAATATTATTTCAACTTTCGCCGTGGACCTTCAGTGCGCTATTCTATATAAGCAGAAGGCTCTTAAACATGAGGCTCATGTTCACACCCTCCAGTTCAACAAAAAGTATGAAAACACTTATAAATGTAGGGGTTGTGGCACTTCTAAAAAATATTATTGGTTCAGTTGTAGGAGATGCGACTTCCATCTCTGTATTTCATGTGTTAAATTACCTCCTACAGCGAGGCACAGGTATGACAATCATCCTCTCAAGCTCACCTATGACAGTGTTAAAAACGAGTTAGATGAATATTATTGTGAAATATGCGAAGGCAAACGAGATCCCAAACTCTGGTTCTACTCCTGCTCGGATTGTGACTTTGATTGTCATCCTCATTGTGTTCTCGGGAGGTATCCTCAAGTCAAGTTAGGAGATAGTTACAAGCATCCGGCTCACCCACACCTTGTCACCCTTGTTGACAAGAGAAGGAGTGAAATTCCTTCCGATAAGAGAGAGCGGATTCTTCCTTGTAAAGTGTGTAGTGAACCTTGTGAAGGATTGGTGTTTGAATGTTCTGAGTGTAATATAAATTTCCACCAAACTTATGAGGACTCTCACCCATGGTTCAAAGGACAATGTAATTTCTGATAGTCGAAATAAATTGATTCTCGTTTCAAATTCATTTCCACCGAAGGTGTTTTAATTTTCTTGCATGTCAAATATCTCAAACTTCCTACAAAAGTCTTGAAAATAGTTGGGTTCTGCTTTTCAGCTCCAGCTTCATATTTGGACAACTTCACTCCACGTTCCAGGGGTGTGGGCAGAAATGACGAAATTCTAACTTCTAGAGGTGATCGTCAAGTAAGAAGTAACTATGTTCCATATAAGATCGGAGGCACAATTGTGTTCAATTCAAAAGTTCAAACCCAAACTGAACATAGGATCCTGATTACAATCCACGAAAGCGAAACTGGTCTGATAAGTTCGACCATGCAAAAGCTTTAGGCTCTCTTTTAAGGTTCTGCTTTCTAGAGCCTGTGCAAGACTGTGACATGTCCTCCAAGAAAATCGGATTGTATTGCATTTTCCATTGGATTAAATCTCAAGCAAGGTAAGATGCAAACTAAAAGTTACACAACTATGTATGTATGTGGATATGAATAATATAAATATATCCACACTAAACAGAATTAACAGAGTAAACAGACAGAACCAAAGAAAACATCCTCTGTTAAATACACATATTCTTTATAAAAAAAAATATACCTTTTTCTTTTTTAATGAAAAAGAAAGGGATAAACTCCTACTTGTGGTTGAGTTCAAGAAGCGTGTGTGTGAGCTTCTTTGTAGAAGAAGATGAAGACACAACAATTTGACCAAAATTACTATAAAAATTCAAAATCCCATTACCTATAAAAGCAAGAAAGCATCAGGGATGTTTTATTTAGAGAGTGAGCTTCCTTCCTTTTTGTCTGTCTCTCTTTCTTGTTGCTATAACAACTACTTCTACATTTCTCTCTCTCTTCACATCCATTGATTTGCTTATCCATGCAGAATTCGCAGTTCATCCTTTCCTCCTTCTTTTTAAAAAATATTTTATACAAACAATACTGTGGAGGGTGGATTCTAACACATGATCTCAATGACAAGGATAACTGCTCTTAATCACTTGAGCTACAAGTCTTTTGCAATTCCCAGTTCATCCTTAATTTAGGTAACGTACGGAAACACTCTTGTATATATATGTATATATATATATATATATATATATATATATATATACACACACACGCATTTCAGTGACGAGCATCCATTGATGTTCAAGGAAGAGTAGAAGAAGGATGGTCCCTTGGTTTTTTGCTTAGCGTGTGAGGACCAGTGCTTGGCCCAGGCTACACTTGCAAACAATGTCTTTTTTTTTTTCTTTCTTTTTTTTTTTTCCTTTTTTTGCAAACAATGTCTATTTGAATGTATTTTATGTTTTTTTGGTGTGTACACAATCTCGGCCATCTCTCTGTCTTAAGTTTGACTCAGGTAAGAAGTACATGCATGTAACTAATGGTGGTCTCACACGAACGATTCTACACACTTGCAACACAAAAACCTCTGATCTCATTTCTCATAATTTCAACAAAATAATGGAAAATTGGGTAAAAGATGTATTGAGGACATTTTCGCCAACTCTTTAATAAAAGGGAGAAGGTGAATTTGAACCCAAAAAAAAAAAAAAAGGAACGCAAGGGAGCTGCAAAAATCTCCTCTATGACCAAAGATCAAACGAAACGACTAAGTTTCTTAGAAACCGGTGTGGCGTTTGCCGAAGAGGCTCTAATGCCCAAGTTAGACTTCGAGAAATTCAGGAATTCAAGTTATGTGACTTCAAATCATGTAACTCAAATAGTTGAAGGCTTTTGGATATATCATATACGCGTCTTGTCTTATCATAAACTGTCAATTGTCATGGATATATGATCTATTTATGGTAAATTTCTAAGTAACGTATGTTAGAGAAGAAATATGTGCCGGCAGGTTTCACAACTTAACTTTGGATGTCATTTGAGGCTATTAATTGGATTCAAACGACTCTAATGTTTTGTTAGGTGAAGTTAATGCCTCTAGTTTGATTCTACATTATTTCTAGTTAATTGGACTGATAAAGAAATTACGATAATTTTTCAAGTGAACCTCGTTGATGGAACCATGTTTGGCAGTTTTGTAGTTGATTTTGCGGACTATATAATTATACTAGAAAAAAAAATGTTAAACATGGATATCTTCTTGTGTGCACAATCTTGATCACTACCTCTTAGCCTCAAGCCATCAGCATCAACTAATGAAAGCCAAGTCACCGGTGAATGCCAGAGGTATGGTTAGCAACTAGACAAAGACTAAACAAAAGCTTTGGGCTGCGACATGCCTCCTAAAATTTCAGTTCTATATTGCATAAGAATGTATTACTAAAAGAAACTGATGTCAAATCCCACAAACTCTGTATAACTGAGATGTATCATCTCTAGCAAGGCTCGGATATAAGTTCCCGACATCTTCTGCGGGGTCGCTCATTTGCACCATAGATTTTGGTGGCTATGAATGAAGAAAAAAATAAGACCCATGAATTCTAAAACGGATTGGACGAAGAAACACTCTCAGAAAAGAAGGCTGTCAAAAGCGAAACTCATAATTTCACCCTGTATTCTGATCTGCAAGCTATATGGCACACAATGTGGCGCTTTTAACTTGTGCTATCATATGCCATTCAATCATACTAGCTGCAAAAACTACACATAAAAAAGGAAATTATACAACAGTGCTAAACTTTAGTATTTAACATGTTTGTAATCCAAGACACTGGTTTTGACTAGACTCCTACCCTAAGGGCATTTCATTGTTTGTCCTTCTAAGCACTTCAACAGCCACAATGTATACCCTTCTCGTGGGATAATAGTAGTGTTCCGGTTGCACTAAACCATCTAAAGGGTTCTTCACAATAACCACTGCATGGTATTTCAAAAGTTTGGTCGAAGTGACAAAATGCTTCTAAGTTCTCGACGTGATAGTCCAAGTAAGGAATAACTTTGTTTCGTATAGATTGGAGGCACACGTATGTGCAATTGGCTTGTGTAAGATCAAACCTAAACTGCACATAACATAGGATCCTAAATACACTCGACATAACTGAACATAACATAGGATCCTGAATACACTCGACAAAAGTGAAATTGCTCAGATGCCAATTTGTTACCTAAGCTTCAGCTTTATTTGGATTACCAAAACAGGTGCACACATGATATCGGGTTTAGATCCCCTCTGCATGTGCAGAGTATTTGATCAACATCATCATTATTTCCAAGGGAATGTAGACACCAATTTCATTCGGGCACCTAACCCAATCTATTCCACAAATAGGAACCAAAAAGGGGATGCATATAGATTTCTGTTTTGAAAATGTTTGTTTTCCATATTTGTCAGAACATCAGGAGAATGACTATCAATCACGCTTACCTATATATTTTAATCATTCAGCCATGTAAATGAAATCCATGACTCTAGCACTGGCAACTTAATAACTTAAAGAGTTAGTATTATAAACTAAAAACGAAATCCGTCACCGTTGAACTCACCTGGTTTTCCCTTGTTGAGTATTTGAGTCTCCTCAATTATCATCTGCTAGAAGAGCCAACACCAAACACATCTGTTCACATGTTCATAAGAAGTAATTAGTCTCTGATCTAATCCATTTTCTGTTTGAGAATTCAAGATTATACCATGGAAACCAACTACAAGGGCCATATCTTTAGCTCACATGTTCAAGTAATGCGCAACAAAATCCAGTGAACACTTGTAATCCATTGTGAAGGCCATTATCTCTATTCAAGACTTCAGGTGTATAGGTCTATTTCCGGGTATAAAGGCCTTCAGTTTCATTTTCTGAGGTGCCTGAATTGAAGCACCAGTGTATTCTGCTGGTGGAATTTGGATAATTTAAAAGCATATATACTCCCTCCCTAGCTATTTTCCTTTTCAGGAAAGAGAAATGAAGAACGAAAAATGAAGGCAACCTCATCTAAGTTCAAGTAAAATGAATGCTGTCAGAGAAATTTTTTGTAGGGCTAACGAAAATGTCTGTGGCTAGTAACAGAAGCAAATAGCAGGGCACAAGCGAATATTTCAAAACCTCACAATCAAAATCATCCGTTCGCAAAAGAAAGAAGAAATGTAAAACATATAATGAAGGCAATATAAGGAATGATAGGTGAACCAACAAAGCCTTTCTCCACGCTTCTGATTTATCCATTGATGGCAAAGAAGGTGTGCAACTATCACAACAGCAAAACTGAACTCATTTGCACTGAACACCAGCTTCAGCAGCTCGGTGAGGCTTGTTTTTCCGCCTACTCCCATTTTGTCGGAATCCAACAGACTTTGTCGAGTCATCAAGACTTGATTTTGTTTCAACGTTTTTATCCTCTTTGACTGATTTTATATTTTCTTTGACCTGAGCAGACCTCTTCCTTTTCCTTCCATTCTCAATGGCAGATTGGTTTTTCATGTCTTTGCTAGAAACATAAATTTTTGCATCCTCAACATCTTCTGTCTTCTGAGCTTCTTCTCCTTCTCCAATATCTTCCTTTAATGGTTTATGTGGCCTTCCTCTTCTCCTGTTTGGTGGAATCCTCTCCTCTTCACCA
The DNA here is from genome assembly GCF_965620075.1 of Prunus avium. Taxonomy (NCBI): domain Eukaryota; kingdom Viridiplantae; phylum Streptophyta; class Magnoliopsida; order Rosales; family Rosaceae; genus Prunus; species Prunus avium. The sequence goes on from NC_142290.1 coordinate 26,134,136, forward strand.
CTTCCAGGATCCTCACGAACAGCAATAACGCTTTGTTTCTTCCCTTTACCTCTACCTCTACCCATAGTAAATAAACCTCGTGAAGAAAATTCCAAACTAGAAAAATTTCTGCAAATACAAACAAATGATCTTAGAAGCAAAACTCAAAATGAGTAACAGACTAAACTCCACTAATCAGCGTGCAAAGTTTATAATACAGAATACCAGTATTAAGGTATCCACAAGCAGAAGAGGATTAAAGAAAATCCATATCAACCTCCAATGACACAATTATTAATGAAACCAGTTTATATATATAGTTGAGCTAAAACTGAGACCTTTAAGGAACAGGAAAATCCTAAACCTTACCTCAAAAAGGTACTACATAGTACACAAAAAATCAGAAAGTTAAAAATCAATCATGACTGCCTCTTTAATTCCTTACACTGTCTTTGGTTGATGAGAAATTCAATTGAGAAGAAAGAAAAATGCAGGCTCGAACCCTTCCCCCCTATCATTTCAAATACCCAAAAACAAAAATGCATCTTTGCTGCTGGCAACAGATTCTATTATCTAGTGCCTCTGACTTAACTAATTCAAGCATTCATCAAGCCAGTCCAGAGAGTTTGAAAGGAACATAAATGGAAACACTAAAAAATGGTAATAAAGTATCACAAACCAGCTATACCCTTTGTAAACTATATTCAACCTGAACAAGGTATTTATTAAAATTTGCAGATAAAGGGCAATCACTTTTGGATCAAACACCACTCTGGCTTCACTTTAATCCAAATCAGTAATTTCAAATTTGGCTGCTAAAACTTTGCAAGAAAGAATATTAAAAAAAAATTGTTATATTTGAAACTTAAGACTTGAGATGTTTCCAGATTATGAAGCACTAACTCAAACCAAACACGATAATTAGTCTCGTTGAAGTAACTCACTTTGATTTTTCAGGTCCGAAACAGAGAGAAATCCAGGATTGACAAAAGTAATTTATTTTCTTTGTCTACCATTAATCTTCACAAAACAAAAAACAGAAGCACTCATATTAGAAAACCAAAGCGTGACAAAGTACATATGCAACATAGAGAAGAGCGAAGCAAAGAAGAATGAAGCTGACCTGAAAGCAAATATCCACTTTCTGCATCTTATTGGCAAAACCCATTTCTCGCAATCTGATAAGAGCAATCAAGAAACTAAAAAAAACCCAAGAACCAAATAGGCTGCTTTCTATTACTGGCTTTTCCAACAGTGAAGTAGCAGAAGCCAAAAGAAATTGAAAACAAGGATCTGAATAACAAGTTAAGAAGACGCAGATCAGATAATCATGTCATCAAAGAGAAACGTTAGCACAAATATTATTGGAGCCTGAACAGATTAATCAAAAGCAATACTGAGCTTTTGAGAGGTTAGCTAAAGAGAGGAGGCAGAGAGAAAGAACTTGAATAGAGGAAGCGAGGAGAAGAAACTGGTAAGAAAGTAGTGTGTGAGTTTTTTGTTTTGTTTTTCTCTTTTTGTTTTGTTTTTTGTTTGTCCTGCTCTCCATAGTCCGAGGGTCATATGTTGCGAAAATGCAAGTATGTGTTAAAATAATGATCAGTATTATATACCTAGCATTAATGTTTTTATTTTTCTGGTCAAATAGCATTAATGCTTAGGTCATGATGGAATCCAGTTGAATCCAACGTGTATATCCTTTTTTTTTATAAAAAAATACAAATACACACGATGTCTACGAGGTTTACGAAATTATCGGTTTCTTTTATAAAAAAAATAATGTTATTTTCACTCCTTATCCTATTTTCCCACCCAGCATGTAAATTTGAAAAAAACAAAATTCTATTTTTTCATCCACCATTATTTCTAAAATGCCATTTAAATTTTAATTCAATTAAAATGTTTAAAATATTCATATCTTATTCATATTTTGATTAACGCTATTCCTAAACTCTTCACCTTCCTCTCACTTAATCTCTCTTATCCCCAACAACCGTCTCTTTTTCGATTCCTCTTTCCCCATTTCTGGTTTGATCTCCATCGCAGGCGCTTCGGCGGGGACATATTGTCGATCGAGAAATTTTTAGGAACCAACCATATGTATCCTTTTAACTATAATCCACCTCTAAATTCCTTTACTTTTTTCTCTTTGAGTACAAGCACAGCTTGTATCAACCTTAGAGGAGGAATCATTTGTTGGGTTTTTATTTTCCTTAGTCCAACAACAAAAAATAAAAGCACTCTGCTACTTTCTAGGTTTTTCAACAACAAAAAAAATCTATTTTATTTTATTTGTAATCTTTGATTTCGAGTTTCGACTTACGTCATAATACAAATTTGAATAAAAAGATTGCTATTACCAATCTGCTCCATTAATTTATAGCCAGCTGCAAAATGTTTCTTCAACAATGGACGAATAATATAGTGGAGAGGGTCGAAGGGGAGGAAGAAGAAGAGGGGAAAAGGGTTTGCCAATTAATTGGGAGGAGAGAGAGTGGGAGCAGTTGAAGATTTATTCATAAAGTTAATAAAAATATTTATTAATGACATATATGATCCAGATGTCATAACGTTATTAGTCTGTAGTTTTTTTCGATAAGTCCTTAGAGCATCTCCAAGGGAGATGTCAAATTTAAAATTGATGGCTGATGTGGCAATTTGACATCTTACACAGCTTTACACTCCACCCGATATGTTAAATTAAATTATTATTTTATTACATTTTAGTGTTGATTTATTTTTAATTAAAAAGAATAGAAAAAAATAATAATAAAATATTCATTTGACATCTTGCTTTTGGGATGTCAAAAATAACATCTCAATCTTCAGCCTTCATTCCACATCAGTTTTGACACATCGGTTGGAGTGTGTGAGATGTTATTTCTAACTGTTAAATGTCTATGTGGCACTTTTGACATATCGGTTGGAGATGCTCTTAGAAGTCATTTTACAAAGAGGTAAATTTGTCTTTAAAATTTTGAACATAAGGTGAATGGAGAAATAAGACACGGGGTGGAAATAACAGCACTCTAAAAAGTATCACACGTGTTATAGCCTTTTTTTCGTCAAGGATGGTCATTCCGGTTCATTTTGCACTTTCAATTTTATCTGTGTCGGTTAGAGCGGATATGCTCCCCACTAACAATTTAAAATTTCAAAACTCGTAAAATATTATTTTTAAAAACCAAAAAGAAAACCATTATTTACTTTGTATTGTATACACAGTGACCAAAAATGTGTTTTACTTTAAAAAAACGAGTATATTAAGCAACCTTACCCACGGGTAGAAAACAAAGCACCTCATTTTAGGAGTATTAAACTCGAGAAAAACAAAGCACCTCATTTTAACACTAAGAATGGCTTAATGATATGGATGAAGCAACCTTACCCACGGGTAGAAATACTTGAGTTATCTTCTAGGTAAAGGTATGAGTGGAAGCGTTTCTGGTAGCGTCAATAACATTTCTAAAAGGCCATGACCGTGGCCATGGTGTATGCCGGTTGCAATGGCCTTCGCTTGTATTTACTTTTTACTTTTTACTTTTTATGTAACCAAAAACTACGAAATTTTGTAACGACAAGAAATGGAACTCAAGCCTCAAGTTGGGTCGAGTAGAACATCTAAATCAGAGTGACGGCTAGTGCCAATTGCTCTTTAATCCGATAAGAAATGGAACAAAATAGAGATAGCACATAACACAAGCTTCTCGACCTCAAGAACAGTGAATCTGTTAATGAACATGCTTTAGAATGCTTCTAGGCTTCAACAAACTCCATTGAGCAATAATCCAACTACGGGCACAGCCAGTTTGAAAATCATGTACACCATTTCAATAACAATTACTTCAAGGCTTTCAACAAAATTTAGAAACGAAAGAAAAAGGTGAAAGTATAAACTCTCAACCAAGCTAACAGTTTTCTCTCAGCATAGGCCATTTCCTTCATTCATGCTTTCATGCAGAGACTACAGCAAGCGTGAGCCACCATTGCAGATCATTGCTCTACCTTTTCATCTGTTTTTGGCAACTCGTGGTCAAGAGTTCCAAATCTGTAAAACAAACGATGGGAAGTATTTTGAAGGATAATAGGTCAAATTTCATTCAAACGATGCATGCTATTTCTTATTACCCCAAGCATTCTCCTTATGGCAGCAACATGAAATAACAATAACTCAGGTAAAGCACTGCAACTTTTATAAGACTAAAACCAGATAACTGTTGACCTATGCTAACAGAAGTCAAACTGATGACATAAGTTTTCAGGGTAATCTCATGATGATAAGCTATTTTAAGCTGAACAACTATTGATGTGGAAGCGCAATTGGCTGTGGTAAAGTGGCGATGTACTCAGTAAGTCATAACTAACAAGATCTTGCACATCGGAACAAAAAGGGTGAAATAAAAAAGAAAACTGCATTAGATTATAGAAAAAATCATCAAATGACTTTCACCATTATAAACAGAGACTGATTTCTCTCAGAAAAAAAATATAAAAAAGAAAAACAGAGACTGATTTAGCATCTATGTAGAACATGGACGGTCAATTACTCACGACGGGAAATGCACGCATACATGAACACACACTTACAAGGTACAACAACCTGGTGCTAAATAAACTTTGCTTGTATATATTCATATATGTCATCTTGCCTGTAAATGCTCAAAAGAAAATTCTCAGCATGTAAAATAAACAAGGAAAAAGTATGTTAGTATCAACTTAAGAAAACCAGCAATGCAGAAAGAAAAAAAAACAAAAACAAAACAGTAAAAGCAATGAATACTTTAGTACTTGGAATAAATTTCGTTCTCCAAATCCTGCCAAACTTGAGGACCACTAGGATGACGATTTACATAATATTTTATAAAATATGTATCTGAGCAAGAAATAATAGTGTTCAAGGAAAGCCCAGGATCAGCTTTTCCGTGATCTTTGAGCCAATTGTACATGAATATCCTATGCTGGACCCTTTCAATTTTATGGGAAAGATATCTTGGGAAGGTCAACAAGGATGACAGGGGATAACCCAATTGATTTACAAGAAAACCAATCTTCAATTCAATGACATCCTTTGTCTGGTTAAGAATTTGAGGGCTTACTTTAATCATTTCACAGACATCCTCCTGACTCAAACCAGCTTTCACAATGCAGTCAAATCTTTCTTGAAGCTCCCCTCCCTTTCCTCGAAGAGCTTTTTTCATTTTGTTTGAGTTGTCTACAAATCCTATATCTAACAAAAACTTAGTCTTTTGTGTCTTTGATATACGGTTTTCTCCTGAGCCTGGAAATGGATCAACTCTTTTGCCCAAAACCCAATTCTTCAACTCTTGTGGGTTCTCCTGGATATATCTACACAATCGTGTCTTCCCAGTTTTCAAGGTATTGAGTAAGCTGTTAGCTTTTTTCAAAGAAATCGAGCCCAGTAGCAGGGGATGGGAATGGACAATCTTCCCAATCTCTGAAACCTTCATCTCAATCTCATTCAGGAACAAAATGCACTGTCTCAAATTTGAAACGAATTTCACAACTGGAATCGGTGGAAATTGTAGAAACATTGAACATAACTGGCTCTTTGTGGATCCAAATTTCAGTAACAATCCAATTAGTGAAATTGTGTTTCCCCCTGAACCCTCAAATAAAATATATGGGTGCTGGCCAATCAATTCACCCAAATGCTCATTGCTGCAACCCATCTCACTAAACAACCTTAGTACTTCAAGCATCTGGCTCCAATTATAAGAACTATCTGCCGATAAATTCCCCTCAATCCAATTGGTTTCAAATCCAATACTCTTCAAGTTTTCTAATGCCTTAACAAATTCCACATTTACATCCCCAATTAAAAGATAAGGACTAGCAACAAAAAACTTAATCAAAGTAGGTTGGCTAAGACCGAGTTTTTCGTAAGCTTTAAGTTTTGATAGCAAAACCTCAAAATCATATTGAAAGACTTCAGTCGCTTCCTTGTAAATCTTTCCTATCTTATTGCGTGCAATCCCATAATGACATAGAACAGTATAATTGTGAACCAACAACTGATCATCAGTTAAAAACATCAAACTACGCGGAAGAAGAGGAAAATACTCAGAAGGTTTCAAACCCAAGCTTTCAAAGAAAGGCTCAAATTCATTAATGGGGTGGTACCTCAAGAACCGGGAAATTTCTCGCCCAATTTCTTTTTCATTATTCTTTTTCATAAGAATCTCTTTTTCACTATCAACCTGTTTCAAAAGCTTGTCCAGAAAATGCGGCGAGTTTTTACTCATATTCTCTGCATCCATGAATTGTACCCCTCTTGTACCATGCAAATAATCCAGCAAAGCAGCTTGCGCTTCTTTTTTAATGGAACTAGATATTTGACCAGCATTTTTTTCATTACCAGTTGAGGGCTTATCCACATTTTCTGAATCTTTATCTTCAGAAGCTCTTTTTGTTCTGTAAAGTCTAGGGCTTTGGGCATTGGAGAAAGACCCAATTGGCTGAAATGGGGTTGTTGATGATCTAAGGTGGTTCTCATAAAAATTTAAAGAAACCCATTTGAGAATAGATGCCACTCTGAGTTTCTGCAAATGGGTCATGACCAGTTTGAAGAGAATCCAAAAATCCCCAGATTCAGCTTAAAATAAATGAATATGAAGTCTTTGGATGAAATGGTACCTTGCAATTTTGAGCAACACTTAGGCATGAGCTCACTCCTCAAGAAAGATTTAGAGCTTCAGCAGCAGGAGCTTTCGGTACTGATGCTTACTGAGTCGTTGCCTTTCCACGGGGTTTTGGTTGCAGAACTCTCTAGTCGCCAGAAGGGTTTTAGATATATAGTTTTTCTTGTTTAGGTCAATAGTGTTTTATCACCTAACGTGCCCACTAGAAGGACATTTGTTTGGTTAATCTCGGCCTACTCCATTTCCGTTCTTTCTATCATTTTATTTTGGGCCAAATCATAATTTTAGGAAGTTAGGTCCAGGTCATTTGTAGGCCCAGTCAAAAGAGGCAGGTCAATTCTGTCCAGTTTGTGAAGTTGAAAATAAAAGATAAATTAGTTTTTTTTATTTATTAAAAGATAAATTAGTTGAAAAATAGAATCATGAATGGATATATATTAGGGTGTTCTCTTTTTTATACCAGCGATATTTTGGGGAAAGGGAAACCGAACCTAAGGCCACGGATGTAGGGGTGATAAGGTGTTTTAGGAACATGTCATGGTGAATGCTTTGCATACACTCTGTTACATGGTTTTTCTTTTTTTACTTTTAAATCAAAAAAAAAATTAATACAAATAATAGTCTAAACTACACAAATCTACAGTGAGAATGATTCGATCTGGGATAAAAGGGGTGAGCACATTGCCCTGACCAAGTGCCTCTTGTGAAGTCAAAGGAAAACAGCAAAGGAAAGAGCCTCCGAAAAAGGCAAACAAACTGCAACAGCCCCGTTGCAGTTGAGTGTTCATAATCTTTAATCATTAGAGTCCCTGAAGGCGGGTGAGATGCCGCCAGATAAGACGAGCTGTTAGCTTTTATGTAGAAACCACCACGATCTCATTCTACCCTGGAAATCAAAGCATGAGCCAAATATGTGGTTTCACTCTTTCATCTGTTTTCTATCAGTTTCCTGAGAAGAATTTTTCTTTGGCAACTCATGGCCAAGGATTTCAAAATTACTACAAAAGAAAGATGAAACTTAACATATAATAGCTGAAATTTAACTAACGCTCATTGCACCAACGATTTTCCTGATGCAGCAACATCAAATTAGAATGCCTTTGGTAAAATCACTGCAGTCTTTTATAACACTGAAAGTTCAAATGAGAAAATCAAACTCTGATAATAGATGTCAAAAAGGGAGGACAGGATTTCAGGTTTGTGAGGTTAAACAGTTTTACTGAGTATGTGAAAGTACAATTTGCTATATGGAAAGTGGAGATGCACCAAAATTAACAAAACTAAGAAAAATCTGCACATAAATGAAAACTCAAATATCAGTATGTGAAAAACGAAAAGAAGAATTGCATTATAATAGTGATGATATTACTAAATCATTTCATCACTGTAAAATGCAAACATGATGGAATCATTGAATCCCCAGCATATATCAAGCATTCTTAACACCACATATACAAAATCCCCAGTATATACACTTATTGCCAATTACTTTTTGGTCAGCTTCTCCAGCTTTAACATTGTACACCAATGATAATTTATCTACATGTGAGGCCTAGTTTGACCAAACGTGCTCCATGTCAACCGATATTATTGAAACACATATTTTGGTTCACTAGGATCACACTTGAGGGGGTTCTTGAGAATATAAATTCTGGCATAAGACATTTTAGAACTTGTATCTAAATACATAAAATCTTCTAACCCTACCCATTGCCAATTTGTTTCGGTTGGATGCAACTTTAACACTTAGCATTATGCTCAACGGACAGTCAATACTAAATATATACACAACACACACTTAAAATAATCTGGTCTTAATTCTATTTTGCCTGTGCTTGTTCTTTTGTGCCATATCACCTGGAAACTGTTCATGCTCAATAAAAATCTCAGCATGTAAAAGAAAAAGGATCAAGTATATTAGTACCAACTTGGGATCACCCAGCAATGCAGAACCTTAACAGGAGAAGAATATAATATTTTAATACTTGGAATAAAATTTACTCTTGAAATCCTTCCAAACTTGAGGACCAGTAGGATGAAGATTTACATATACCTTCAAAAATTTAACATCTGACATTGCAACAATAGTGCTCAAGGCAAGCCTAGGGTCTACCGCTCCTTGACCTTTGAGCCAATTGTACATGAATACCCTAAACTTGACCCTTTCAGTTCTATAGGAAAGATATGATGGAAAGTCTGCCAGAGATGATACGGGATAACCCAAATGATTTACAAGAAAATCAATCTTCTTTTCTATCACACTCTTTTTCAGGTTAAGTATTTGCGGGGATACTTCAATCATTTTACAGACATCCTCGCGATCCAAACCAGCATTCACAATGCAATCAAATCTTTCTTTAAGCTCGGTTCCTTTGCCTCGAAATAATTTTAGTGCTGCTTTCATTTTGTTTGAGTTCTCTACAAAACCTTTGTCTAACAAGAACTCAAGCTTCTGTGCCTTTGATATTTGGTCCTCTTCGGCTGCTGGAAGTGGCTCAACTCTTCTACCCAAAACCAAATTCTTCAATTCTTCTGGGTTTTCCTGTATGTATCTAGACAGGCGCTTCTTTCCGACGTTCAAGCCAGCAAGTAAGGTGTTGGTTTTTTTTATAGCAATTGTACCCAGTAACAGGGGGTGAGAACGGATAATCTTCCCAATCTCTGCAACCTCCATCTCAATCTTATTAAAGACCAAAAAGCAATTCCTCAAATTCAAAACAAATTTCATAACTTGAATTTTTGGAAACTTCAGAAACATTGAATATATCTGGCTCATAGTGAACCCAAATTTCAGTAAGAATCCAATTAGTGAAAATGTTGTTTTCCCTGATCCCTCAAATAAAATATCTGGGTGCTGACCAATTAGTACACCCAACTGCTCATCACTGCAACCCTTCTCACTAAACAAATGTAGAACCTCAAGCATCCGGCTCCAATTATAAGAATGTTCTTCCAACAAATTCTCCTCAATCCAACAGGTTTCAAATCCAAAACTCTTCAATATTTCCAATACCTCAACAAATGCAGCATTCACATCCCCAATTAATAGATAAGGACTAGCAACAATAAACTTAATCAAAGCAGATTGGCTGATACCTAGTTCTTCATAAGCTTGAAGTTTTGATGACAAAACCTCAAAATCATATCGAAAGACTTCTATTGCTTCTTTATAAATCTTTCCTATCTTATTGCGTGCAATCCCATAACGACACAAAACAGTATAATTATGAAGCAACAAACCATCATCAGTCAAGAACATCAAACTACGCGGAAGATAAGGAACATACTCAGAAGGTTTTAAGCCCAAGCTCTCAAAGAAAGGTTCAAACTCATTAATAGGGTGATACCTCAAGTACCGGGCAATTGACCACCCAACTTCATCTTCATTTTCATTATCCACCCTTCTCAACAGCTTCTCAAGAAAATGTGGCGAGTTTTTACTCATATTTTCTGCATCCATGAACTGCAAGCCTCTAGTACAATGCAAATAATCCAACAATGCAACCTGTGCTTCTTTTATAATAATTCGAGAAATTCGAGCAGCATTTTCTCCATTAGACGTCACAGTGTTCTCCAAGTTTACAGAATTTTCAGTTTCAAGACCTCTTCTCGAACTGTAAAGCCTAAGGGTTTGGGCATTGGGGAAAATTGGCTGAAGTGGGGTTCTTGATAGTCTAAGGTGGTTTTCAGCAAAACTAGAAGAAACCCATTTCAGAACAGATGCTGTTGTGAGTTTTTGCAAACGGGTCATGAGCATTTCGATGAGATTCCAAGCCTAGTGATTATTAGAAGTTAGAACCCAAAAGGTATTCTCTGCTGAACAGAAATGAACATGAAGTCTAGGGAGAAAATATTACCTTAGAGATTTTGATGGATATGCGGCAACGCCTCTCTACTGAACAAGACTCAGAGCTTCCTCTGTAGTGGGGCCATGCCGGTACGACTGAATATGCGTTAGAAAGGTCAATCCCTTCCTTATCTCATACCGCTGCTGCCTTCAGGTTGAGGGTCTGCCTTACAATATTTTTGTTGCCGAACGGTTCTCAGTCTCCGACTCTTTTTTTTCTTTTGCTCAAAAGTCTCAGTCTCCGACTTCGCAATTTTAGGGGTTTTAGAAATAAGGGACACCATTCAAAATTGGTATGCCAGGAGGAGGGAGGTTATATTAGATTTTTTTTTTTTGGGAGGTGATAGTTGGGGAGGGGGAATCGAACCTATGAATTACCTCGGGTGCAGAATAAATATTTTTTATCACTTTAGGGGCATGTTTACGTATCAGTAATGGGTATGGGAGGAAGGGGAATGATTTCCATTCCTGACTTCCCCTGCGTTTACTTGCAATCAGGAATGAAAAAATAAGTGGGCCCCACCTCAAAATCCGTAATCACATCCCCTGAAAACTGGGTATCAGATCACCTAGGGGGGAGTAGTCGATACGATTCCCATTCCTGTTTTCTCTTAATAACTTCCAAAAATACCTTTACTACTTTACCATAATTCCAAAACACCCCAAACCCTATAAAAAAAAATAAATAAATAAAAAACTCACGTCAAGAAGTTTCAAGACGCTCCAACTTCTTTTTCACGTTATCGTTGCAGACACAACCTCCCATAAGCAGCAGCAACGCCTTGTGCTATGTAAATCATTCTATCTATCTATCTTCTTCTTCTATCTTCTGTCTTCACATTCATTACAAAACATAGTACGGTCATAGATAAAGACTTTTGTGGAGATTATATATCTCTTTTTTTGGTAGTATGAAGATTATGCAGGTCATTATTATTTGATTGTTTACTAGTTACGTAGGTGAAAGATATATATTTATTGGAGTTTATTTTTTCATTTTTTTCGTTTGAAATTGGCTCTTGACAAAGGTGTTATTAACATTATCATTGAATTGGTCTCTTGTTGTTCATCTTGTTCAACATATTGATTCCTCATGTTTACACCGCCTTACTAGTTTGCTACCGGATTAGTTTGGTCTCTTTAGCCAATTTGAGAATTATATATGTGCTGTGGTGAAAATGTGCAGGGCATTTTAGTAATCAAATTAATTTGGATTCTGATTCATGAAAATTAGTAAACAATAACGATGGGAATCAACCCCATTCCTTTGCTAATTTCATATGTTTAGTAAACAGCTTAATGGGAATGATTCTTCCCATACCGATTCAGTAGTTCCCCGATTCCTAAATCCTCTGATTCCTTACTTTCTCCATTACTGATATGTAAACATGCCCTAGATGTAACAAGGAGCTTCTATCTCAAGGGCCTATTGATACTCCAAAAATATATCCTCGCACTCCTCTTTCTTTCTTATATAATAAAAAGCAATGGCAAGGGATTTACAGCTTAAGTAGTTAATGGTAATATTAGTCATGTACTTACTTAAGGTCATGTGTTTGAATTTCCTTTCCTCTAATATCGCTTTTATAAAAATAAAAAATAAAAAATAAATAATGAGTGCACAGGATAAAGGAAAAAGAGAGATTTAAAAAAAGAACAAAGAGTAGTGCAATTTTACTTCGCGATTTGTTTATATTTACATCCAAACAAGTTTTTAGTGAACTATTTTATAATGCTCGCGTAACAGATACACAAGACGATTGTGAGTGAAAATGCTTAGCCACTCATCTGAAAAATAGCCATGGCATGCAGTAAAATGTTTTGTAGTGTGGCACTACCCATTTCCTTACTACTTTTTTATTAACTTGGAAAATATAAAATGTCTTTTGCATACATGGACTTGTTATGCATGTAGCAGTGATGCAAAACCTTCCAATTCTAATTCCATGTAAATCTTTTTACATTTTCATTTCAATAAAGAAAAGCATCTCATTTCAACTTTTTTTTTTTTCTTTCTAAATTTTGGTTTGATTTCTTTCTGTCAAGATAAATTTACATAGCCATTCCATGATTCTACATTCCAACCAAATGAGAGAGAGACAGAGAGACAGAGCAAACAAAACTGAGTCTACAGCGCTTGATTTGTAACACAAATGATGGCACGATGTAAAACGGCTTCGAGCTAAGGCATCAACAAAGAACAACTCCTCCAGCTTCACACACAACTATTAGGTTGTCAATTCATCATCCCGGGCGAGGAAAGATTGAATGTGTATATAAGCCTTCAAGTTTTTGAACTTGAGCAATATTGTATGTTTTCCCTTAAACACACTAATTATTGTATAAGTGGGTCATTTTCAAATTTAAGGATGAATGTGAGATACATGTTATAGTTTAGGAGAGATTAGTAAAATAGAAATAAATATACCATTTCAAATAATCTAATGCATATGCAACCTTCACGAACATAGAAACTATATTCTTAAAGTTTCATTATACAATTTCAAGCAAGAAACCAATCAATTCAAACACAATATTCATATCTAACCTAGAATTGATTATCATTATAAACAAAAGATCCTAATCATGATTATCACCTTCATCCATACTTCAGTTTTCTTTTGTTGATTTGTCACTCAAATTCAGTTAAGACTGTTTTGAATTGTTTTGGTTTTAAGTAGACTGGATTGTTAGTTTTATGCAGACCACCATAAATAAAATCATTCTATCATGGCAAAGCTATACCAAGCATGAGCTTTCACCTCTTCATCTGTTTCATATCAGTTTTCAGATTCCTTCTCAATTTCTTTTAGCAATTCAATCCCAAGAGCTTCAATAAGAAAAAAACTAACACGCTAGCATCAACTTGGTGATAATAAACACTGCTGAACCTTCAGGAGAATCAATGAACATTTTATTGCTTTGAATAAATTTTACTCTTCAAATCCTCCCAAACTTGAGGACCACTAGGATGATGATTAACAAACTTCCTCAGAAAATATACATCTGAGCAAGAAACAACAGTGCTCAAGGCATACGTAGGATCTGTTCCATGATCTTTGAGCCAATTGTACATAAGTACCCTATGCTGGACCCTTTTAGTTCCATAGGTAAGATATTTTGGGAAGATGAGTAAAGTTGATAAGGGATAACACAAATGATTTACAAGAAAATCAATCTTCATTTCAATAACATCCTTTGACTGGCTAAGAATTCGCGGTGATACTTTAACCATTTGGCAGACTTCCTCATGATCGAAACCAGCTTCCACAATACAATCAAATCTTTCCTGAAGCTCCCATCCGTTGCCTTGAAATTCATTTAGAGCTTCTTTCATTTTGTTTGAGTTCTCTACGAATCCTATGTCTAACAAGAATTTAGCCTTCTCTGTCTTTGATCTAAGGTTGTTTCCCCAGTCTAATGGCCTAAGTCTTCTACCCAAAACCCAGTGCTTCAATTCTTGCGGGTTCTCCTGGATGTATCTACACAAGCTCTTCTTCCCAATGTTCAAGTGAAGAAGTAAGGTGTTAGTTTTCTTCAAAGCACATGAACCCAGTAGCAGGGGGTGAGAACGGATGATCTTCCCAATCCCTGGAACCTTCATTCCGATCTCATTCAGGAAAAAAAAACATTTCCTCAAATTCAAACCAAATTTCATAACTTGAATTCGGGGAAACTGCAGAAACAGTGAATATACCTGGCTCATTCTGGATCCAAACTTCAGCAAGAACCCAATTATTGAAAATGTCCTTTCCCCTGAAGCCTCAAATAAAATATCTGGGTGCTGGCCAATTAATTCACCCAGCTGTCTGTCGCTGCAACCCATCTTACTAAGAAAACTTAGAACTTCAAGCATCCGGCTCCAATTATAAGAATTTTCTTCTGATAAGTTCCTCTGAATCCAACTGATTTCGAATCCAAGACTCTTAAGTTTTCCCAGTAACTTTAAAAATGAAGCATTTGCATCCCCAATTAAAAGATAAGGACTAGCAACAACAAACTTAATCAAAGCAGATTGGCTAAGACCTAGTTCTTCATAAGCTTGAAGCTTTGATAACAAAACCCCAACTTGGTATTGAAAGACTTCAGTGGCTTCCTTATAAATCTTTCCTATCTTATTACGTGCAATCCCGTAATGACATAAAACACCATAATTATGAAGCAGCAAATCGTCATCGATCAAAAACATCAATTTATGAGGAAGAAGAGGAACATACTCGGGAGGTTTCAAACCCAAGCTCTCTAAGAAAGGTTCAAACTCATTAATAGGGTGGTAGCGCAAGAACCGGGCAATCGTCTGCCCAATTTTCTTTCCATTATCCGCACTTTTTATAAGCTTCTTGAGAAAATGTGGAGTGTTTTTACTCATATTCTCTGCATCCACAAAATGTAAGCTTCTAGTACAATACAAATAATCCAACAATGCAGCTTGTGCTTCTTTTTTAACAGCACGAGAAATTCGACCAGAAATTTTGCCATTACCAGTCGAAGTTCTATCCACGTTTTCACAACTTTCAGTTACAGGAGACCTTTCAGTTTTGTAAAACCTAGGGGTTTGGCCATTGGGGAAGTACCCAATTAGCTGAATTGGGGTTCTTGCTGATCTAAGGTGGTTTTCATCAAAATTTGAAGAAACCCATTTGAGAACAGATGCTGTTCTTAATTTGTGCAAATGGGTCATAACCAGTTTGATGAGATTTCAAGCCTAGTGATTATCAGAAAACCTAAAAGGCCAAGATTCAGCTGAATATAAATGAAAGTTGAAGTCTTTTGGGATGAAACATAGTACCTTGGGACAATGGGATATAAATGCATATATGCGGGCAGATGAGCTCGCCTCCTCCCGCTACACAGAAAGATTTAGAGCTTCAGCTGCAGAGTTTGCCGCATTGCTGCTGATTGAGAGGCAGATTCAATTCTTGGCATTGATCTGCGAAGCAATTGAGCTTCGCTCAAACTGAATTCCCCAATTGGTTCTCTTATCATATTGCACATCACCGGCGCTGGGAATGATGTTTGAGAGCCACTTTTCCATCCAATGCAGAAGTAAGAGACAAACAAAAAAGAAAGAATACAGCAGATAATAAGCGAGCTCGTCTAAAAACCACAGTTTGACTTGCTCGAAAATAATTCATTAAAAATCTAAAAAGAAAAAATTATGCACACATGTCATACTGTCATTTGTAGGAATATAACAGTTCCTACTTACAAGGGAATGAGGGAAGTATTTTCCTCGAGTATGGATGGCAATTTTCCCTGCGAGTAAGGGTCTTCGCAGGGATTCGACCCTAATGGGTCGGGTATGAAGAACCAAAAAGGGGTATGTGGATGGGTACATGGAATTTTGCGGGGATGGTATTTTAATCCCTAACCCGAACCCTCTTCGATATATATATATATGCTATTAAAGTGATTGTACAGTTTTATATTTTATATTATTATATTATATACTTATATAATTTATACAAATCTTAAGCCACACTAATTATTTATTTAGTTAACTTCCAGTACATATATAAACATTCTTATATTGTCTTATAAGTATATTATATATATATTCATTATCTTGCCTTAGTAATTTTTTTTTCTTTCAACAAAGTAGTTATATATTGATTTTTTTTTCCGTAATGGGGCCGGTCGGGGAACCCATTCCCCAACGAATGTGAGAATGGGAAATCCCCGATATGAATATTGCGGGTATGAAGGCGGGAATGGGAAAAAAGCTTAACGAGTATGGGGATGGGAATGACATACCCAACCCCAATTCGACCCATTGTCATCCCCATCCTCGAGCTGGTGTACAAGTTAAAAGAGCAGGGACAAGAAAATAAATTATAAAAAGTGTTATTTCAAAATTTATATTCTAACTGGGTTTATATTATGAAAAAAAGTGTGTTACTTTATATGCAATTGATTATGAAAGTAGAATTAAATTACTAAATTCGTTTTAAACTTTTTTTGGAACTCTAAATTAATTTTAACTTTTAATTATACAAAAACAGCAGCTAATTGACATTTTGGACATTTTTCGTTTACAAAAATAGTTTTTTTCTTTATTCAAATGAATGATAAAGTAACTTCAACATCCAACATTCGTTGAGCATTTACTAATTTTCATATTGTAAGGTAGTGACCCTTGTTTGAAGTTCTCCCATTTGTGTTCTCATGGAAATGTATAGTTCATCTCTTCTCAAAACAGTGTCAACAAATTCGGCCTGAATAAATAAGTAAGTTTGTACATATGGATTGACAGATACATTTTAAACTATAGTACAGTATCTCATTTAACAATGTCTCCCCATCCCCATATGGAAAACATTATTCCAATTATAACATTAGTAAAAAGTAAACTATACCTACTGACAAATGAAAGATTTTCAACTATTCCGGCCTAATATTACAACAATAAGCAAAATTTCTAGTAAGACACCCCCCTCACAGAAATATAGCTTCTATGCCATCTACGACTCCCAGCACACATTAGAGGCCTGCAAAACCAAGCATGTCAAGAGAGAGAGAAATATAATCAGAATTGGCCGTAATCGTAATAAAATCATGGTAAAAATAAAAGAAGGCAAGGGAACTTGAATATTACCACACCCTGAAAACTGTCATCAATCATTGTTTGCCAATGTAATATGGATAGGGAATTTGTGATTGTGCCTGGTATGGAGCTGTGGGAGGACTTGGGTAAGAAGAATCAGGGTATGCTGCTACAGTTTGAGGATAGCCGTAGCCAACAGGGGTTGCGCCTGCATGTGCTTTTCCAGGCTGGGGATATCCAGCCGCTAGAGGTAAGGCCATCGGAACCATTGCTGGGGGTAGCTGTGCTTGTACTGTTCTGCCCTTGTGGGAATCAGCCAGCTTCACAATGATATTCCTCCCCTGCAACCAAACATAAACTTTAGACAATTGCTTCCATGTGCTAATAGGAATTTGTTTGCCAGGGACTACAGATCTAACCACAATGGCAGATACATAGAAGCTGCACTAAGCTATGTTACCTGATGAAAAACAAATGAATCTGAGAAATCAGGTTTCTTTCTTCTTCTTTTATAAGAAAAATATCACAATTAATTCATAATGAATGCCCAAGCAAGATGAATTAACAAAAGGAAACGTCCCTCAAATTCTTAGACAAATAAGCCCATAAAGTCATCAAAATCTGCTCCTATCCGAAATAACATCCCTTTCCTCCCTATTTTCTTCACATGCTCTCTTCTGCTAGAATTATTTTAGAAATAATAAAGAAACAGTCAAACTACAAGGCTTCAGCAGTTCGTTCCTCAACTTGAGTTCAGACAACTCAGAAGGCATTTCTCGGAGCTGGAACCCCAACCATACACCATGTGGTCACCACCTCAAGAAAATTACAACAATACAAGTAGCATTATCTAAGCACGGGCAACCACCATGTTAAGAAAAAAAAAGTTACATAAAATTTGCAAATTCAAAAAGACATAAAAGCTAGAAGCAAACATTATCTAGCAGATAATTAATCATTTTTTAAAGCATGCACAGACAATTTCACTTAAGCAACTTCTTCCCAGACATATCCCAATCACAGTCCCATTGCCCAATTTCATTTAGTGATCATTTGCTATAATTGAAGCAACGTGAACAATGATCCCTAAGGATAATGAGGTAAAAATACATCTCAGAAACCAAAACAAAATCTGGCGTGAGGCTTTACACATTATTCACATTTAAACAGAAAACATGGACAAAAACATTGGAAATCATTCTCATGTAGTATTTGAAATTAAATATTTCCAGGAAATTAATTCAATTTGTTTCTAAAATCATACAAATATTTGCACGCCCAACAACAGAAAACTATTTTGGGCATAAACCCACTCAGGATTATTATCGACGGATCATGCATTTAAGAAGCTAAATTAAATGCTACCAATAGACATAAGGCTTATCATTCACTAACCCCAAGGGTCTTTTGCGGATCGTCTATGGCCTTCTTTGCAGCCTCCACTGTCCTGAATGTAACAAAGCCAAACCCACTACAAAGGAAAGAAAAACACAATCATTGCACAGTTGGCAGCAAACATATTGTGGAAAGGATACAGGTAGAGAATATAAGTTTTTCGACATAATGAATGAGGAAAGTTTAATTATACCGTGACTCATTTGTATCTTTGTCATATGCAACTGAACCCTCTTCTATATCACCATGCCTGCCAAAAAAGTGGAGCAGCATCTCACTTGTGACATTTGGTGACAAGCCCCCAATGTAGAGTTTCCTCTGGGTAAGATCAAGGGTAGCACTTGTCCCACTTAACCCCTCACAAGCTAGATTACAAACAGCCAGGCGACCCTGGGGAAAATAAAAATTTTAAGTAACTGAAAGAATATAGAAGTGAAAATAAAACCCTGTCATGGTTCACAAAAGGAGTCAGAGCTATTAATTGGCTCAGCTAGGCCTAGTAGGCTGCCCAGGCAATGTTACCTGGTACAGGGAACAATACAGTACGTGGAAAGAAAAAGGGTACATGGTTCACTAGTTTCAAGGGCGGAACCACAGCCACGACTAAGGTGGGCTGTAGCCCAGGTAGCTTTTGAAGGAAAAACCTATATCTATATTGGCCAACAACAAGTCTGCTTCCTTTTGGGGAGTTTTTGAAGGCAAAAAACCTATATGGCCCCATATGTGATTCTTGAAGGCTTTTCTAATTTTGTTTTCTGTTATTTTAAACCAATGACTAGCATCCACGTGTAGATCATAAACGTGTAAGCTACAGTTTTGATTTTTTGCTTCCTTCTTTTTGTTTTAAAAAAAAACAATATATTTTAAGCTAAAAATTTTAGCTAGCCCATCCATTAAAAAATTCCTGGTTCCACCGTTGACTAGTTTCTATGGTACGAATTCGTTGGGGTAGGCATAGTCGGTGATGTAATTTGGGTCGTTGTTAATTATTCTAAATTTTATATTTACATAATAGATACTTTATATTATAAGTTTAAAAACAGCATTCATTGAACTAATTATGCACCTTTCCCTTGATTATTCGTTGAATTCTGATGTAGTATTAGTACTTAATCTCTCTCCCATTCTAAAAGATACTTTATATTAAAATTATTCAAAAATATCATTCATTGAATTAAGGATGCAACTAAATGAATATATCAAGAGGTTGACTTAAATGACTACATTTCCTTTTATTCATGGGTTTGGACTTACCACCTACATATCAGCTATTACACCTTACAATCATCTAGAATGTTAGTTTCTACGATTTGGGAAGTGAACACACCACAATTGGGAATGATCAAACCAGTTCGTAGTTCGGGGGGTGAGGGGAGTGAATTAGGTAACACTACCTTCTCTTTATTGAAACTACAAAGCTTTTATTTTATAGAAATCTCTCCCCTTAAAAATGTCACCTGGCCATCTCTCGTTTGTTATTAGTTATAATATTGTCTCTATAACTAAAGTTGACTTCCCATTCAATTTTCTTAAGAACATATATGTAATTACCCTATAAAGAATTTTGTTAACTAGCATTTAGTTAACTAACCTTATAGGCCAAAATAATTTAAAAGTTATACTAGTTTCCTTAATCATGTTAACCACAAAAACCATAATAAGCCCGTATCCTCTAATAAAGGCCGAAAAGTAACAATTAAAAGGGGCAACTACAAAATAACTTTACTTCAGTTCTTTTTTTCTTTAACAGTTTACATTGTTGCTCTTTCAAATAGAAAAAACTACTAATATTTGACAGATAGCCAACCTCACACATATAACCTTTTGTAATAGAAATACATAATTCAGATAATACCATTAAATTCCATTTCCTTTTCCTCATAAGATTATGCTCCACAGCTCAAATGAAAACAACTCAGAGTTTCAGGACCAAAATGGAATAATAGGCTTTCCAACCAAGTTACCCTTATGTTTCTAGTTCACTATTAGGGTAGCTTGGTTGGAAATCCTACTGTACACACCATGAGAATACACAGTCAACACGTCCTTACTCAAATGAACACGACCCTACTTTATGTACCTGGTAGAATCTAGAGAAAGCAAAAAACCAAATTCTATTTTTAATGCGTATGTATTCACAGATGGAAAAATTGAACGAACGAATGAAATTAGACTCGCAATGTGGTAAATGCTTACATCAATCAACTTGCTAGGTGCTCTGAGCGCATGCTGAGTTGACTCCATATACTTGTAAGTAATAAAACCATAGCCGCGTGATTTCCCGCTTGCTTTGTCATAGATGACAGCCCCTTCCTCAATTTCTCCATGCTCACTAAATGCCTGAACAACAAAAACAGAAAAGACCCTTCAATGAATGTTCAGCACAATACAACAAGGCTTCATGGTCATATCATATATACGTATATATACATTCTTTTGACAAATTGGGTGTCTTTAAGTCAATATGATATGCAGTTGTGAGACAAGCATGACATGCAAAGCACAACGAGCAATGCACTCACAGCACGCAAGGTATCTGATGAGGTATTCCAAGCCAACCCACGAACAAAAAGCTTTCGATGAACAGGATCTGCACTAGCAACACCCTTAATTTCTTCTGCAATTGAAGGATATTGGGAACCTCTATATGCCCCTCAACATGCAACCAAACACCACATGCACAGAGTCAATCACACAGCCACACAATTCTCTTAGGGACCCCGTGTACACCATACAAAGCATTCTCACATGCAAAATGGAGCTCAATATTCAAATTCAATGACCCATTATTGAAATATCAAGACAAAAGGGATCAAATTTAGAAAACATATAGAAATTATTGAAAACCCAATTCAGAAAAATCACAAATTAAAATGTTTAACGCACAGTTTAGCGAGGAGATCGACGAGCTGGGGTTTAGCAAGAGGGTCAAGCAAGGAGCGCAAGTGGTCCTCTGAATATGTTAAGATTTCTTCACCGTTGCCCGAAGCCTCTTCTATCTTTCTCTTCTTTACGTCTTCCATTTGCTTACTGTTCTGTTCTCTCTCTCTCTCTCTCTCTCTCTCTCTCTCTCTGTGTCGCGGCAACAGAGCAGTGCGTGCGGTTTGTTCTGTTTTGTTTTACTCGTTAGGGCATGTGGCTCTTCTTCTTCCTAAATTTTGTTCTATGTATGTGATGGGAATTCTAATATGGGCCGAACCAGCCCAATCCAAACCGACCATTAAATCCAGTTCGGATATTGTTTTGTTTTTTGAATTCCTGCACCTCAATTCCTATTTCGATTCTCTGCTCATATTGCTTGTTTCAAAGAACAAAATTATGTTTTAATATTACTGGGAAAAGAGATTCCAACTTTGTGCAGGAGGGCAAATTCGCTGTCGTGGCCAACTGAATATATAGATAAATATTTGACTTTTTGTTTATTACTAAAAGGCCGGTGAGGATAACATAATAGGAAATGAAGAACATTTTAACCTAATATATCTACCTTCCATCTCTCCTATCCCATGCTATAAGAATACTCACGGTACATGAATTCAAGAATCATATTAAGCACCGTAATTTTATGTTCTAGAAATAATTTTGCTTTAATACATTAAAAAGCCTAGGAAATTAAAGTAAGTTCTTATAAAGTAACTAAGTAGTTACCAATAGGTAATGGCGGACTCATGAATTTTTATAGGGGTGGGCTAATTTTTTTTCCCCTGAGATCTATTATAGCAGTTGTTGGAACGATGGTGTGGTTCTTAGCTCCATCCACACCTAGACAAAGAGATAAATGTAGAAAACGATAGAAACGCATAAAAATTAAAAAATAAAAATGCAGGAAAAAGAAATTGAGGGAGAATAAAGAAGGGAAGAAGGACAGAAGAAGAAAAAAGAGAAAGAAGAGAAAGAAAAGAGAGAGTGTGTGAGTTTATGACCGAAAAAAAAAAAAAAAACAAGAGAGAGTGTGTGAGTGATTGAGGAAAAACTGACAGCTACCAACCCAAGAAGCTGTCAAAGCCATGCTTGAGTTAGGTTGGTTGATTGATTGCTCTCGAAAGTTGCATCACACGGGCTCCAAATTCAATCCAATGGTTGGGAGTATATTTGATTTACAAAGAGGTGAGCTTATTTCTACATAAAGAAATGAGCTAATATTTGATTTATCTAGATTGGGAGTACAATTAAGCTTAGTCTTTAAAATCAGCACTTCGTTGGAGTGTGGATCCGCTATTGCCAATGGGGGTGGGCACAATTTCGGGTCAACACAACCTTACCGCCTAATCCGATCATTTGAGGGTTGGGTTGCCCTAATAATAAGTGAGTCATGGGTTCATAAAATTATAAACCACTTTGTATGGGTTGAGTTACAAGTTTAAACCAAAACTTAACAGTGAGCTTAATTTTGAGTTAACCAAACCAAACCGCCCAATCCAATCATAAAAGAGTTGGGTTGGATTGGATTGGCCTAATAATGAGCTGATTTTGGTCTAAGAAATCATAAACCACTATATATTGGGTTAAGTTACGAGTTGGGACCAAAACCGACCCAACCTAACCCATGCCTACCCCTAGTTACCAATACACCTAATATATATGTGTTTGTGAAAATAGGAAAATATTACACTAATAATTTGCTGTAAATTAATGCGTCATTTTCAATATAATATTAATACTGACATTTGTAAATAAAATTTAGTAATTTCATGTGTTTGTCCCAAAAATTACTTGTCATTTGGCTCTCACATGCAGGACATAAATGGTACACCAGCAATTTCAATTGTTATGGAAACACACTTCTTTACTTTTATATCCATTGTGATAGTGTCTCTACCCAAAGCCTTATATCACCACCTTCAAAATGGTAGAGAGAAGATAATTGGCTCGATGATTTACCATAAATAAGGTACAAACTCCTTAACTTTGTTAAGAACATGTGCTTCTAATATGGCATAGTATTTTGACCCATTTTTCCTTCGGGAATCCTGGGGGAAACGCTTTTTTGTTTTTTTGCTTGCGTCATACTTTTGTTCTTGGTGTTTCTTTTTTCAAATCCTCATGAATAGTTTTGTGTTGATGTGAGTCTCCTAATTAATAAAGGAGATTTATTTCCTTGATTAATTAAGGGATTTACTTTCTTATTTTATATAGTTGACAAATCATTGTATAATTAGGAGATACTATCCTAATTGATTACTGTATCTATTTCCTGGTAAAGCACTCATGTAAACTCATAAATACCTTCTTATGGAGAAGAATAAAACTTAACCTAAAGTATTCAAACCATATTCATATTTTAGCATTTTGTTCATTGAAAAAAATTCAGTTTTTTTTATTTATTTATAATTTTTTAAGGCGGGTGTGTGGAGCAGTTGCATAATAAAGACACACAGTACAAAATTGCAAGTTTGAATACACGAAAAGCATGAAAACATTATGGTAAAAATAAGCCATTGTTGCAATAACAAGAGTCTTTCTATATCCATAGGATCGTAGCCTTTTGTATGGCATGATGCAGTAGCTTGTAAGGTTCTGTGACTGGAACTTTGCTGGGATTTAGAACCCTATGAGGACTTATGTGTGAGAATGAGCATTGAACAATTTGCTTTCTTGGGCTGACTTATCTTGAATGGAAAGTTGAGTGTTTCCAGAGCCTTCATAAGCTGAAACCTGAGGATCACAAAGACTATTTGATGGGCCATCTTCATTGCACGGAACGTCCAAGGTCTGTGTTTTCAACAAGTTATTACTAGTTTTTTGTTGATCAAACATCTTCTCGAGTTGCTTCCTTTGTTCTATGATTCGACACTGTAAATTCCTCTGAACTGTAAAGCACAAGTGAAAATGAATTTCCTTGTTTTTATGAAATTCTGTAATATGGAAGTCCATCAAGTTCATAGATTTATTTTTTCTGATTTCTATTGGCCCTGAGAATTGCTAGACTGATTTGGTTTATGTTTGTCATTCATAAACCAGTTTACAGAAATCTTGACCTAAAAAACAACTCTAATTAATGCAGAGTAAAATAAAAAGGTGGTAACAAGAATTTCGAATATATAAAAGTCGTGCAATGGATCTCTTGTATGTACCTCCAACTGTTCACGAAGACGTCTCTGGGCATGTAGATACAGTTGGAGCGCCTCCGTGATTTGCCTGCCACTGCCAGAAAAGTTCACATCACAAGGAAGTAAAAAAAAGAATATCAAACTCAATGTCAAATCTAAAAAGAAAAAGTTGTTCATTACAATCAGGGTAAACCGATAGCTTACTTTTCCATATCGATCTGGGAATTCAACAATATTCAAAGTTATTCTTTTCTTAGATTTTCCTGAAACAGAAGAAAAAAGGACTTTAGATCTCAACCAAGGATGAACCAAGCTAATATAATTAACAAACCTTGTAGTTGGTACGATCTCAAAGTGTAAGAGATGTGTCCTAGATTGTAACAAGAATGAAAGGTTTAAATAATGAGTAATGCTATTTGGACACACAACATTGACACATAATTCCTTTGGATTAGTGTTTTCAATATGTACATTTTGACCTCATTGGAGACATCGCAAGATGTCATTCTCACCAACAAGGAGATCAACGATGAGGCTGGATCCCATCTGCAGATGGTTAGAGCTTTTAACCATTTCTAGAATCACATGTATAAAGATATATTCATCTTTTTAGTATAATAATATATGTATATGTGTATGTCTGTGAAGAATTGGAAAATAATTCTAGGGGTGACATTTAGCTCCTTAACATTTCTAAAGCCAATATCACTAGTAAAAAAAACCCTTTGCGCGACCAAACACAATCCGTCGCTCAAAGTGACTTTGTGCGACGAAAATGAAACGTCGTCGCTCAAAGTCTTACGCGACTAAATTTTGCGCAACGAAACACAAATCGTCGCACAAAGTCACTTTGCACGACAAACCTTTGCGCGACGAAGTGTGGTTCGTCTCGTAAAGTCTTTTCAAAAATAAAGAAAATAAAAAAATTATTTGTAAAAATCTTTGCATGACTTTGCGCAACGAAACAATAAAATTCGATGCACAAAGTCTTGCGCGACGAAGTGTATTTCGTCGCGCAAAGTCTTTACAAAAATAAATAAAATAATTTTTTTTTATAAAAATCTTTGCATGACTTTGCGCAACGAATTTATAAAATTCGTCTCGCAAAGTCTTTACAAAAATAAAATAAAAAACTTATTTTGTTAGAAAAATATAATATTTTAAATGTATTATATTTTAAATTGACGATCAAATTATTTCATTGTATTCATATAGGGTCACGGAGTGTAGCTGTAAAAAAATCATCAAAATCGAAATTGAAATAACCGTTAAATCGTGATTTTTCGTTTATAACCGTTGAAAATTTTTGTCCTATTACTTGATCTCTGAATGTTTATTTCTTCCGATTTTTGGCGTATATGATCTCGAAGTATAAACAAACAAGTTTGACGGTTGGATCTTTGAAACTAGTTTCGTAGAATGCGTATGCCATCAAAACAATATATTCACTAACAATTAAGAGTTTATTTATACTTTCATTAAATACAACATAAGATTTTGTGGTATCCACTAGTGTAAATATTTTAAATTGAAGATCAAATTGAGTCATTGTATTCATATAGGTTCAAGGAGTGTAGTTGTAAAAAATCATCAAAATCGGAGTTAAAATAACCGTTAAATCGTGATTTTTGTTTATAACCATCGAAAAGTTTTATCCCACTACGTGATCTCTGAATGTTTATTTTTTCCGATTTTTAGGGTATACAATCTCGAAGTATAAACAAACAAGTTTGACGGTTGGATCGTTGAAACTAGTTTCATATAATACATATGCCATCAAAACAATATATTCACTAACAATTAAAAGTTTATTTATACTTTCATTAAATATAACATAAGATTTTGTGGTATCCACTAGTGTAAATATTTTAAATTGACGATCGAATGCAGTCATTGTATTCATATAGGGTCAAGGAGTGTAGCTGTGAAAAATCATCAAAATCAGAGTTGAAATAACCGTTAAATCTTGATTTTTCGTTTATAACCATCAAAATGTTTTGTCCCGTTACTTGATCTCTGAAAAAAAAAATTCCCGATTTTTGGCGTATATGATCTCGATGTGTAAACAAATAAGTTTGATGGTTGGATCGTTGAAACTAGTTTCATAGAATGTGTATGCCATCAAAACAATATATTCACTAACAATTAAGAGTTTATTTATACTTTCATTAAATATAACATAAGATTTTGTGGTATCCACTAGTGTCAATATTTTAAATTGACGATCGAATGTAGTCATTGTATTCATATAGGGTCAAGGAGTGTAGCTGTAAAAAATCATCAAAATCAGAGTTGAAATAACCGTTAAATCTTGATTTTTATTTTATAACCGTCGAAATGTTTTGTCCCATTACTTGATCTCTTAATGTTTATTTTTTCCGAATTTTGGCGTATACGATCTCGAAGTATAAACAAATAAGTTTGACGGTTGGATCGTTGAGTAGCTTTAAATTTGTTTATTTTGTACGTATAACACTTAAGAAATTGAATAGTATATATATTTATTAGTAGGTTTAAATTTTTTTTAAGACTTTGCGCGACCAATATAATAATTCGTCGCGCAAAGTATACTCTAAAAATTTGGGCGGGTACCAAAAATGAGAATTTTTTTTAAAATGTTTTTTACGACTTTGCGTGACCAATATAATAATTCGTCGCGCAAAGTATACTCTAAAAATTTGGGCGGGTACCAAAAATGAGAATTTTTTTAAAAATGTTTTTTACGACTTTGCGCGACTAATATATAGTAGTTCGTCGCGCAAAATATACTCTAAAAATTTGGCGAGTACCAAAAATGGGAATTTTAAAATAAAAAAAATACGACTTTGCGGGACCAATATATAGTCGTTCGTCGCGCAAAGTATACCCGAAAAATTTGGGCGGGTACCAAAAATGCGAAATTTTTTTAAAATTTTTTTTTCCAACTTTGCGCAACCAATATATACTAGTTCGTCGCGCAAAGTGTACTCTAAAAATTTGGGCGGGTACCAAAAATGCGAAATTTTTTAAATTTTTTTTTCCAACTTTGCGCGACCAATATATAGTAGTTCGTTGCGCAAAGTATACTCTAAAAATTTGGCGGGTACCAAAAATGGGAATTTTTTTAAAAAAAATTACGACTTTGCGGGACCAATATATAGTCATTCGTCGCGCAAAGTATACCCGAAAAATTTGGGCGGGTACCAAAAATGGGAAGCGGGAATATTGTGGTCGCGCAAAACTTTGAGCGACGAAAATTTTGTCGCGCAAAACCCTAAAAATTTGGGCACGCACCAAAAATGGGAATTTTTTTTAAAAAAAAATTTTGAGACTTTGCGCGACCAATATATTGTTTCGTCACGCAAAGTGATACGGTTTTTAAAACCAAAATAACACCTCCACCATTTTCTCAATGTCTTCTACTCTTACCTCTCCTCTCTCTTTCCTTCTCCCCAAATCCTACCCTTTCTCTCACACTCACTCCTCTCACTTAGTCTCTCATCTCTCTCTTCACTATCTCTCACTCTCACTCACTCTCTTATCTCTCTTTTCATCATCTCTCACTCTCACTCCCTCTTTCATCTCTCTCTCTCACTATCTTCTCTATTCTCTCACACTCACTTCTCCCTCTCATTCTCACTCACTCAAAATCTTGCCAAAAGGTATATTCTCTCCAAAGTTTTTTTTTTTTTTTCATTAATATGTGTTTTTGGAGTTAGTTTTGAGTTTATGCCAATTTTTTGTTATTTGACAATATTTGTTTTTTTTTGTAGGGAATCGTCGAGACTTTGACGGCTAAAGTTGAGGATTTGGACGCTATCGAAACATATCATCCGCCACTACCACCACAATAGGCTTGTAGATTTTATTATTGTACTACTTGTTAATTTATGTGTACATTTTGAATATTATATATATTGGATAATTTGACCACTATTTTTCATATGTAATTTTATTTTGAATATGTCAATTTAAATTAAAGTAATTAAAAAAAATCATACAATTAAATTAAATTTAAAAAGTAAAAATTTGAAAAATTAATATAATGAAATTGATATAAAAGAAATAATAAAACAAAATGTCAAAAACCTTGGGCGACAAAATATTTCGTCGCGCAAACTATTAAACTAGTTAATTTTAATTTAAAAAAATTTTAAAATAAAAAAATTTGAATATTTCGTCGCGCAAAGATTTGCGCGACATTAGGATTCGTCGCGCAAAGTGTATTTGTGCGACGTTAACTTTCGTCGCGCAAAATAATATTATTCGTCGCGCAAAGTAATTAATATTCGTCGTGCAAAGTTGATACTATTCGTCGCGCGAAGTAGTTATAATTCGTCGCGCAAAGTATCTTTTAGCGACGTTAGTATTCGTCGCGCAAAGTTGTTATAGTTCGTCGCGCAAAACCTTTCTTTACGATCTTTGCGCGACAGAACTTGCGCGACCAAAATTTCGTCACGCAAACTTTGCGCGACGAAATTGTACTTTGCGCGATAAAATTATTTCGTCGCGCAAAGTGTTTTTTGTAGTAGTGTATGTGCATTTTGCAATTTCAATTGTTCTGTAATCCCTCTTCTTTATTTTTATATCCGTTGTGATAGTGTATCTACTCAAAGCCTTATTTTCTATGAAACACTGCCTTCAAAATGTTAGCAAGACTAATTTTGTTAAGAACATGTGCTGCTTCTAGTGAGCCATGTAGGGTCAGGGTAGCAACCAAATGGTTTCTACGGCCTATGGCAGTACTCCGACCCATTTTTTCTAAGAGATCTTGTGGGGAAACATATTTTTTATTTTTTATTTTCTGCCTTGTGCCATACTTTTTTTATTGATTTTTTCTTCAAATCCTCGTACGTGATCAATTTTGTTTTTTGAAAGCATTCGATTTTTTCTTTTTTAAGGTGGGTGAGTAGAGAAAATTGGAGATGCCGTCAATAACATAAGAAACAAAAATTTTGCTGCCTGCCATCGAAGTTTACTCTTTTTTTTTTTTCTTTTGGTGAACCAACCGAAGTTAATTCTAGTTCATTGAACATTTACTAATTTGTTAATTCACTCTTTGTTTTAATCCTTTAAATTCTTTCAGGTGTGACTTCGATGGCCTACTTGTTTGGGACTGCTTCTCTAAGAAGCACTTTTGCTCATAAGTACTTCTAACAAAATCGTTTTTATTATAAAGATGTTGAAATTTTCATAAAAAATCGAAGTGTTTCTTGGAAAAGCATTTGGGAGTGCTTCTTGAAGAAGCACATGGCAGGTGCTTCTTCAAAAAGCACTTCTATTATTGAGAAGTACTTCTAGACTTTTGTGCCAAACACTGTCAAAAACGCTTTTAGTTGTCAGAAAGCGATTTTAGCCCTTCTAAAAGCACTCACAAACGAGCATATGTAACTTCAATGGCCTTATGTTCCACAAAAACTAGAAGCAAGGAAGCAAGCATGTGTAACTTCAATGGCCTTATGTTCCACAAAAACTAGAAGCAAGGAAGCAGTTGAGAACTTAAATGCGGTGCTTACATCCAATTTCCACCAATGCCCCTCAATTAAAAAAAAATATTGTATGATGTGAAACGCCATAATTATAGAGTGCTTAAGAATTTCTAGATTAATTAGAGATTTTCTATTTAAACCCCACACTTCTCTTAGTTCACCCCATGTTCTAAGTTCACCCCAACTTTTAATTTAAATTTTCACAATTTCTAAGAAAACCTCACTATCTTCCCAAACTACCCTTAAATACACCCCAAGCTAAAAAAAAAAAAGAAATAAAAGAGATTTTCTATTTAAACCCCACAATTTTCTTTGTTCACCCCAATACTTCAATCAAGAGACACCTCATTGCCTTGCTTGGTAACAAAATCAGTAGTTGTGACCAAACATTTACACACATAACCTTACACAATGCCAAATCCTGCTACCCTTTTTAAACTTGCCTTAGACAAAGAAACTTTTCTAACAAGTGAGCGGGACCTCTCAAATGAACCCAAAAGTGTGACACTTCCCAAACTAACAAGGGAAGCCATAGAAGCCATTGTTCCCCACATGCTTCCTACTAAAATTAGCATGGAGACCCCACAACACAACCACCCATATATATATTCTAAGCTCATCCTAAACTCTCCAGAGTTCCAGACTTAATATGAAGAGTGGTGGGGTGTGTGGGGTGTGTGTATAGATGTACTAGGGTTAAGTATTAAGTTAGATGACATTTTTTGTCTTTTTATACAATAATAAAACTTACAGCTTAATTATTTAAGTATTTGGGTGAACAAAGAGAAGTGCGGGGTTTAAATAGAAAATCTCATTAATTATTAGTGTTTTTTTTAAAATACAAATGATACTCTAAATTAATCTAATCTACAGGGAGAGAGAAATTCGAACTTGGGTGCAAGGGGGCGAGCTTACTATCCTGATCAATTGGAAGAGCAAGTCCTGAGCTCTCAAAGGCCTAGGGCGAAAATCTAAAGTGTGCCCATATACACACATTAATAACTGAAACTGTAGTTTTTTTTTTAATAAACTAAGCATTGATTTTTTTAATAAAATATTTTTCTAAAGATCTTTTTTAGACTTTGAGCTATGTCTTATTTTTCTTTTTTTGTCTTTTTAAGATTTCCAGAGTTTTAAATTTTATATTAAACAGAACTAATGACAATAAAAATCTAAACAATCACCACAACAAGTTAGAGGCAATAGCAATAAAGAAACTAAAAATATGATCAATCACACTCAAGCATGAAATGTTCAACTCTAATAATTTAACTAATAAACAGAGAACAATATAACATCTAGGTTTTGAGCATATTTTTCCCTTCAAATATAATCACATAAAACTAAACTAAACATTCAATTATCATCCTCTAAACATTCAAAGCTCGTATAAAATTTATAAAAAAAACATTCAAATCAACTTAAAATATAAAAAGTTTAGAAAACTAACAAAACATATTGACAGAATATGGTGGTCAATTTATTAATATGAAGAAAATAGTGAGTGAGTAAAATTGCCGAGCCAAAAACAAAAGATACTCAACCAAACCAACTCAAAAGGAAATGAATGAGAAAAAAAAGAAATGAAAGTTTTGATACCTCTTCAAAAATCCAAATTGCAAAATTTCAAGTAGTACAACCCTTCATTCAATTGTGCTCTCTTCAAGATGGTCAAGACCCATAGAAGAAATACCATTTCAACCAAAAAACTAATAGAAGAAATACCAGTTCCTTTTTAAAAGTATTTTTTTTTACTTTGGCTTTGATTGCTGGTTGAAACCCACAAATTGATGAATCAATCACTTTGATTTTGCCCAATAGGTTATGAATACTTAAATTCTTATTCTGTTCACTTGACTTTTTATTGGAAAGTAGGGGTGGGCATTCAAACCGGCAAACCGGAAATCCGAGCCGAACCTCACCGAAAAAAACCGGAAAAAAACCGAGTTGACCAAAAAGTCAACAACCAGTCAAAAAACCGAACCGGACCGGTTGGAACCGATTCTGGTTCCGGTTCCACATCTTCAAAAACCGGACCGGGCCGAACCGGACCGGTCAGATTAAAATATATATAATTTAAATATATAATTATATATTTTTAAACCTCTCCACACCAAGCCCAACTTCAAAAATAAAAATAAATAGATAAGCCCAATTCCATTTTTTAACCATCTCACCAGGCCCAACTCTATTTCTTAACCAAGCCCAACTCTTTATATTCATTTTTACCACTCTCCCTCAACAATTTCTCATACCCTAGCCGTCCCCTCCATCATCTCTCTTTCCAAAAGTTTTTTTTTCTTCTTATTCTTCTTCTCTCCTCTGCCAGACTTCTCCTCTTTGTATTTGTTTTTTCCTTTCTTCTTCTTCTTATTCTTTTCTCTCCTCTCTCTCTGCTGCCCACTTTTCTTCTTCTTTTTTCTTCTTCTTCTTTTCTCTCCCCTGGCTGCGACTTTTCTTCTCTCTTTTTTTTTTCTTTCTTCTTCTTTTTCTCTCCTCTGTACTGCCGACTCTTTCTTCTCCTTTTTTTTTTCTTCTTTTTTCTCTCCTCTGTGATGCCGACTCTTTCTTCTCCTTTTGTTCTTATTCTTTTTTTTCTCTCTGTGATGCCGACCTTGTATTTTCCTCACCCCCTCTTGCTGCCGCAGCACATCCCCTGTACCTCCATCGCATTCCACTGGCTCCAGTCCCCGCATGCATCCGAGCCCAGCTACCTGCACGAGCCAGCATAGCTCAGCTCTCTCCCTAGAGTCTCTCTCCTTCTCTGAGCACGCTGCCAAGACAGCATCTTGTAGATCTTGGGGTGGTTTCATTAAACAGCGAGATTGTAGATCTGATGTAGATTTGGGAAAAATAAAAAAAAACAAAAACAGAGCTGGGATTGCAGATCTGATGTAGATCTGGGAAAAATCCAAAAACAAAAATAGAGTTGGGATTGTAGATCTGGGAAAAAAAAAAAATAAAGAGCTGGTATTGTCTGCCGGTCCAAATCGGGAAAACCGGAACCGAACTGGATTTGAACAGGTCCGGATTGGTTCGGTTCAACAACTAAATTTTTATTAAAACCGGACCGGACCGAACCGTATGTACAGTACGGTTTCGGTTCTAATTTTGACTAAAAACCGGTCCAAACCGGACCGTGCCCACTCCTATTGGAAAGGAGGAGAATTGGTACGTTGAGTGTCTGTTAGTTTCTTTTGTTTTACTTTTTTTCTTTTATATATATATAGACTAAGAAAAATTTGTGCCCCATTGTATTTTGGGCCTCGGGCTATGGCTCTGGTCGCTTTGGACCAGTGCCGGCTTTGTCAACTGATCTAACTCACATATGCCAATAATCAGTATTAATTAGCCTGATTTTGTTCTATTTTCTAATTTTATTTTGTGACGATCTTGTGGAAGTAGTAGAAGCAAATTAATGAAAGATTTGTAGTATATGATATTGTATTTTCTATTAGTGCTCTCTAATATGAACGAAAGTCCTTCAAGTTCAGATTTCTCTTTTTTTGTCCTGCAGCAGAAGAAAAGGACTAGATTAGTACTAATGATAAAGCAAGCTGATCAAATCTGGATAAAATTAACCAAACCTTGTAATGTAGTGAAATCAGTTGTATAGTGCAAGCTGCAGTTCTAGCTTTTTACCTTTCATGAAGAATTTTTTATGTTTTTTTGTTTTTGTGTGAAAGTTACTCTATTCACCGATGGCGGGAAGAATTACAAAAGATGGAAAACCCGTAATAAATACATCACCAGCAAATAAAGTACATGAACCCAACATAAAGATACAAACCACGTCAAGGCCCAAATAAACAAATAAAGCTTAGATTTAGAAAATAGCAACACCCGCCGACACCACGTAGCACATCATCGGCGCCACCATTGCAGATTCACCACCACCGCCAAGGAGGAGCAACCGATAACAAGATGTACTAAAGATTTGAACAGAAAATGGGGGTGAGCAAGGCAGGAATAACCTTGGTATGTTTGGAAAATCTGAAAGATAAAAAGAAAATTCTTCTGAAGTTTTTTTATTTGCCATAGGAAGAAAAAAATATATACATAAAATTAATCCTGCTCATTCCATTTTGAAATCCTGCCTGATCCTTAGGTGGAAGTCCAATATCTGCTGTGACCATGCACTCTTGTGTGCAGTATTAGAAGCATAATCTTGTTGAGTCTTTTGTCATATTAAAAGCTCGAAGTATGACAAATCGAATTCCACACCAGCAAAAAAATTTCACAGTACAAAATTTAAGTATGATTACATGGAAAGCATGAGAACTTGAGGGTAACAATATTCCATTGTTTCAATACTGCCACACAATAAGCTTTATGAAAATAACAAGAGTCATTCTATAGGATCATATCCTTTTTTTAATTGTTCTCATCTTCTTGTTCTCCTTTGCTTTCTTACCCAGTATAGTAGCATTTGAGGTGTTCTTAAGGGACTGAGCTTTGTTGGTTTGGGACTTTTTAACCAAATGAGCACTTATGTCCGAGAATGCCTGAAAATTTTACTTTTTTGGACTAACTTATCTTGGATGGGAAATTGGTATTCCCAGAATCTTCAGGGCTTGAGACCTGAATAGCATTTAGACTATCTGATGGGGCATCTTCATGGCATGTGATGTCCAAGTTCTGAGTCTTAAACAGGTCATTACTTGTTTTTTGTTGCAGATCAAACATCTTCTTGAGCTGCTTCCCTTGTTCTTCGATTCGCAGCTGTAAATTTCGCTGAATCTGTTCGTCGATATAAATAAATGAAATTGAAATATTAGACTGCAGTATTTTCTGTTAGTCCTCTGCAACATGAAAGTCCTTCAAGTTCTGAGAATTCTTTCAACTGACTAGGCTAATGTTGTCATTTACAAACCAGAGTTATTGGCCTCAACAAGGATTCTAATGCAGAGTAAAATAAAATGAGGTCACAAGAAATTTAATAGTTGCACCTCTAACTGTTCATGAAGACGCCTCTGGACATCTAGTTGCAGTTGCAGCGCCTCTTTGATTTGCAAGCCACTGTCAGAAAAGTTGACATTATTGGGTTGTAAGAGGCTGGTGCACATAGCAGTAAAGAGAAAAACATCAAACAGAATTCCAGTTCTAAAAGGAAAAAGTGTTCATATAGAATCATATTGATGAACTGAGAATCAGAGCAACAATCAGGGTGAACTGATGGGTTACGTTTTCATATCGAGCTGGGGTTCGACATTCAAAGTTGTTCTTTTCTCAGATTTTCCTGCAACAGAAGAAGAGTACTAGATTAGGAGATAAAAACAAGCCAATCCAATCTGGATAAACTTTACCAAACCTTGTATTTTGTAACAAGAAGGAAAAATCATGTCCATAAGGAACCAATACATCATTTCAACGCTTGTAAACAAAGTAATGAGACCCTAAAAAGTTCTAGCTGCTAAGGGCAGAATTGTTAAACATAATTGAACAATAGCCAGGATTTACCTTCAGCAGTGTCTGGCAGATATTTTGCGATTCGATATTTCTACAAGAAGAATAAAACGGAAAGGGGAAAAAATGAATCAGACTAGGAAGAAACAAGAACAAGAATGAAAAAGTTGAAGAAATTGCATTTAGTAGTGAATACCTGCAGATGACTTTTAACATGAAAGATGGTTAATCCATCCAAGCACATCATCTTCAGTATTGCCTTAGGTGTTGCTTCTACAATATGAATCAACAGATAAATCAACATACATAAATTCTTATTTGTATAGTAATTTTAAAAAGCTCATGTTGAGTTATTTACTGTCAGCGCCCCCAAGGCGATTTACACATTCAACGAACTTCTCGTGAAGATCTTGATTCCATCGAATTCGTGTTTTACTCGAGAGCACGGGGCTAGTTGAAGGAGATTCACCATAGGTAGTGGAAACATTTCCAGAGGAAATTCTTGGAGATTGCTTTCCTTGCTGAGAAAAGAAGCTCAGCTGTGTAACCGGAGAAGTGCTGAATGAATTACAACAACCCTGTGCACAAGAAACTAGCCCATATGCATATCTTGATGGAGTGGTGGGGCATTGAAAAATCAATGCATAAAAACAGCAATAAAAGATGAATTATAGAATAGAATATACATACTGCTTGATCCTGATTTTCTTTAGGAGGAAGTGACAAGGAGGGTCTCCTAACTGAGGCAGTACTCTCTCCATGCAACTTATTTTGTTGATGTTCAAAGAGGTTATTGCTTGGCAAAGGGATTTGATTAGGCTTCTCTGAGGATTTCTGGTATTGATGATAGCTGCTGGGTTGAGATTTCACAACTGACTGCAGGGTGTTTCTGATGTCTAAATTTGGATCAGCTTGCTCTGATGAATCCATGGAGCTGTAGCTTTCATTGTAAGTTTGGCCTGAAGGGAACTGTGAATTACCAACCTGAGAGTGATACTGTGAAAACCCCATACAGCGCTCGGTGGCATAAAAAGCAGAAGCCGGCGATTCGAAGCGGCTCATAATGCTGGAGGGTGACCTAGGAAGCCCATGATTTTGAAGCTGTGACATATTTGGCTGATCCTCGGTTGGCTGCTGAACACAAACTCCCATGTTCCAAGCCTGTTGTTGTAGATCAAAAATTTGAGAAGACTGGCTACCAAGTTCAAAATTGAAATCACTGATTAGTCCATGGCTCTGTTGAATAATTCTTTCTTGGCAATCAATCTTCTGCTCGTTCATTTACAAAAGAAAGAAACTGAGAACCACAAGATTCACAACACCTCAACAAGAAGAGCAAGTAGAAATAGTAGAACAAGTTGTGCTCAATGTTCTTGCCCAACATCTGAAACCCTATCAAATTTCATTCTTTCAGACAAAGAAACAGCAATGTTGAATGCAGATTTATGGAAAACAAATACCCTCATTTATTCCACAAGACTTCATTGGCAAGCTTTGAATATAAATATATACAGAATTCAGAAATACTTTGTAGTCCTTTTAACTATTCTAAAGAGGATAGGCATGAACAATGCTTATTGATAATAACTAAGCACAAAAACATTGAGAAAAAAACAACTGCCCACATTATAAATAAAAAAAATTATGTGCGTAAACCCTGTCCCAATAGGGAGAGCTTAGAATCAACATGCTACTGTGTCTCAATCACCAAAAGAATATAAAAAACCACAAAATCCAATTGGATAGCGAGTTACAGAAGACAAAGCTAATGATTCCCAATATGTTACTATTTTATCGTTAAAATTTGAAATTGGAGAATAATATTAAGGCGGCATCTCTGTCTACATA
Source organism: Prunus avium (assembly GCF_965620075.1). Classification (NCBI taxonomy): domain Eukaryota; kingdom Viridiplantae; phylum Streptophyta; class Magnoliopsida; order Rosales; family Rosaceae; genus Prunus; species Prunus avium. The sequence goes on from NC_142290.1 coordinate 26,171,332, forward strand.
ATTATATTTGAGAGATACTGGCATAAATTCACATAACAGTAACAGATCTATGGTTATTCCTTCTTATGGATACGGATGAAATGAAAGTCACTTTTTTAGCCACCCCAGAAAAAAGAGGAAATAAATAAAATGAGTCTATATTTTTCTTTAAATACAAGCGATAGTCTAAATTATAAGGGGAGAATTGAGATTTCCCTATTGAGTCAGGTCATTTATGATGAAGATAAGCTTTTTATCACACACACACTACTAAAGTGTCATGATAATTCGAATATTAAACCACTAATTTACAAGTTAAGGCATTTTTCCACTAGACAAGACCCCGTTGACCAAATGAGTCCATATTTTATCTCAAAAGAAATGTAAATAATCCTATGTTCCTCTGACCAAGAAAATGAAAAGATCCCAATTAATTGCGTCATGTAAAGTTGGTGTCTGAAATTACTAGAAAAGTTCATGTACGGGCAAGATTAGCCTAAAACTAGAAGCACATTGGAATTTTGCAAAAATAAAGATTCCCAAACGTGTTCACAACATCGTGCATGAATAAAGGAGCCAATTATAGACTCAGAAAAAGAAAAAAAAGTAGAATAGAAGGAACAAATTATAGCCAAAACAGCTACAAGAAAAGTCAATGTCAGTCACCAGTCTTTTTCGGTGCCTAGAGGTGTGAATTGGATTAGAAAATATCGAATAATAAAATTAGAATTAGAAATGGATAAATTCTGACTATTTTTAAGGGTTTGATCCATTCTAATATAACAAACCCCTTGATGTGGATAATATTTTTGTTTATATAATTCATTAATTTATATATTTCTTTCGTTATATATTAGAATTTTTATGATGAGAATATCAAATATTAGTGGTTAACTTTCTCCAACAATCTCCATCTTCATGAGACTCGTAATCCTTCAAATGTCATCTCATAATCCAAATTTGCTAACTCAACCTTAATCGTAAGAAACCATGCTTGGACTATGATGCCAATTTAATGCTCACCAATCAAAAAAAAAAAAAACACGAAAAAGAAGCCAAATGATGTCCACCGACTATTCTTTGTGCAAAATTACTTTTGTAATCTCTTATCCAGATATTGTTGCATGGCCACTAACCCACTTCAAATTCTTTTCCCCTCCTGCTAGACCTAAATATTCTCAATCTAAAATGGGAGCACTCTTTAGTGCGTGAGTCATACCGTCGTGTGGTGTTATTAATTCATTTATATTATAACATGAGTAATTATAAATTAATATTAAATTAATATTATACTATAAATTCATAATATATGAACCATATTGTTCACCAATATTATAACACCTAAATTGATAACATTTTGTGAAAGTGTGTCGTTCACGCCTTAAAATTTCTCATGAAAAGTCTTATTAGACATTGTCACTCTATTTATCATAGTACTCATTAGAATATATAAATCACTTTGTAGCGCTTAAATCTATTCTAAGCATAAATTACAAGTAGGTGCCTAATTTTAAGGGCTCTTTATTTTACCAACTAATATTTGACACTTCATTACAAAATAGTGATACCATAAAGTTATTCTTATAGTAGTCAAATATATATATATATATATATATATATATATATATATATATATATATATATATATTAGGGTTAATTGTTTTATTAGTCTCTTAACTTAGACCTGATTTGCATTTGAGTCCCTCAATTTCCAAAATCGTTCATGTGGTCCTTTAACTTCACTTTTGTTAGGACAAATGGTCCGGCAGTCAATTTTGTTAACTTTTTCTGTTAAATGCAGGGACAAAATCGTATTTTTATACTAAAACCAAAAAAATGAATAAAAAATCATATCTTTAAAATAACAATAAAAGAAAATCAAATAAAAAACCAACCCCAAAAAAAAAAATCAAGTTTTGGGGGAGTAGAAATCGGAATAGAGGGAGAGAGAGAGAGAGTTTAATTTTTTAGTTTTTAAATTTTTTATTCATATTTTAATCAATTTAATACAAAAATATCATTTTACTCCTACATTTAACAGAAAAGTTAATAAAATTGACGGTAGGACCATTTGTCCTAACGAAACTGAAGTTGAAGGACCACGGGAACGATTTTGGAAATTGAGGGACTCAAATGCAAATCAGGTCTAAATTCAAGGACAATTAACCCTATTTTTTAAAACAAGGATGCCAATGTCTTGGAAGAATGAGAATCTAACATTCGAGTGTAGGGAGCAAAAAAGTTATATATATATATATGGGTCATTTCTGTCACATAACAGGATTGAGTGGTAAAACTATCTAGATAAAAGATGACGTGAGAGACATATACCATCGAGTGTTTAGTCAATCAATACTGGTAGACCTAACCTATACAAAGAAGTTCTCACTAGCAGTTAATGGTTACAAATATTAGTAATTAAAACCAGCTGTGATTAATTACACATAATATTGTTAATAAAAAATGGTAAAGTCATTATCAAGAACAAACACATACTATAGAGAATCAAATGCGTCTTAGTGTTGATTGTACTGATATTATTACAAGTCGGAAAGCCAGATTCCTGGCTGAATATTTCAGCCTCTTGATGATGACACATGACTCTGAGTCTGAGGCGTACATTAATCTGGCACTCCGTCAGTCAAAAGTGTTTAAATTTTGTATTGCTCTTTTTTATTTTCTCAAATAGAAAATTTCAATAGGTAAATTCTAACATTACAACTAAGACGCATAAAAGACACCCAAAACATCAACAATCAACGAGTTTAAAGAGGCAAAAAAGAGGTGATGGAAGAAGGATTGAATTGAAGAATTTGCAAAAAACAAGATTTGTAGTTCAAGTGGTTAAGAGCATTTTTACTCATACACATGATGTTTTAGATTCGATTCCCCCTTCCCCTAATATCGTTTATATTGAAATAAATTTTTTATAAAAAAACACTTTTGCACATTCAATTCTTCGCTTACAGAGATATATAGCACTCAACTTAGAGGACCTGCCAGACTCCACTTTGTTTGGTAAACTAGCAAGAAATAGACCAAACCCACTTGAGAGTTGAGAACCTAGAACCTTGTTCCATGTCTTAATCAGAAGAGAATTCAAAGTTACAGAAAGCAGAAGCACTTTCTGAAGGTGCAGGATCTATATCTCTCAATATAGGAATCAAATGTTGGTATAATTGTTCCCTTCCATCCAATTTTCTCTCCCTTTCTTCTTGTATATATATGGCGAATGTACATGTACATAATGCTATTAATTACTGCAGAGTTTTTTAATATCCACATCATATGTAATAGGGCACAAATCATCATTTTAGTCTCAATCTACGATATAATTATATAATCCCAACCGTTTAATTTTTAGGAAATCTCATCAAATTATCTATAAAAATTCAAAAGTAGTCATCTAATTGCAATCGAATAGATAGAAGATCACATGGTGAATATCTAAAATACTAAGACAGTTTTCATGGTCATTAAATAGTTTATCGATTTTCAATTTTGATGAATTTTGTAAGAATGATCTTTGAAAAAGAATCTGAAAATAAACGGTTTGGATCTTTTTTTTTTTGGTAAAGAAACGGTTTGGATCTTAGTTCAAGGGAATAGTTGAACTTGAATAACATTCGAGACGTGAGACAAAATCCTGCACTGCTTCCTTTATGACGTCTTGTTGTTATGGGATGGGTCAAGTCAAGGCTAGCTGTAGAGGAGCAACGACAGCTATCTCCTAAAGTCTATACCAACTTTGTTTTTTTTCAGAGAGAAAGAGAGAAATGTTTAGGGGTGGTCGTCGCATAGCGTTGCATGCCATGGAAGTATTTTATAGGTTAGATGACTAAGTGTGACAATGTCGTGATTAACAATAAACTTATGAGAAAATGTTAAATTTTATTTCTAGGTTAGGCACTGACACGCGAGATGCATGCACAGTACTTTGTCAGTTGAATTGGATTCAGGAGTTAAATCATGTATAGGGGGGAAGTCGCTTGGATCCAGAATGAATAGGGAAGTCGTGAACCAGAAGAAATCATGAATAGGGGATAGAAGGAATGAGATGGAATTAATTATTCCCCACCTAATCAATCTAATTCATTCAAGTATTGGATAACGGATTTTAACGTGGAACTTACATGTTTTTTTTCCTTTATTATTGCTTATGTGTTAATAATCGTATGAGATGTCAGTAATTATAATAATTACAATACTCATGTATTAGGAAAGACATAAATAGGAATAATTCCAATATTCATTATAAGTAAGTAAACATGTCATTAACATGGAAAAAGATTACTCTTTTGCGCCCACATGAAAAATTAAACCCTTTTTAAAGATCACCCGTATAAAAGATTTTCATAAATAAACTCATTCTAATATGACATTTTATAAATAAAAAAAATCATTAAAGAAAGAAAAGCATATTATACTCGAAGAGCATATTGAAATTTACTCATGCAATTTTTAGTGAAAGAAGAAAAGCAATAAATACCATGAGCAAAGTTCATGTTTGCTTATGACAGAAAATTGTGAGACTAGTCTATATAATTAATAATATACTTATAATATAAGGAAATGTACGAGTTTCAATCCATATTTATAAATAAATAAAAACTTGTTTGTTGGGAATTATTATTTTTTAGATGTGAGGTGGTTTAAAAATGATTTGACGATGTATATACTATAATATTTCCATCCACGACCACAACTGGCTCAAATCTTTTTCTAAATGCTGCATATATATATATATATATATATATGCATGCATCCAAATGTGCAAAAATACACGCGTCTGATTCCCCAATGCTTGGTTTGCATTCTTGGCTCAGTCCTTATTAGGTAAGATAAATTTCTTGACAATCTGTGTGTGTGTGTGTGTGTGCAGGCGATTGAGCAAGCAAGAATAGTTTCTTATTGCAGCAGCAGCTGGCTTACAATTCCTGGCGTCCCATTAGGCCCCAAAAACAAAGAAAGCGATTAAGAATCATCTTGATTAATTAATATGCAATTACAACTAGATTGCCATTAAACTATAATAAAGAGAATAACTATAAAAATAAGTACACCAAGAAGATAATACGTAGTTTGCTTTAAGAGGACACAGATGCGCAGTGTTTTATGAATAAATAATGAAAATGCAATTCCTTGTAAATGTTGCTACATCTTAGTTGGATATGCATTGGACAAAGTGTGTCTCTTGAAAACTTGAAGGGACACATTTCCATGGCCTGACTAACTATCATGAGTTACAGTAACATGCGCCTAGATGATTTTATAATAAATATGGATCTATCTTTCTTATCACACAACAGTACAATGACAACGCAAAATAAAATATCTCGTGACAGGACAATGTTGTCTCTACATCCATTACATAAAGCATCTAACCCTCTAAAGGCCTGAGCTCAAGTTGGTGACATTGAGGGTCACCTCGATGAAGTCGAAAGATTTGGATTTTTAACAGCTTGGAGACTATTGTGGAGGAATTTAACCATATGGGATTAGGCCACAGAAAAGGGCACTTGACCTAATTAAAGGTCAATTGTCGGCAAAAGAGTACCTAGCTAGCTAGCTAACTGTAAAAAGATGTAACATCAACATCAATAAAAACAACTCTTCCTATAGCTTTGTTTTCGACAATTGTCCGTACTTCAAATGGTAAAAAAACAAGAGTCTCCCAAAAGAAACTACTGAGCCTGTCGTGGATCCAACTTTGCTAAATTAATTACTTTCTACCTACCATGCGCACAAGTTATATCGTGTCATGAGTCATGACTGGATAACACATTAATATTTATGGTCAATCGAACAAGGACATCAAATTTTGCCTACTAGAGCAAGCATTTTCTTCATAAACTTACTTTGATTGAACAAAAAAAGTATGCGATGGAATATTCGTAATTCTGATATGGGTAAGCAGCATCCGTTCTTCATGAAGACCAATGAAAGCCCTTTTAAAAATAAGCTAATCATCTTCTCTCTTCTTCTCTTTTTCTCTTCTTTTTTGAGTTGTGGAGAATGATTCAACAATTGGTGTGTACTGTGCTAAAACACCGGTCACCAAAGTGGTGTCCGACTAGTTGGAACTTGAAACGCACAAAAAGTGATGGTTTTGAAGTCATGCTCGAGCAATAATTCAGACACCAAAGAGTAATGGTTTTGAAGTCATGCTTGAGCGACCGGTGGCCACTTGTGTACGACCGGTCGAATTACTTTGAGAGCTTTATTTCTTCAAGATGCGATAGAGCGGTCAGTCACCCACTAAACCCTAGGTCATATGTATTATAAATTGAACTTTTAGGGAACTATAATTTGTAATTTTGAAAATGCCAATTAAAAGTGAATGTGAGGAAGAGCATTGGAGTGCTTATAATTGTTTCACCTTCTTCTTCCCTAATGAGATTCTCATAGCAATTTGAACCTAATTAACAAAATTATTGTTTTGTGTGATTGGTTTACTTTTGCCGACTGCACATATATTGTTTCGCACATGTTCTTTAAACGAGATCAGAGGTCCGATTTCTTAACAACTATTATCATAGCTTTAAGCTCAAGTGGGAAGGATGAGCATTGATAACATTGAGAAGAGAGTGACTGCATAGACTTTATGTTATGGAAGTCGCATATTATGACAGTCTTTGTGCTCTATGTATGTATTTGTATATATGTGTGTTGAATTTTCTCTTGAAAGGTACATGTTTGGTACAATGGATGCAAATTGGCAAATTGGTAACCAAACATTCTCATCATAAATATGCTACTTCTATTCCATTATTCTTTTCTTACACGGATAGATAGTACATGTTCGGAATTCTTTAAAATGTTGTATTTGGTTCACATTTATAACTATTAAAAAAATAAAAATAAAATAAAAAACCTAGAAGGGTGATTATCTACCTTTCTTTTCAAGGAATTGTTCTTCCATGAAGCATGGAAATGCCGTTAAAAAAAATACCGCCATCCAATATTTTGGCACCCAATCCTCAGTCTAATCAGACCCGTCTAAAACATGTTTTGCCAATATTCCGTTGAAAATAAAAAGAATAAAATTGGCGAAGCCCAAGTCCATTCAAACTTCTTAGCTACAGTTGTCGATTAGGATGGCCCAAATCACTCCATTTCATACGACAAGGAAAACAATTTTGAGACAAGTTCTTCAATCTGGGGGCCTGGACCAGAAACAGAACTACAGTTGAAGCCTGCTTAAGGTTTGAAAAATCTCAACCAAGTGAACAATTCTTGGCCCAAGCTCATCTAACATTGTTTATTATTATTTATTTTTTGAGTACAAGCGATAGTCTAAACTACAGGGATGGAGATTTCTCACACACACGCGACCACCATGAACTTCTATTCCACAAATTCATCTTGTTCTTTATTCTTTTACCAGTTTTGTACACTCACAATGAACAATAAACTAAACTTATTCAAGAACTTTACCAGAGAAAAAAGAAAGAAAATGAAATTTTATTTTATTTTTAAATTGGGTACATTAGTTTGGAAGTTGTGAATCAAAAATAGAACGGTGGTTCTAGCTCTGGAATATCAAAATTATATTTATCTGTATAATCAACAATATGAATTCGCCGATTAGGGCTGGCTGCCGGAGGATTGTTCAAGGTAGAGGAATCTTGGTCGCGCCATTGCCTTTTGTTGCATGAAGAGTTTGCGCCGATGACACAAGGCCCATAGCGAGCCTCCTCGGAAGGAGCTACAAGAGCTAAAGCAAGCACAACCAAAATTGTCAACAACTTCCACATTGTTGCTTGGTTGTGGGAGTTGTTGGACATTTGAAGTTAACTTATATAGAACCGAGATTGAAGAATCGCTTTTCACAGAAGTAATTAATTGAATGAAACATATGAATCACTCAGTTCTCACGTTATGAAATGAAGTTGAACTGTTGTAGCCTTGTAGGTTACTAGTAGATAGATCTGAACTCACACATAAATTAATGTCTTGATTAAAATGCCTTAAGTGTAGAGAGTAAGGAAAAGGTTTCATGTCTTTTTTTGGGTTCTTAGATACATTTTGTGGGCTTGCCGTTAACGGTGGACTCTTTCGTATTTGGAGTAATCCCTTGTTACTGTACTTCCATATTTGTATTAACCATATGTTATTATTTGTAATTGTATTGGTTCTTCTGATCAACGGCTTATGGTGCTAGATGTCACCTTTCTCTATAAAACAAACAAAAATATATAGATTACACAAATAATTGTTGGGGGATTGCATCTTTTCTTTTTAGATTGAGTTACCAAACAAGTTTTCCTTTTTTCAGTTTTTTTATTTGAAAAATTAAAGATTAAAAAATGAAATTATTATCAAGTGGGCGTTGAGGGGAAATTTTAAGTTTGGCTAATTCGTGGCTCCTTTCTAAGCATGCCAAGCATGGAAACATCTGCTTTGTTGTAAGAGTCACAGCTGGATTTGATTGAACAAACTCCAATAGTGGGTGTTGAGTGTATCACCAATTCGAACTGGTGAGGGGATGGTTGAGATGCAAAGTAGAAACTTTTTTTTCATCATCTTTTGCTTTGAATTACATTCCTTCAAGCTTCAGCAATGACCAGTTGATAAAGTCGCTAGCTCAGTGACGATTGATCAATTATTGCTTGAAATTCGAAACAGTTTTAGCTAAAATAATGTGGTCACTTGCTGATGCAAACTGAACACACTAATAACACACTCATGTGCATGAAACAATCAAATCCATGTCTGAAAATGATGTGGGATTTTGATTATATCATGCAAGCTTTTTCTTTAGCCTTTCCCATGTGCAAATGATTGTTGGAGGTGAAGTCATTGGCACAATGAACACGAATACTTACCGTCTGCGGTTGCATTTCGAAATCCATTGAATTGGAGACTATCTATGAGCCTTTTGATCATCATACAGCTAATTACGTGTTGGTACCAGTTTTTGCATATTGCAGAAGAAAAGTTTTTCAAGGATCCAGCCTCTTTAGCCCAAATCTTTGTTTGGTAAGCAAGTACTTGCTGTGAGTGACCTCAGAACAAGCTGGTTGATTTTTGTTCTTATTGTGCTTTTACTGTTGTGATTTCTGTCTGAAAGTCAAAATAGGAAAAGATTTCTAATTTACAGTTTTGATCTGGTGCATTCTTTTGAATTTGCTTTTTTGGGAACTGGGTTTGAAGGATGGTTGATCATATTTTTCCTTTGAAGAAATGGAAGTCATGTATTAACCAGAATGAAAAAGCAAGAATAACCCAATAAACCAAAAGAAATGTAAGGATTAAGGAATAACCTTTTTTCTGAGTTAAATAAATATGTGGTTACAAGTGTTTACTGTATGATTTTGAATGAGAAGGTAACTCTGAGAAAAAGGAAGTAGGAATATCAAAAGGTTCAAAAGTTGTAGTTGCTACCATGTTCACTGGGCCACCTGCTGCAGAAAAAAAAAAAAAAGGAGATAGCCAAATTTTCAGAAGACTTAGATTGTATTGGCTGAAGATGAAAGGGGCTAATAAGTTCTGTTATTAAAACACAAGTGACTAATTTTTTTTCTTCTTCTTTGTTTGGACTTTCATGCATCTCATCAGAAAGTTGAATTCTGGAGCAATAGACTAGCAGTGAGAAAACGAGACATGTTTTTCCTTTATCAAGTTTAATTTCTTGACCTAAAGCTGCCTAGTTGCAGATTGACTCTGGACAATTTGTACCAAGTGAAGTAGAGTCCAGAAGAGTCTTCTGTACTGAAAACAGATAAGAAAAAACAAATGAAAGAGAAACTCAGGAGGAATTGCTAAGAACATAGAAAGTTGAAATGTTGAATTGCATAGGACTTTCCTTGAGGTGACAAGTGATTCTGAGGGAATATATTAATTAAAGGAAGGGAAAGGTGGATGTTTACCAATCTTCTGTGATTGAATGTATCTTTTGATACACACTAAAGTTGGTTGGGGGCCTAAAATTTCTCCACACTGTAACTACTTCTTCTTCTGCTTTTCTTTTTCCTTCTCTTTTGTTGATGTGTTCTTCAGATTCTCAATGCACCTGCTATTGTCAGGCCAGACACACAACAATCTTACCCTGCACTTCTCTTTGATTCCTTGACAAAATCTGTTTTTCTAATCATGAAATGATAGAGGAATGTTTAACTCAGATAACCCTGGCTTTTAGAACATAGTATTCCCATAATCTCAATTCCTGCCATTTCACTATTGGATAATCATATGCCTTTCATCTAAAGAAAAGGTTTAAAGTCCAAATCCCATTTTCAAATATCATATCAGATGATAAAAAGAAATGGGAAAAAAAAAAAGTTTGATACTTTGTTCCTTGAATTTGTGTTTTTTTCTTCTTTTATGCATGTGCTGTATATGTATGTAGAAATGTCTCTGTACATTTATTTTATTTTTTTACTTGCTATATAGTAATCAGTATTTGAGACAAGTTTGTATGCTTTGGGAAGTGTATAGAAATTATTAAATCAAAGAATCTGCTACTGTATTGGATAGTTCTAATCCAAGAGTGTTTTCTGCATTAAGAAATTAAAGAAAATGAGAGTGGTAATGTCATTTGCTTCATAAGTCCAAAGTGTAACTTCTGATGCAAACCCAGAATTATTAAAATATTACATCCCACACTAAAAATGAGGAAGAGAAAATATCTAAAAGTTGCTATTGTGTTACATGATAATGTTTGGCATGCACTTTTTACCTGCCCATAAAATTATAGGATACAGACATTATAGGGATCAATCAGCCACAAGAGGATAACAGACCTAACATTAACTTATCCAACTCAAAGATTGATTGTAATTTGGAAAACATTGTTAAATACCAAAGTTAATTAGGTTCCACAGTATACAAAATCACTCGTAACAAGTGACTTATAACTCAAGTGGTTAAAATCGTTTATCTCTACATCCAAAAGTCCTAAGTTCGATTCTCTCATTCTCAATATCCCTTGTATAAAAAAGAAAAAAATTAATCACCCATATGTGACCATCACAAGCATGATGGACTGCACACCATAGGATTGCAGTAGCATGAAATAAATAAATAAATAAACTATTTCTTTCCAAAATTTAATTGGTCAATACCCAGCACTTTCAAAGAAACTGTAGAAATTTGTCTTTTCCAGCACCAACAAAGCAAGTCAAATGTCACTTTTAATCCCCATTTAAGAAGTGCAAGTGACTAAAGATGTATCATTCTGTGCAAGTTACTGGAAATTGAGCAGCATTAAGATAGCAATTCTCATTGGTTGACCAAGCTATCAGGAACTAATTTAAATCTGATCTGCACAAAGATGAAAAATATCAAGCTCAAGGCTCTTCATCAATTGAATATGTTCGAAGTTTTTCTTGCCATGCATCATCTTTTTTGTATCTTACTCACATAGTCAATGTTTTTTTACAAGCATCCAAATCCCACAAGAAATCCTTTATTATTATTTTGATTGTTTCCTTTTTCTCAAAAAAAAAAAAAAAAAGTGGAAGGATCAAGTTGAATTTAGATAAGCACCATCCTAGTAATCACTTCGATTTTCCCTTCTCTGCAGTTGGTCAATGCTTCTTTCTAAAGCCTACAACAAACGCCACATTAAGATTGGTTTTAAATTTCGTGTGACTTGGGAAGGAGGCAGAGTTCAATGATGTATTATGACACATCATGCCATGGAAGATTCTAGATGCTGTGCTGTACAATCATTCATACTACCAAAACCCAAAGAAGAAATCAAAATATAGAAGAAATTATGACAACTTTGCTGCTTTCCCTTTCCTTTTCAAATATTTTTGCCTATTGATTTTGCTGAAAATTTAGACAAAATATTTAGGATTCCGAGTGGAAACTATGTTACATGCATTGTATTTAGTAATCACATCGCCCATAAGTTACAAAGGTAAGACTTATTTGTATAAGTAAATTTTCACATAAATCTTAATTTTTGTGTGAATGTAATCAGTAATCATTCTGAGTGAGAATATATGTATTTAAATAAGATTCTACGTAGTTCACATGATACGTGGAATTCTATTAGTCAAATAAAGAGCAGTAGTTTCATTTTTTATTATTATGATTAGCCAGTAACTAAAGAATTAGGGCTATAGGAGGAAATTGGGGTCTATTTTCTCTTATACATATATTGTGCACAATAAGTTAATGTCCAAATGCACTATAGTCTTCGCATACAAAATCCTAAGAAAGAGAAACAACTACATCTACCCTACCTACTCATAAACTATCTTTTTCTTTTATCCAGTTGATATTAGGGGAGAGGAACCTAGGGCCTCGGATGGAGGGATAAATACTCTTAATGACTTGAGTTACAAGTTCATTGTGACTCATAAACGATCATAATCTCTCTTAAACCTAATATTATATATCAAAATACATAACTTACGATAATTGAACATTCATTATGTTATTGTGAAAATTATACTGCTACGGGTCTACTAAATACTAAGTTTAACACTCTCTAATTAACCACCAAGAATGTATTATATTGAATCACTCACTGATTGCAGTTTATATATAGGCCGGAAATTACAGTACTGCCAAGTGCCAAATCTCATAAAATAATTCTTGAGCTTGTAATTTCGGCGAAGCTTAAGCCTCAATAGCCGTTCTCGAGCTGCTTACTGAATTTAAAAATCCCCTCTCCTTGGGATCCTGGCGCCAGCAATAAACGTCACCACTCCCTCACTTTACCTGTCCTGGCCTTTCCCACAAAGAGACCCCGATGCACCACAAAATTACATGGCTGCCACCCGTTCAAACAATCTAACCGCGACTAGAGCATGGAAGTTTGGAACCTTTGACAGCTTTCAAATTCCAAAGTCTTATCAAATTGCAAATCCATAAAGGGTGAGAGGCCATATCTCTCCTAGGTCACAAAGTTGCATGGCACACCTTTAAATAACCTACAAGTCAAGGGGTAAATTGGTGAACTAAATCCTTTATAAATCCCTTTCAGCCAATGACCCACTTAGGCACACATTTTTTGCACATACCAAAATGGGAGTGAAATCCCTCCAACCAACGCTTCAAGTTTTCTCCACCTTACCACCACCCTCCTCTTCTTCTTCTTCTTCTTCATCTCCTACCTTAAGCTCCATCATGAAGATCAAAACCCTAATCCACAACATCATTTTCTCGCATGTGTGCCGCGCAATTCGGTACCTCAACAAGGCCAAATCCAAAGCAGCATCCATTTTTATCCAGATTCTCAGAAAGAGCCAACCCATGCAACTTATCTACCCTACTAAAAAAAACAAGATCAAGAACAAGACCAAGAAGATCTTCTTTGGATCATTTCGACTGCACTACAATTGGTGCTCTTCCGCGCACGTGTTGCCTGTGCCGGCACGTGTCTACGAAGGATTAACAGCAAGCACCCATTTGTACTACGATTCAACATGGAATTCAGTGATTTCCACTGATGCTCAGCAATGTGAGGAAAATCATGGGCCTGAGTCACAGCTCTCTGGGTACCTCCAATGGCTTGAGGAGAAGAAGCTCCATGGTAAGAATAATTCTGTGGCTGATGAGATAGATGTGAATGAGATTGATAAGCTAGCAGATTTGTTCATTGCTCAAAGCCATGAGAAGTTCATATTGGAGAAGCAGGAATCTTACAGAAGATTCCAAGAAATGGTTGCCAGAAGCATGTGAGATAGTTTATTAGCTGTGTGGGAAGTTCTTTTTACCTTTCTCATTCTTCTATGTAACATCTTTGGAGTGAGGAAAGTGTAGTGATTGGGCTGGATTGAGTTTTTTTCTTTTCTTCTTCTTCTTTTTTCCTTTTCAAATTTAGTTCCTTGATTAGCTTATGCCTTTTCCAAATGGTGGGGTTGAATTGGAGAATTGTACATGATGGGTTGTGGGCGTTTGTGCAATTCTTATCTTGGAATGGTGATGAATGGTGGTTTTTTTTTTTTCTTTTTTGGGAAGGAGAATGGTGGTTGTTAATTAATTGCTACATAATTTTGCAAGGTTAAACTCTTAGAATTGTGTTTTTATTATATATATATAAATTACTCTAATTTACAAGAAAAAGGAGCGGACATACTGCCTTTGTCAACTGATCTGACTCTCATTTACAGAATTGCGCTTTTAAAGTCTTTATTTTTGTGAATCTCTTTAAATTAAACTGGTACAACACATATGTGTGTTTGTGTTCTGTTTTTACACAAATTGCATGATCTACTTACCAGTCAGGGGGCATCCCATCTGGTAATTCTCACAAACAAATAATGAATCAATATTATAAGCTTTTATTTGTCTAGCTAAGCTAAAGTAGTTAAGTAAAGATTAACCAATTCTAAAGGCAACAATATCTAATTAGTAGATTTTTATGTGAAAAAGTCTCTGCAGAATTGCAAAGCTATTTTCACATACTTCCAAGTCCCAAGTGTTTTTTTCTTCATGGTATCCTTATCCTGTTTAAACTTTGGGGACAGCTTGGCCTAGATCTCGGGAAAAAATGAAATTAGGTGGCACTTTTTTGTCAAAGGCCTAGCAAAACCCAAATATAAACTTGATCTAGTTACCCACTTATCTTAAAAAAAAATAATTAACTGTCCTTTTTCTAGGCATCTGATTTTGTTTTGTCCCCAACAGACCAAAACTTTTCTTGTGGTTCTGGTTTATAACTTGTACAGGCTTTTGTCCATGGCGGTACGGTTTGTGTTTTTTTTATTTTAAAAGCTCATCATTTGGTGATTTTTGGCGATGATTTTGTTGAATTTATGTGTACTGAAATATAGACCAAGACTGGACTGGGTCAAGAGCCTCAGTTCCCATCTTACCTGCCTGCCGTCTGTCTTTATATAATTTCTCTCTCGGCTTACCTGTCATCAGACATAAGCGCGCAGTTGTTGGATCCCAACTTCTTGTTTCATCTTCGAATTCAGTGTCATGTCTTCTATATTCACATATATATAAAATAGCTCAAAGTCTAAATCAGAGTATAAGTGGTCAATAGCGTTCACTCTATAAATTCGAGAAAAGATTTGTGCGGGTGCAAACTAAACATTATTATATTGGACAATTAATCATTATTGCAAAAACCGAGAGTCTAAATTACACAAATCTACACTCCCAATTGATACTTATGATGTAAAAATATATATAAAATAAGATATATTCAAAAGGTAAATGTGAAACTAAGACCATTTCCAATACAAAAAGTCCCAAAAAATCAAATTTTACAATCCCAAATACAACTATCATCTATACAAATTAGTAAGGTTGTGAAGTATGAACGTGTCACTGAGGTTGCAGTGTGGCAATCCCTAATAAGCTGCTAAGCTAGTGGCTATCCATTTCAATGGCTTCTTACCCCATTTCATTTTTTTTTCTCTTATCAAAAGAAAAGAGAACAAAAAGGGTATCTTACTCAATCTCCTGCAACCATCGACCACATGCATATGACGACAAGAGTCGTATATATAGTCAATGAGGTCATAATCAGAAGGGAACCTTCAGCTAAATAAATAAATAGTGATCATATGGCAATTTCACCAATGAAAATGATACCAAATAAAAAATACTGAAATGTGCAGCTGCCAATGCGGCTAGTATCTGATCTGATGGAACCATCTCATCCGTGCACTGCACAAGCATGTGAATTGTGAGCTCCGCGCGGACCTGAAACCACGCCTTCGAACGTTCAAAAGCAGATGGTGTTTTTGGCTTCCAAGCCATTTCTTAACTGACATGTATGCTTTGGTAAAAGTGACCAAGATTCTTCTTGACACTAACTGTTTATACAAAATATTAGTGACATTTGGAAGCTTGCTTTCTTTGCAATTCAAATAGCTAAGCCTTTGTGAACTTGTTCTTCCAACTTCCCACTTCTAATAAAATTACTTGTCCAGCTCTGGTACCGAGTAACTGTATCGGAAACTTTATATGTTCGAAAAATTTCTTCGGTTATGATTTTCAAGGGTTATTTGATTCAATGAAATCAATCTACAGTACTTGATACATTATTGGTATATTATTGATGTTGACCTAGCGACCTGAAAAGACAAATGTTATTGGCCTAGTTTTCTCATCAAGTCCCTAAATGAGACAACAAAACTTGGATTTTAAAAGAAAATTCCAGTGGGCGCACACATTTTAAAATATGATACCAATCTGTATCTAGGTGACATGTCAGGTTCTATGTCATGGCACATCGATTTTGTGTAACATTGTTTAGGCTGGTTAGCTACCATTATTAGTGGGGCAATGAGATACACTAAGATACAAGGGTTGATGTGCAGCTCAGATTGAATCTTATTGATGTAAAGTTTGTACTTTGTCGAATAATCACCAATTAATACCAACTAGTCGACATGCATTATACGTATATATGAGCCAATAAAAATTAGACATTCCAGGTTGGATGCTTTTGTTTGGTATAGACATTTGAAGGAACTGCTCTTAAAAGGACAGTGTGTGTTGAGGCATCAATTTTGATGCTTCTTTTAGTCTATATATATTCCATGTTTCTTTATTCCAAAACCTCTTTACTTCATTGGTTTGGTTGGTTGCTGCTTTTTTTTCAAGGAGAGAGAGAGAGAGAGAGAGAGAGAGAATAAAACTTTAAGCAGGACCATGTTGGTTCTTTTGGTCTCTTGCAACCATATATATATGGACTAGCCTTTACATAAAAGTGAATGCCTGGAACTTCCAGGGATTTTATTCCCTCATATAGGATAAGATTGATGTGTGTACTTGTAAGTATATAGTGTTTTTCCCTTTCTTATTATGGACCACATGCAGGCCTTAACTACTTAGGAGTTGAAGTACTCTTACTCAGTGGCGGAGCTAAGATTCAAATTTTCGGGGCCGAAAAATTAAGAATGCACCAAATATATATTGAAGAAGAAAAATTATATAGATCGCATTAGAAAAAAGTATTTTACGGAACAATTTAAAATCTAATTAAAATATTTTAATTTGAGATTTTATTTTCTTACTGTCTTGTTAGTTGTATGCAAGAATCTCTTTTTAGAGTGTGTTCTTATTGTGAAATTCTTGTATTTTACTCATGAGAGCATTGAAAAACTTATGTGGGACGAAGATGACTTGGCTCTTGGTTTGTGTGCATTGAATCCTTTTATTTGTCGGACATTCAATTTAAAAGTATTTGGAAGTCTCCTTGCAGTTTGCATGCGTAGTTATTTGTCTCATAGTATTATGTTCATGTGCCAAGTGATCAGGGGCGAAATTTAACTAGGATGTGATTTGTGTGTGAATTTATAAGTTGTAATTATAATAAAATAAAGAGGTCTATTCGATCTACAAGTCCCCCTTCTATTGTACATAATTATTTGTAACCTTGCAAAAGGTGCAATTTAAGACTAGAGTAATATTCACTGAATATAAGTAACAATTTAGGGATTTTTGTCACGAATAAACAGACCGTGGCTTATATATTGTTAACCGTTTAACAATACAACATGTCAAAAGAAAACATTTTGTTAACGAGAGTAGCCGAATAAAACCCCGTGTGAATACGATCAAATTAGTAGTGTGAATGTGATAAAAAGTCTTGTCACAAATAATTGACAAGAAGATCTTGTAGTAGCAAGCGTCAAATCTGAAATCTGAATATGTGGAAAGCATATATTTATTTAATTAGGGCCCCCTAGCTAGTTGTAAATAATATATATCCCAACTACATAAAATACATCCTGTTCTGTTTTCCAAATCTGTGTCAGTTTAAATCTTAAATAATATACGTACAAAAAATATGTAGCTGATGCGTGTTTTATAATTCAAATACGTTGCTTGGCCACTAATTTTATATACACTCAAGATGCAAACCTTCATGTCACATAACATGACATGTCGTAATCCAATACTTTGCATATTTACTTCTCCAATAAAATTTCTAATCCAAAAGATTAATTTATAAAATCATTGCTCATTTCCGACTGATTTTGGGGTCTCAGCAAAGTGTGGATTTGTCCAACTTGGTTTCTCAATTTTATCTTTTTGCATGACTGGTCATTGGGGTTCAAACTTTCTAATTTTATTTTCCAGTTTACCCAGCCCAATTCTTAGATGGGCATATCTAAAATCGAGCTGGGCCACAAACTTCAAACAAGTCGTTTTTGTTTTTTACAACTTATTGAAACTTAAAAGAAGTTGTTGAGGGTCAACGAGGTCTAATTCAGTAGAAAGGGCTTTGACTTGAAGACTAGTGGTCTCATGTTCGAACTTTCATGGCACATTGATATTGTGTGTGAAAAAGAAAATCCCCATCCTCCAATATCGCTTGTATCAAGAAAAAAAAGAAGAAAAAAGATGTTGAGGTAGGCCTTGTCTAGAAAATCAATTCAGTCCAATTCTTCATGGGAGATTCTTTTGAAACAAGTTTTTATTGGACCGATGTTTTTCAACAATAATGCTTGAAATGAGCCCTGAAATATGTAGTATTTGTATCATGGGCTCACTTTCAAGGTGACCCACAAAAATGGTAGGTATGTTTTTTATAAGGCTTATTTATGTACATGCCCCTTGTGTTTTCAAATTTTTCTCAGATTACCACATGGGCTTTGAAACGTCTCAAAATACCCCCCGCGCTTTTAAAAACGGTCTCACGTTACCCATTCCGTCAGTATTATAGACGTTCCGTTACGTGCTTTGGGCCCCACTTCGTTTTAATCCTTAACATTGGAGAGTAATGGTTTTTTCAGCTTCAAAAAAGGGGAAAGGGGGTATTTGGGTGAGAAGGGGAAATTTCAGCTTTAATGTTGAATCTTTAAATTGGTTTTTTCAGAAATTGGTTAAATACAAATAAACACAATGGTCTGTTAATTACATTTGTTTTTAAGCAATCATATACTATAATGGTGTATTTGTAGTTTGATGTGAGGAGATGTTTGATTAAAACTGCAGATTGGGTTCTACTTCCTTCTCATGCAGGTTATTTCTCTGCTTCAAAGTTCCTTGATTTTCTGCTTCCACTGAAAACTTGTGTTTCCAGATTGAAGAACACAGAAGTACTCTAAACCTAGTTGATGAATTTGAAGCTAAATCAAGTAATTATAATTTGGGTGGAAAGTGACCATTATGGACCCCAAATTGCCTACATTTTTACCCTTTTTGAATCAGTTTTACAAGTAATTGGGTTCTGATTGAGAGATGTATTAAGCTAATGCCGCCCTGATTTACCAAGTTCAGATTGATAGATGATGGGCCTATAATTTTATCTTAACACCATAAGATTTTTCAACAACTTTGTAACCTGGAAAACCAGAGACTATTAATGTTAATAAGAGTTAAAAACAGAGGAAGCAACAACTTAACTCTTTGTTTTTTTTTTTTTTTTTTGGGGTCAGAATCAAGTTTCATTGATAGAAAGGCAATGCCCATTACAAGATAGTGAAACTCATAAAATGAGTCCAAACAAATGCAACAGTAAAAGCCTACTAGAAATAAAACTTAAACAGGCATAAAGCCAGAACACAAAACTGACATAAAGTCAGAGTACAAAGCTGGCATAAAGCCAGAGCCAACCAAAGGCAGAAACACCACCAAACGCCAAAGTACCGCTGCCGCAGCTTCCATGAAAACCGAGACATCGCCACCAGGACTAATGATGAGTGAAAGAACTGCAAACATAACAAAACACACAAAACAAAAACAAAAGCTACAAATCTGAAAATTCCTTGCAATACATAAACAGACCATCAAAGACCCAATAACTCCTACAAAAACGAAACCACCAAAGCACCAAGAGGGAACCAACAGCCAATCCAAGAGCAAACCAGGGAAAACACTTCCCAAAGCCAAAGAAACCAACATCCTTAGCAAGAAAGGAGGTGGTAACAACCCAAGAGTGGAAGGAGGTGGTGCAAGCACCCGAGCAAGAGCTCTACACATCTTCCGAAGGGGACACGAAAAATCGTGTTTGAGAGGAATCGCTGCAGCCCATGGGGTTCGATAGATCTAAGAGGGAGATAGAGTCCTTCAAGAAGCCATATACGGAGGGTGGAAATTAAAGGGGCTGGGAAAATAAAAAAGAAGATAACAGAGGTGGAAAGAAGAGGTCTGACAAACAGAGGAAGAAAGGAAGATGGATGATAACAGAGATGGAAAGAAAAGGAAGTTGGAAGATGGAAGATGGAAATTGAAAAGGGGTGTAAGGGGGGAGAGAAGGAAAGAAGAGGAAGATGGAAGATGAAAATTGGAAATTGAAAAGGGGTGTAAGGGGGGAGGGAAGGAGGGGTAGTGACCACCTCCCCCCTTGCTGCGTTGAAACACTGAGAACTTAACTCTTTGTTTAAGTCTGATGATTTGCTTGAACTAATATGTTTTGATTTGTGGGAGCCTACCTGAATTATCTCTTAGGACTCTTAAATGGATCATAAACTTATAGTTGGGGTCAAGGGGAAGATACTCAAAAGTCAAAAGTGATGCTTAAATACATCCCCATTCTTTCTCTGAAATATGAAGTCTTGAAATTTCAATTCAACTGTCCGATTTACCAAGTTCTGATTGATAGACGGTACTAAAGTGTAGAATTTTCAGTTTATTGACTTTTATCTTTATGAGATTACTGTTCTTTTTAGGTTTTGGTTGTTTGATGATTTAGTCTATGTTGCATTCCTAAGAGGACACAAATTAATGTGCAAACAACCAATTAAAAATACCCACAAGTGCACGAATCTATCGAAGTATAGATTATGTAAGTACGGGGTCGATCCCACGAAGAACTTGTCGGCTTCCTATAAGTTCTAATTTGAGTACGTAAAGAACACTTATTTAACACACCACAAATGCACAAATAAAAAAGGGAAACTAGAAATGAGTAAAGAAGTGTAAAAGAAATGAAACAAATCAAGAAAACTAAAGAAAAACACAAACAGCATTTTCTATCACCATTTTATCACCACTTTATCACCTGTGAACAGTGCTAAAATAGTGCGTGAACAGTGTCCGGAGACCGGTCGTGAGGTAAGAGCGACCGGTCGTGAGGTAAAAGCAACCGGTCGTTTTTGGGCAGAGTCGAAACTTCAAAAATGTGTGATGAGCGACCGGTCGTTTTTGCATAGAGTCGTTTTCTCTGTTTTTCAGTTTCGACCTCTGTCCAGTTTTTGACCTATAACTTTCCAACCGTTTGTCCAAAATTCACGTTCTTTATACGGTTGGATTCAACACAGAAAATGGAAGAACACAGGGCGGACCAAAAGTCCAAGACAATTACGGAAACAAATAAAATTCAGTAACAAAGACACATAACGTGTCAAACACGCAACTCACACACACATTGGGGGGGGGGGGGGGTTGATTTGTTTGATGTGACCTATTTCTATTGCATGAAAGTAAATGGACTTTGAATTTAAATGAGAATGGCAGAGATGAGTTATCAAAATGTGAAAGTACCAAGTAACAAACACTAGGGTTTCGGAATCCACCCTAAACAATTCTACCCAAGTTCATGAATACTCAAGTGATGAACTCTAAACGTGTTGTTGAAGATGTTCGCAATCAAGACCAGTACGAGTGGCTCAAGACGCATTGATTCTCTCTAATGTACGTAAAGTGCAGTACGAGTGCTACAATACTTGTGCCTTCCCTATAATCGAATCTAGGTGTGCTTAGTACTTTGATTCAATTACAAGAAAAACCCATTAAGTTCAAAGAGAATATGAACATCACAAGAATCCTAATAGCATGGTGTTTACATTAGGTATTCAAGAAACCAATTCACATGGATGATTCTTACTTCATCCATTTATTGCTTAGGATAACATGAAGATACACATAACCCCAACAACCTCAAGAAGCATGCTTTCAAAGGTGATCAATCAAAGAAGAACATACATCAAGGATAGATTAATTTGGTGAATTGGAATTCAACAACAATATCCAGAAATTCATACACTCAAGTATCAAAACAATAAGGCAATCATGTTTAGGGCTTCAACCTAAGCCCTAGCTATGGAGTTTAGTTGCTCATACTTATTCCAAATACAAACTCAAAATAAAATTAGAAAGAGTTTACAGATTTTGAGAAAATGGTGAAAGCTTCAAGGTCTTCAATGGTGGAAGCTTTCTTCTCCACTTTCCTTGGCTGCACCTTGGCTTTTTCCTAGCTCCAAGCTTCATCTCCAGCTCCAAAATCTCTGCAAAATTATGCAAATGATTCTGATTGCAATGGCTGATGCTCTTTGCACTCCTCTCTCCTCCTTTCCAGCTTTTCCAAAATATCTTTTAATATAAAACAATACTTTTGTTAAAGCCTTAAGCCTTGTCTCCTTGCCATGATGGGCTCTTTTGTTATTGTCTTCACCAAGATGCTCTTTGTTTCAGATAATATCTCTCAACCAAAGTAATTTCTTGTTACCAAGTGTTATGGTAACAAGGAGAATCAAGATAACATTATGGAGGTAAAAATACTGGCCTACTTCGGATTTCCAGAGCTGTGGTAACATGCTGGATTGGTTGGATAGGCAATACTTGTCCAATGGAGCTCAAATTTGGATATGTTGTAGTTAACATCCATTGGAACAAGTTTCATGAAGATCTTCACCTCATCCGAGCACCAGAGCATGTTGATCCCAGGCCAAGAAGTTGACCTACGAAAATGAACAAAAATAGAATTTATAACCAATAATGCATTTTTAGCTCATTTTCATTCTAACCAAGGTAAAATCTAAGAAAACACAAAAAGGAAGTAAAAAGCTATAAAATGTCGAGAACTAACTCAAAATAATAGGTGAATAACATGAAAAATCATGTGTAAAAATGAACCGAACAGTCCAACACTAATAGAATGAAATATCTTACAGCTAATGCAAGCTCATGGAAGGAGAATTATAGATAAAAACAGCTCTTTTTTGCAAGTTTGTAAGGAGATGAAATTCACTTGCAGGAACAACTTTATTTATAAGCCTGCTCTGCTTCTGTTATGTTTAACCTTCAATGCTTGTATCTCCATGGCGTCTCATGTTATCTCCGCAGGCCAATCTCTTTCTGGGAACCAGACAATTACCTCTCCAAGTGGCATTTTTGAGCTGGGTTTCTTCACACCAGGTAACTCTCAAAACTATTATATTGGGAAATGGTGCAAAAAACTACCCCCGAAAATAGTAGTTTGGTTGGCAAACAGAAACCAACCTATTTCTGATACATCGTCTTCAACATTGCAACTCTTTCAAAATGGAAACTTAACCCTACTGGTCCAATCCAAAACTGAAATTTGGTCAACTCATTCTATGTCAACGGTTTCTCATTCCACCGTAGCAATGCTACTTGACAATGGGAACTTTGTCATAACAGATGCATTTGATTCATCTGTTGTTATATGGCAAAGTTTTGATCACCCAACTGATACTTGGCTTCCAGGAGGGAAGCTTGGACATAATAGGCTTACGAAAGAAAAACTAAGTCTTACTCCATGGAGAAACCCACAAAATCCAGCACCTGGCCACTTTCCTATCTGGGCAGTATCTTGTATGTGATGGAGATTTTTAGTTTCCCCTTCATTTCTCCATTCCTTTCCCCATCCAATCTAGATCTTATGAAAGGGAGTGGTGACATGAGCTTGTATCTTGATGTGCTTTCATCTATTTCAAATGGGATATATAAATATATCATTGTTCTTTGTAGTTTGTATCTTCAAGGCGAAGGATTAGGAACTGGGTATAGATTACAAGCTGCAGCAGCAGCAACCCAGCCCAAACAATGATTTCTTCTCCAGATTCTCCCAAAATTCGAACCCCACCTCAGATTTTGATAAGTCCTAGCCTTATTCTCCAAATTTACCCTTCTCACCCAAATACCCCATTTCCGCTTTTCTGAAGCTGAAAAAACCCTTATTCTCTAATGTTAAGGATTAAAACAAAGTGGGGCCCAAAGCACGTAACGGAATGTCTATAATACTGACGGAATGGGTAATGTGAGACCGTTTTTAAAAGTGTGGGGGGTATTTTGAGACGTTTGAAAGCCCAGGTGTTAATCTGAGATAAGTTTGAAAGCACAAGGGGCATGTACATAAATAAGCCTTTTTATAATCCAATGTACCAAAAATCATATAAAAACCTAGAATTAATTTCAAGATGAGAAATGAAACAAAAGGAGAAACAGACAGGTGTACATGGCTGGCTTATGTTTGTAAGATGCGAAAAAGAAATTTTCATTGAATTTCATTCAGTCCACAGGTAAGAGGCCCAAAACTCTCTCCCGCATGGGAAACCACATGGCCCAAGGTTTCCTAATCTCCCAAGAGACAGTTTCAACTCAAATTTATATGGCATTATGATAAGAAAGGGGAACTTATTGTTAAGAGTGCCTACCACGTTGCTCGGTCTATCGCCAACTCTCCTCACGCCACCTTTGTATCCAGTTCGGCAGCGTCGTCTTCTCTTTGGAAAGCTGAGGTACTGCCTAAAGTCAGAATTTTCTGGTGGCAGGTGTGTTCGAATATTCTCCCAAGGTTGAGCCTTTTCAAGAAGCGCATCCCGATTGACACCACTTGTGCCTTCTGTGGCAACGCCCACCAATCGAAGGTGCATATTCTGGGTGATTGCCCCTTTGCTGTCGCTGTTTGGAGTTGCTCCCCACTGGCCGGTTAACGGTCTACTTCTTATGGCGAATCGGCAAAGGATTGGGTTCTGTTTCCCTCTTTTAGGCCGAGGTGACTGATGTAATGAATTTTTGGTACTTCTTCTCTTGGATTGCGTAGGCGTGCCACTATCAAGCCACTGATTGGCTTGAATGGAAAAAGTTGGATTGTTGTGTTTGCACTTCTAACTTCTAACCAGCCGATTGATCGACCAAGCAAGAAACCTTTTCTTGGCCTAAATTCTTTCACTTCCTCGAGGTTGAGGATGGTTAGGTTTCAAATGGGTTTTTTGTTTTTTGTTTTTTGTTTTTTTGGGAGATTTAATGATAATGATGCAAATTAAATTAAAAGATGCAATTCAATTTAAAGACAAAAATTAAAGTGTGATAAAGTAAATCAAAGCGATAGATAAACATAAATTAAACAAAGAACAAAATAAGAATGATATGAACGATAAAGGCAATAAAATAAAACAATATGAAATTAAATTAACCTTAAAGCAAATTTGATAACAATTTAAAAGTAAAGCAATAAACTTTAATCTTAAAACAACGTAATGGAAAATGCAAGAAACTAAACTTACACTAACGAAAATGAAGAATTGATCTAGTCTACTTGCTTGGAAAATAAAAACCTAGTCTATGGATAGAAAAATGAAAGACAAAAAGTAGGTTTTTGTGTTGATGTCGGGTGTCCTTTGCTCTTTGTCTGATGAGGTTTATATAGGGGCATCCGTCAGCCCATGGGCTGGCCATTAAATGGCCAAATCGTTCAAAATCTTTCCTTGTGTGGCTTCCTAAATCAGCGGAATTGATTCGAATGAGATCATCGGGTTGCAAATTTGATCACTTGATTATCTCCTCCTTAGAAATGTTCTAGATTGACATCACTCTCTTTGATTGCTTCCCTTAGATGGATCTTGTCACGTGCATGACAATATCCTGAGGTTTTGGGCCTACTCCCGTTAGTCGGGCTTTGACCTCCGAGGACTTGGGTTTGACATCTGGTGAGACATTGTGGCTTCCGGAGTCTCTAGTCGTGACTAAAAGAAATTCACCGATGTTGGGGTGGCATGAGAGGCCAATGAATTGTGTGAGCTTCCTTGGCGTATGTGTTGTGTAGATACAGCTGCACCAAAATGGATTCAGTTGCATCCTCAACTTGTGATACTCGCAAGTGCACGAGCCGTTTGGTAGTATAGCGTATGTAAGTGCGAGGTCGATCCCACGAGGATTGGTGATTGAATGATTCAATTCATTTTCCCTACACAAAACAGAAATGAAAAAGAAGGGAAATAAATAAAACAAGGAAGAAAGAAAATAACTAACTCAAGCAGATAAGTTCCCAAGTTCAATTAGATTAACGGATTGATTCTAGCTAATGTATGATTAAGCCATGGTGTGTGGTCATAACCTTGTGTTCCTAATTCCCTAATTTGATCATTTGTTGTCTAACCTAAAATTAAGCATTAGGAACCCATTAAGCATAGAAGAACAATTTAAACAACCAAGCATGTATCTAATCCCTGTTGTCGAATGTCCATACATACTCTTCCTATTCATAGTTCAATTCGAATTAAAGTATGGTGTCTACTCTTAATTCAAACCAAGATAGCTAACATGCAAGCCTAAATGGTGATCAATCATTCAAACTAGCATATTAACTTATAAGCATAATGAATAAGAACAAAAATCATAATTGAAACTTGGAAACTAATCAAACTTGAAACTAAAGAAAAGAATTTACATAACAATGAAAATTAAAGTAGAACTTGGAAAGACTTAAAGGAAAATTTCAGCACAAAGATCTCATTATAACAATTGAAAACTAGAAAGAGAAACTAAGAGAATTTGAGGGAGAGAAGGGAAGGGAGCTCTAGAGAAGTGTTTGAGAGCTCCCCCCCTTTGGGGTGTGTTTACAAGCTTGGGAAACCTCACTATATATAGGCCTAAGGAAGCTGAAAATCTGAATTAAGTATGGCTAATGCATACAACACTTGTTTTATAAAATCTGAAATGGTTGATGCACTTCACTAATGCATACAACACTTCCATTATAAAATCTGAAATTGTTGATGCACTTCACTAATAAATCCCACCAGCAGCCCTAGCTCATCTTCATGTCACCATGACCAAGCTTCCAACCAGAAATAATAGCTCATCCTGAGGTCAGCATGACCAGCAACTTCAAGGGCTTACGAATTGGGCTTCCCTTAAGCAAATTAAGACTTTAAGCACTCAAACTTGAAGTTCAGAATGTCTTCTTTTCAGCCATATATCATTTGGGCCAATCCAAGGTCGGAGGAGGAAGTTAAGGCCAAAACAAATTGCTAACTCATTTTGCGCGCTGATAAAATCCATCCTGAGCATGGCTCTGTGTTTGCTAGGTAACAGACTCCATATTTATCCAATGGGGCTGAATTTTGGATATGTTATATTACACACCCATTGGAACAACTTTCATGAAGAATGTGGCCTCATCCGAGCTATGTAGGTTGCTGAAACAAAGCTTGCAATATGACCTACGAAACTGGGCTGGCAGGGGACTGTAGCCAAAATTGAGTTTGTCTTTAAGCTCTTCATCCATTCATCCAAATTAGGCCTTAACATGCATGGATTGCATCATTTACTATCCAAAGCCCTCATTATTACCTAAAGCTCAATGAACTGAAAGATAAACACAAAAAGGATTAAAAGCACAAGTTTAACTCAAAAACATAACCAAATCATAAGCTAGAAGGGTACAAAATGATATGTAAATATGCACCGATCAGTATGACCAACTCGTGACGAGCCCACAAAATCTTTGAATTAAGAAAACACTTAATATACCAATTTTGATAAAACTACATATATAATAATTAATAATTATACATGTACGCCATGAAGGGCTTATTAATAACGCACATGCCATAAGATTTCTTCTTTACTAAGTGTGTATATATATATATATATATATATATATATATATATATATATATATATATTCTTGATCTAGTAATCATCCAACTTGGCCATCTAATTTGGCCATTGTTTTTGGCTGGGCCGAGTTACTAGGCTACAAAGAACTTTTGAATTATTTTCATAAAGTGGGTCCTAGACACTACCTCTATAATTTTGAATTTAGAGCATTCTCAAGTCACAAAACCAATACCCAAAACCAAGGACCATCTTTGGCTTCCAAACTCTTGCCTACCTTGGAATTGTCAAAGTGACCCACATGGGTCTGAATTCAAAATCTTTACTTATATTTAATACTTTTATTGGGTCATCAAATCTCCTTCAACAAACTCCTCTCACTCTTTCAAGAGCCTCAGCTGCCATGCCATTTTAATTCAACCACAAGATTTGTGTAATTTCTATATCCAAGAGATGGGTTGTGTCCCAACCACAACATATCGAAGATAGAGTTCAACAATGGCTTCCTCTACCTCAACCCCAATCTTCTACTTTTTCTTTATTCCACTCTTATCTCTTTGTCATTTATTTATATGTCATTTCTTGCAAAAGACCTTGATTCTTAACTAGAATGTAGAAATCCAATAAGACCAAAAGACTTGGTTGCTTTTCTCCACAAAGTAGCTGGTGAGAATCCTACATCCCTTTGACCCTTTAGCTGACCCCAAGTCAAGTTTGTGGGTTTTGTCATTCAATTCCTTTATTATTTGGTTATTGCTATTATAAATAACAATATCCTTGTTTTGGCTAGGCCTTTGGGTTTCTTCTTGATTTGGTTTGAGATTGGAGACCACTTTACTTGGTTTGGAATTAGGTCTCCTTGACTTGGCTTGGAATTGAAGACCACACCCAAACATGTTCATACCTGCTTGTTAATATATCTTTTGCATAAAGTACTAGACCTATGGTTGCACCTTTTCTTGCGGTTTAAAGTTGTCTTCCTCAGTTGGTGACTCTCAACTTGCACATGAATCTGAATGCGGTCAGTATATGAAATAATTTAGTATTCAACTTCTTTGTTGTGGAATTTTTTGTGACACTTGATGTCTATTTTCATGGGGTGATCGCATGATCAGTTTTTTTTTTGTATATAGGCAATGCTAAATATCATGTTGGATTTTCTTCCATAAAAACTTTGGAAAAATTATGGATGGAGAGTATCGGGCCATATTCATTGCATATCGGTCTATTCGATATATAAGTGATGTTTGTGGCTTAGCATCCGATAAACGTTCCTATTATGATGCTCTTCTGTTGGAAGTTTGTTAAGCTAAGAGGCCAATCTTGATCCCCCCTACCTCATGTAGTGGTCTAGATTAAGACTTACACATGGAATTAGTATTAGTACTTCTACTTGCTATGTTTTGATGCTCACGCACGTTGTTATGTACATCGAACTATGAGTGTATATGAGGTTTTTCTTTGACAGTATTACATTGTGGCCAGTTGTTCTCTGCGGGGCTTAGCGTTGTGCTTTGTTTGTCTATTTTTTTCGGGTTCTTTGTAGCAGTCCAAAATGGCCTGTGTCGGACTAATTTGTGGTACTTTTTCCTACCCTAGGGCTTGTTCCATGTAGTTTTCCTATGAAGGTTTTAATGAGGCCACTGTATTCGTGACGGTCTTTGTATGCCTCTTTGGTTTATGAATGAAATCTTATTGTCAAAAAAAGTGAAGATCTTTGTCTTGTTTCCTTTCTTTGGCATATTGACCAAGTTGAGTCTAAGTCAGCTAATTGGAGTTTTTTTTTTTTAACAAATAGAAATTTCATTAGATAAACTTCAACACTACAAGAAGTTGATTACGGGATCGTCTTCCTCTTTAGGGTAGCTGGTTAGGACTTGGGAGACTGTTGTTGCCTACTTGATCTTTCTCTTCTTCTCTTTGCTAGTCATCACAGACTCCTCGAAGTCATCTAGGATGACGTTGATCCTTATGACCTTCGGAGAAGGGCTCTTTGGCTGCATCAAGTACTAATCCCAAGAGGGCAACAAACTAACATGTTAAAAATAAAACTAAAGCGGACAAAAGCCGCACTAAAACTACTAGCCCACATCACCACAATTAACCATAAGCCCAAACAAAGCCCACAAACCAACATAACCGAAATGCTAAAGCAACTCATGAGCCTAAATGAACCCTACCACCACCAGCAGCTGAAGAAAAGCCATAGAGACCACACCACCACCACCTCATAATAGATCTGAGGAAAATATGCTTTCAAGTGATCTACCTACACATGAGAATGAACAAATAAATGAAAATAATAACCCTGCTAAAGAACATTTGGGCGATTTGTAGCAACCTCTGTCAAATAAGATGTAGAACCAAAGTTAGAAAATATGAACAATGTTAGATAGGGGGTTTTGGGAGAAGGATTTGGTTAAGAATATAGCCCAAAATGGGTGATGGGAAATTTCAATATGAGCATTGCTCAGAAGAAATCACCATAAGGGGCTTCTTATTCAAAACACCCTAGTGGAGTTATTCACTAACCAAAAAGGAAAAGTACATAAGAGATGAGGGGCAGTGACGCTTCTTGCTCCTCCCCCTCTATGAAGTTTTCCTTTGGGACTCACAAAGGTAAAGAACATTTAGGGAGTTTTTTTTTTAATCTGGTTGAAATCGAATTGGAGTTTCATTAAAAAAAGAAGTCATGGAATGGAATATAAGTAGTGTAGAATTTCTAGTCTTATGCTATGGCCTAACTACTTCACAAGCACACCCAAACGAGTCTCACTTAAGCTACAACCTTAACTTATTTTCTTTTTTTAAAATTTTTTTATTTATCAAACTTACTTATTTTCTTCTTTTAAATTATGTGGAATGGCTCAAATTTGTTGAGAGTATCATCTCACATTGGAAATGCATGCCTTGTATTTGTAGTTCAAATGATGTTGGGAATTTGATCCTCACATTCTAATATGGTATCAAAGCGTGTAGTCTATGTAACAAGGCCAACGACTCCACATGCTCTAACTTCACCGAGTAAGACGTATTCGGCGGGAAAATATGCCGCACAGAAAATTAAAATGAATTTTTATTGTTATATAGGTATAGAAGTAAAATTAGAAGCTCTCTCAATAAAATTACAAAATCCTTTTCTATTAAGTTAGGTAGCATTATCATGCCCTGCCGTGTCCCGTGTGTACCGATATAATCTTTTGGGCTGTAAAGAGAAGCTTGCTTGTAGCCTAAAAGGAGCACAGCATAACCTCACTATCCAACACCATACTAGTTGACAATGCAACGTGCACTACTGTTCACTTTCCATCTGTCTTGTGACAAAATGGTTATGCTAACAATAGCAAGACAATTAAGTAAGAACCTGCATGATTGGGGATTGCCTCTTAAGCCACCAGACAACGCCACGTGTAAGCCAAGAGATTCATTAGTTTAATTAATCCTTCAGGCCACCTTCAAAAATAATGGTTCATGTTGTTCATCCCACTCCCCCAATTTGATGAACTTATGCCCAAATTTAACAAGCATCAATATGTTCATCCTCTAATTTAGAGATCACTCATTGGGAAAGGAAAAGTTGTTATTCATTCTCGGAGACAGATTCAACTATTTTAAAGCAGAGTGTTGAAGGAATGACTAACAATGGTGCTTGGTCCATCCTTCCCACAATTCTGGAAATTAGAACGCTTGCCAACAGTTTCCAGAGTGTTGAATGGAGTCGGATTCCTCGAAGTATCAACAAAGCGGCTCACACAGCGGCTTGTTGGAAAATGGCTCACATTTAGTATGCAAGTGAAGGAGTGAGCGACCGGTCGCAAGGTTTGGGCGACCGGTCGTTTTTACACAGATTCGAAGTCTGGAGCAAATGCATGGGGCGACCGGTCGCTAGTCCTTTGCGACCGGTCGCAGGAAACATGAGCGACCGGTCGCGTGACATTTGCGACCGGTCGTAAAGAAGCAGAA
Source organism: Prunus avium (assembly GCF_965620075.1). Classification (NCBI taxonomy): domain Eukaryota; kingdom Viridiplantae; phylum Streptophyta; class Magnoliopsida; order Rosales; family Rosaceae; genus Prunus; species Prunus avium. The sequence continues at coordinate 26,202,730 of NC_142290.1, forward strand.
TCGAAACTGAAGCCTCAGTCCAAAAGCGACCGGTCGCCAGTTCCTGGCGACCGGTCGTCCCAGTTGTGCTGTGACGATTTCTTACGTGTTTTCAACTGTGTTTTCGGTGGCTATCGCTTTCCACAAGATTGCAGATGTTTAATGGGTCACTTCTGAGATAAAAGAAGGTGGACTACCTGCTGTATAGTTGGGAGAGCACTCATTGCCAATTGGTTGTCTTGGTTTGGAGAATCCATTCTCCATTTTCTGGTTTTGTTGGAAGGTGGCTGAAGTGGGATTTGTTTACTTGCATGATCTGATCTTTAGTCTAAGTGGGAAACTAAAGGAAGGAACGTGGAAGACAAGATGGTGCCTTATCTTGTGTCCATTGGTTTGTGTAGGTAATGGAGATAAAGCAAGACATTATAAGATGAGAAAGCAAGTTGAAGTAAGGTGTGGTTAATCTCAAGGTGGTCAAGTAGCTGGGTGCTATTGTGTTCAAAGGAGGTTAACTCACCAAGGGAGAACGTGAGGGAGAGCAATCAGTTCAAGTTAGGAGCTGAGTTGGGGTCTTGAGAGTCTAGACACCAAAAGGGGGAAACACCAAGGGTTGTGAGAGTGTTCACAAGTGCATCAAAGTGTTGAGCAAGGGGTGTGAGAGAAACGAGAGCTTGGAGAGAGAATAGAGTTCTAAGGGGGTTTTTCTGTGTAAAACCAAAGTTGTAACTTATTCTTTCATGAAGTGAATTTCTCAAGGGGATCACCAAGAGGATGTAGGCAATTGCTGAACCTCTATAAATTCTTGTGTCACTTTATGCTTGGTTGTTGTCTCAAGAGTGTGTGTGTGATTCATCCATCATTGTGTGTGTCACAAAGTCCATCAACAACAAGATCATTAGGGGAGTGAGTGAAAGTGTTTGTCCATTTTTCACAACACGGCTAGTATTGGCATCAGAGCGGTGGCGCAAATTTGCTGGGCTGAAAGGCCACCACCGTCTCTTCAGGGAGTGTTGGAAGCAGATCGTCTTCTAGGACCACCAAACTAATGTTCTTTTCTATATTTTGTACTAAGTTAGCCTCTCCACTTGCTTGCTATGGCTGAGTGTGTGTTAGCTTAGTTTTTATGTTTTGTTCGTGACTCTTGCCTCTTAATGAAGTTCCTTTTCATCCAAATATATATATATATATATATATATATATATATATATATATATATATATATAACATTAATATGCATTAAATGAGTGATCTATAAGCAAAACCCTTCACTAATTATCTAATTAATTCAATGTTTATATATATATAATACAAGTTCTTACACATCTCTCACTCTCTAATAAGCTTCCTAGCTACCTACATACTAAATCAAAACTTCATAACAACACAGTAAACATAAATTTCCAAAAAGTGGGAGAGTACCATGAAAATAAAAATAAAAAAACTAAATAAAACATATATAAAAATGATATGAACCGATCCATTGAGATCTCTTGGATATGCATTTGATGGTAGCTACTTGTTCTGGATGGGATTTGAGCCACTGGGTGGTTTTCTCCTCATACTAGACTCTACAGCTTTCTTGGGCTCTTTCATGGCTCCACTGCTTGTACTCAACCTGTTTGGAGAAACAGAAACCACTGGAATTGACAGAAGCCTTCTTGACAGGCTCCTTCTTTCTCTTCCTTGAAAGATCTTTACTTCATGGCAGAGACAAAAAGAGGAGCACAAAAGGATTTCAATGAGTATCAAAGCAAAGAGAGAAGTAATCTTCATAATTGAGGTTTTGGTTCAAGTGATGTGGAAATATAATGGAACTATATTTATTGGTTCTTGTTAAAAGTAGTGAGCGTGGGAGCAGGTTATGTGAAAAGGCATGCAACATGCCTACTTCACGTGGTTTGCCAATACTTTTAGCTTAATTAATTGAAATATTGTTGGAGAAAAAAATCTTTACAATCCATGCCCGTGTATGACCGAAAGCTATACATTGACTAAGCAAACAACTCAGCAAACCATCACCACCAGATTAATAAGAACAGACTAGTGCATCTTCAAGACAGTTGGACAAGTCATTTGTGCAAAAAGAAAAATTATTTACAGTGTCTTGAGTGTGATTTTAATTTTATATCGTGTAACGGAAATAGGTAGAAATGTTTTTTGGGTTGTAAGTGTGGGTTATGTTAGTTGTTAAGGTATTTCCCCTTGCATTCAAGTTTGATTCTTTTTAATATACAATAAAGCAGTTTAGAGTATCGGCGAAAAAGAAGTGTTTTTGAGTTTTTGGAAGTAAATAGGTGGAAGTGTTGTTTGAAGAGAAGATAGGCAAATGGACACTACATATCACATGGTCATATGACCCCAAAGTTGAAGGGATGCACATCACATAGCTGGATATTTTAGACCTTGAATTTGTAGTCAAGATTCCTACATTTTCAATTTTCTGTGGAGCTTGTGGCTAGTGTGACCCTCCAAACTCTAGTTGAAACTTTTGACTGATCAATCTTAATCAACCGATTATATATATGTAGATAGATATTGTATCGTATATATGCAGCGATTGGTTTTCAGCTGAAAAGATGCCGCAGCTGTAGCAGACTTTATCAGTTATAGTTAATAAAAAAAGACATATAATTAAAAAAAATATTTTGGAAACGATAAAAATTGTAATTAAAAACTTGGTCTAATTTTTTTTTCTTTACTAGAGGTTGGAACTTGGAAGCCGCTAAGCATGTGGAAATGAATTGAGTATTACTGTTTTTCTGACTTTGTTGCAGAACAAGAAAGATTAAACAAAATGACTCATGTGACTGAACACAGTGATTCCAAATCAATCATTATCACACTACATGTTCATGGTTCCTTCATGATCTTTTTGTTTCAAGTTAACTTTAAAATTATTAGATGGGTAATTAAATTTAAACCATATTTTAATCTTAACATTTTTTTAATTTTTTTCCATAACATTCTAGCAAAAAACTCATTGGTTTTGCTTAATTCTCTGCCAAATTAATTTCACACCCTAGTATATATGACCTACTGCTCTAGCTAGCTAGGGAGAATATATAGAAATCCTAGATTTGGTTAAGAAGATCATCTGCCTAATGCCAACCTTATTATATTTTTGCTCACCACTTTAACCCAAGGTGTACTCTCATCACCATTCTCAATACTTGACACGTGTTCCTTGACATAATCATAGTTAACTCTTTATTACTTTGTATTTATGTAACTATGGTTATATCAATAGACATGTGTCAAATGTTAAGAAAGGTGGTGAAGGTACATCTTGGGTTAAAATGATGAGGAAAAATGTTCCCTATTATAAAATTGCATGTCAGTATATTTTTGGGTGAAGTGGCTATAGCCTTAGCTGGATTGTCAGCAAGATTTGAAATCCCTTTGATTCTTTAATAGGGTATTCACCAATCAACTTGTTCTTCCAATTGGTTGAAAATGGGGGACGAGTATGATACACATATATGGAATTCAAACCAGGAAATTGACTACTTGCCAAGTATTATATATTCAAACCTTTTAAGATGAGACATGCAATTATATTTTTACAACTATTCATTAGTAAATACTTCAATTTTAAATGTTTTTTTTTAATCTCTTGCTGTTTGGCATCTGGATATCTAGCTATGATATATAGTGTTGCCTCCATTGCTGCGCATGCACTTGGGATAAGACCATGAATTTATTCCGCATGAAATTAAATCGGATGGTGGACATGAGAAATCTTGCTTAACTGATTTAATTTCCACCAAATGTTTTTCAATTTCAATGGCTTTATCCGATTTAATTTCCACCAAGAGAGGGGGGCAGGGGGAGAAAAACTTTCATGGCACGAGGAGGCAAGGGTAAGTCTTCCACGTAAGTATCCCTATGCAATTAAAAAGGGACACGTGTCATCATTTTAAGACTAAAAAATTACTTTTTTTTTTCCACCTATGATGCCCCTCCGTCGTGTCCTCCTCCTCTGCAACTCAAATCCCTCCCATTCTCTCTCTTCTCAGCAGCTCTCTCTCATCTCTCCCTCTCTTCCCTTGCAACTCAAATCAATCTCTCATTCTCTCTCATCTCTTTCTTTCTTATCTC